>NC_086451.1:330639992-330941711 GCF_028390025.1 Pseudophryne corroboree
TACAACGGGTTGGGTATATTTGACCGGCGGTTCACCCTACCGATGCCGGGATCCTGGCTTTTATATGCCCAGAAAGGGGGGGCAGCACAACAAAGCCCCTTGCTGGTTCGGTGGTGAGCTGCACTCATCACAGGTTATATTCCCACTCTATGGATGTCCTGGGAATAGTCCCTATTAGTCAGCATGCCAATTACCGGGACTGTAAGTAGGCGGGATTTTGGCATCGGCATTGTGACCGGCGGTCTCCTGACCGCCGGTCACGTAGCTACCTCCCGTTACAACATAGTAACCCGATTACCATTCAAATGCCTCATGTTCCAAGTATTGTGCAATTAGCATCTTCACAAGGAAATTGAAATATACAACAATCTCCTGTACCCAAAAGTTTTCTTTTGTCATGGTAATGCTTCCAATATTAACTTTAAATAGGGGCAGCTGCCACAAAAAAATTAATGTACCACAAGAAAAATCACGTGCACTAACAAATACAGGGCATAGGGCCTAATTCAGCATCCACAACCCATTACACTGACATGCGGGGGGACGTCCAGGCATCGAAGGCTAAGGCAGACGGCAAACCGCCATCATTTGGGTCCTAGCAGCTTTTTGTGACATTATGCAGCTGCCGCGGCCCTCCCCGCAATCGGACAGTGGAGGCATGTCCAGACCGTGCTCCCCCAATGCCGCAATGCCGCCCCTGAAATGATAAGCAGCTGTCGGATACCCGTTTTAGCGAGATAACACATGAGGTCCTGGAACCCATATGTTATCGTCCAAAAATGGGTAATTTACTGTACAATAGAACGTGCTATAATTGGATAGCCCAATATACTATTGGACTATTTTAGCCCACTTTTACTGTGCAGTAAATTAACGCTGGCAATTGGATACCAGCCTTAGTGTGATAAAAAGCAGCGGCCGCTGCATTGTAGCACTTCATATACAGATTCAGACTCAGTGACACACAAATGTACAAATGCTGCACATCAAACTGATCAGTGCTAGCTAACCATGTCGTTTTGCCATCCCCCAGTGCTTTACTTTATGTTACTAAGATACACATTTCGAGCTAGAAAGATGCTTGGCGCAGCTGGGTCACCTGGGACCTGGCATGAGGGGCTGTTTGGCGTGCCTGAGTCCACAGTGTATAAGGACCCTTCTGAATTTCTTTGTGGTGTTTATAAGATGGAAAACATCCTGTTCACTTTTGCTTTCCTTAAAAAAGCATTTTGGGGGGCATTTGGGAATTTTTTCTTTCTATTTTGACATTCGCAATATCAGTGAGATTGCTGTTGGGATGTGAGGAGCGCTAACATCAGAAAATTTGGGGGGTTAAATGACTAAAGAACTGAACATGTCTCTTTGGATGCAAATCAAATAACACAAGTAAACTTTATTTAGTTTAAGATTTTACTGAAAGCGTTTAATTGTTTTGCACAAAGTCTTCCCCCATGTGATGTCACACAGGTGGCTAAGTGATTGTCTGCCGAGTTCAGGATTATAGTCTCCCAACAAAGAAATCATGACACCTATGTGACATACAGTTGCACTGCAATCAAAGACAGGTGGGCACTATGTTCTGCATATTACCGAAGCCTTGTGCTTTGGGTCCCAGAATTCCAATTATCCCATTTAGGAGGTGGTGCATACACTTAATTTGCTTCCTACGGCTCACTAAAGATTTAATTTCCAAGCTTTGAAATGTTGTATGTTTTTTGACATCTAATTGGCAATGATGAAGCAGCGAAATAAATCCTGTTATTACCATTTCATTCTCCAGACCGTGCTGAAACAGGAAGTGGGATACGGTGTTAGAGGATAGATTTTTAACTTGGCAATGAAGGCCATAGAAGGAATGTAAGGGATTAGGGTGTTAAATGTACTGGAAAGAAGTATATCAGTAGTGACAAGTCTCACAGTGCTTAATTAAACATTTAGGATGAGAGAAGATTTAGACAAAAATGGTTTTGGTTTTGAACTATTAAAGCAAACAAACTATCTGTCAAGACATGTCTTTTTATGGTAGAGTGATTACATACTTGTAATTTAATTCATTGCTCACTGATGACAACTCATCTGAAAGGGGTGATTAGCGCAAACAGTACTTGCCTCATTTTTATGGTGAGCTGGTGAAGTGTCATGGCTCAGCTGATGAGGAGATAGCCAGCAATTTACTTATATTCAGAGGTTTCTATGAACCAGGACAGTACTTGCCAAGTGTGTAGATGTGTAGCTAAGCTGATGAGTGATATCTGATCTGTAGGCCAAGAAAGAACACAGTTACTTTTACCGGAAAACACTTTCACTTGTGGAAAGCGTACTTCTATACATTTAAGTATTTAAAAGCTGTAACTTGAATATTTCACCAAAGTTAGCACTCTTACTTACAGTATCTATGAAGGGCTACCAGCAGATCTATTGGCCCCTGGTACTAGGGGGTCACATCCAACCATACTTGTTACTTGATTCACAACCCTCTCTGTGCCTCAGGCCACCACTGATAAAGAGGTGGAAAAAAAGGATTTATTTCTTTATTTATTTTTTGGAATTTTGCACAAATATTTATTTTTAATAGTTAAAAAAAAAGATATTTTTTTTTCGACAACTGGAGCTGGATGCCCAAGTAAGGGCTTTTATGCATGTGTGAACGGGCAAAGTGGCATAAAAGCTGGTGAAAGGGTAAGACTATTCCCACCAAGCTGCTCCAGCAAAATGTTATTCATAAATTGTGGTGATAACTTATCTCTGTGATAAGTGGCTATAGAAAAGATAGCATGAATTCTTACATTATTTCTTACAGTGATAAAAAAAAACATGAAATCACATAAATGTTAAATTAATGTCCCTATCCTCTATACAATCTTCTTGTTCCTCTTCTCTGCAAAGACATGCACCATCTTGATTAAGATTTTGACTAGGTACTAAAATTTGACCTGAGTTACTTTGACAGGCAAGCATAGTCACTGGCATAACCAGTGGCTGCTTTAGAGGTGGGGCTGCAGCACAGTCCAAAATTTAAATAGAGGAGCCACACCAACTGCCAGTGAGTCCCGGCCGGTGATGTTTGGCAGTGTTTGGGGTGGCCGTTGGTGTAGCTCCCCTATTTAAATCTTGGACTGGACTGCACTGCAGCCCCACCTCTGGAGTCACCACTATCATTGTTCAAGGGGTGCAATTGCTATGGGGCCCAGCGGCTTAGGTGGCTCATCAGTCAAGCAACCAGCCTATTGCACCGCACCTGTACTCATCATTAGTCCTGGAGCTGGAGCCACTGTTTCCAAAGCAGCGCTGTGGGAGACTGTCCATCCACAATGCTGCTTAGGATACAGCCTAAGCCCAGTCCTCTATCTTTCTCTGCACAAACACTGATGTGATGACATCAGCATCTTGACAGTGAAGAATAGAGGAGTGACTAGACACCATAACTAGAGAGGCAGCTAGGGCTGAGCCGGTCTACAGGTTCCTGGAATTGCAGCTGGCACTGATGCATGCAATTTGGAATATTCCTCTGGCTCAGCTCCCACCATTGTCCTCCAAGTCCCAGCTCCCACATTTAATGGTACACTGAAGAGTTTATCTTGATTCTGGGGCACCAAGACTAGAATTGATTATAACAATCTTATAACTGTATATTACAATGAAGAAATACAATCTGCTGAATACAATGTGCTCCACTATATTGATATTGGCAGTTTTATACAAAGATCATAACATAAACTGTTAACTCATTGTATATGCACAATAATAGTATTACATGTCCAAAATTTGAAATAAATAAAAACAAAAGGCTCTTGGCATTTATTTATTTCAAATTGTGAGCATACTATGATATTACTGTGCGTATGCAATGAAATAATAGTTTATGCTATGATCTTTGTATAAAACTGACAATATCAATATAGTGGGGCAGATTGTATTCAGCAGATTGTATTTCTTCATTGTAATATACAGTATTACCTAACATTGTTATAATTCAGCATTTCCTAAACTGTGCGCTGAGGCACATTGACAGGGGTGCTGCAGCGGGGAGGTCCAGACTGGTCCCTGAGGTGCTCGTCTCTCACCACCAGCAAAATTGATTAAATACATTACAATGGTTTTTATTTTTTTACTTGAACAACTATAGTTTCCGGCTGTGGGGCAAGGGCAAGGTATGGCCAATCACCAAATGAATTGAATTTACACCTTGGTGATTAGTGCCTGCATGTGGGGGGGTGGTGCAGACAGAGTGGGAGCTGCAAGTGCCAATGGAGAGTGGGTGCTGGCTCTGACAGACCTGAGTTGGGGGGCTCCTCAAAAAGTTTGCTATGGGACCCACAACGTTTTTGTGAAATAGCAAGCTTCACTTATGTAGCTCCCATGGATGTAAGGTGTTAAATCATGAGGTCTATTTATCATAGTTAGAAGAGCCCTTATTATTTACATTTTTTTATTTACCATTATTATTTACATTTATTAATATATTTTGATGGAGAGAATGAAATAAATAGCTTTATAATTCATATATTGAATATACAATATTACTTGTGTTTGTTTTTTTATGCTAGCAGTGGTTTGATGAGATAGTACTAAGATATCTAATTTTCTTTCTGGGCGGGATGTGCTAAACATTGCATTTGCAATGCAAAACATCCCGCCACTTATTTGGTACATTAAAAATGACAGTATGTACTTACAAATGCAATTAAAATTGCAAAGGACAGCTCTCCAATAAGAGCTGTCCTTTGTGATAGAAGGACTTCCGGATATAGGACCTGGGAGTCCTTCTGAATATGCGCGGTGTGATATGGTGGCCACCAGAGTTGCTAGGAGGGATCCGATTGGATTCCTCTTATTGCAGAGTGTAAATAGAAGCCCATAGGCTTATATTTGGTAATGCCAAATAAAGATGGCATTACACACCGGTTCCAAGCTCTGGAATGTATCACATTCCGAAGCTTGGTACATATGGAAATGTATTTTCAGCTTTAGTACATCCCGCCCATCTGAATATATACTTTTGAGGGAAAGTACCTATGTTTTCATAATCTATGGCTTCAACAAAATTGTTGCCACTATTTTTCTCATTTTATTTCTCTAGTGTGTGATCTGACTTTTCTGGGACTATAGGAAAAAACTGAATGCTGAAAGTAAGTTATCTGTGCTCGGTTGCAGTTTCTTGGCTGCCATGAAGTACTGTGGTTCATTTCACATCAATAGCACAGGTGTAAAATGCAATTCCATGTGTATGCTGAGACATAGGAATCTTAAGATGTTTCCAGCTTTGCAACAGTAGCATACTGTATGCGCCAGGTTTTGTTCCACGAGACAACAGGACCATATGCTTCAGGGTTATGCCAGGGGAAACAGTAAAATATGTACTAAGCTTATGCCAGGAGAAAGCAGTAACATATGCACTTGATTTACTCCATGATAGTATTGGTAGTAAATTCTAAAGTTACATTACACAATTTGTACACAATATAATGATGTAGTGAGGTATAATATACATAAAATATAATTGTATGGGCGGCATAGCTTGACTGAAAATGGAGTAGCACTTTATTAGCTGACTTTCCTGCTCCTAAATCCTGAAAAGCTTCTGTAATATGTGATTGCTGTCTGCAAAACTGACCGTGGTCCACAGGACGCAGCCAGTGGTGTGAAGGCTGTGGTTTGATTCATTTTCCAGATGTCCTTCCTCTGCTTCACTCTGTATTCTCTGTTCCTGCTGTGGAACAGCTGACCCCGAGCTGTGCTGCCTGCAGATTCCGGGAGTTACCTACCATGTGCTGAAGAGCATCTATCGATGGTGGCTTCTGGTCTGGCATGAAATTTTCCAGCACTCTACACCTCTTCTTGAATAGTCTGATGCTGTATGCAATAATATTAAACCAGTCCAGGTCTAATGATCCAGTGCACATTATTTTATAATTTACTTTTACAGTTATTCTCTGCAAACATTTAATAATATAAGAGTGTAATAAATGTGTGCTTTTGGCTTAAAGAAAATTTCATGCGGTTTGTGAACTGTATGGGTTTCAAAATGTCAATAACTCCCAAATTTGGCCACTTGTGAACATACCAAAACCTAATTGTCCTAGGCCAGGATTAAGATATATTCAAAAAACTTTTTGTTCAGATCATAACAGGATTTAATTTGATATACCACATGACTAGGTTTAAGCGAAGTCAACATTTCATGGTCTCGGACTCAAACATTTAAAAACAGATTTCCTAGGGGAAGGGGGGGGGGGAGATTTGGTTTCAAATTTGGAAAAACTTTGCATTTATTCCTTGATGTTTTAAATTACCAACAGCAAAGCCCTGGATATTCCTGCAATTAAATTAGGCAAAATAATTCCTGATGATTTATAATATTACCCAATTAATTTATCAGGTTTTAATTTCAGAAGAATAAAAAAATCTCAATTTATATTATAAAGCATCCATAAATGTTACGGTCTACTTGGTTTAAGACAGTTTTTAAACCAATTTATCTAAAATAAAAAAACATTGTAATGAATAAGAAAACAATCTCAAAAAACTTTTTTTTCCTTAATTTTGATATTTGAGTATAGTATAGGGCAATATTTTCAAGTTCTTATAAATAAAAATGACTAAAAATACAAGCTCTCATTGAGATCCTAATGTGAAATTTTGTCCAGGGACTGTTAAAACATCAAAGCGTAAGCAAAAACTTTTTGAAATTGTTAAACCATGGGTCTTACATAATAACTTGCATGATGCAGGCACGGGTGCGATTCTGGCAAGTTAGCCCTTATTTAAGAGTCAGTATTTTTATAGGCAAAGACAGGTTGCTTGAAATGCTTGGGTAGTGACCATTTAGGAGTCACAGGTGTCAGAATTTACACTTATTGTTAGGCTGGCCATACACTAGACCAACTATCATATAATCATCCAACTAGTTTGTTAGATTGAAAATCTGGTTATGTATGGGAGAAAATGAGGAACAGCCATTTTCTCTCAAACCCTGGAAAACTGTAGTTCAGACAAGCTGTTTAAATCAAACGCATTTAACCAACTTGTCTGAACAACCTTTTTCATTTGTTTTCTGGCATTTGCTCCCTCAATTACCAGATTTTCTTTCCAACCAACCAACCAACCAACCAACCAACCAACTAGTTGGAGCGAGAACATTAATTCCCTAGACATGCACATACCTTTATTTCCTAAGTCCTCCACTACATGGATAGGAATGCTATTTTCCATGGGTGAAGGGTCCATTGGATTTGAATTGTCAATGAGTACCCGTTTGTTCTGAACTTTTCAAAGGATGTACAGAAAAGCAGTGCAAAGTTTGTTTCTTTGAATCTGCAAACTTTGTTACTGAATCCACATTGAGTTGTTGCTGAGGGGTGTTCTCATTTTTTTGACTTCGGTAATGGCCAGATAAGCATGCTCCCAGAAGAGCCCACATGGACCTGAATGTGGTGTTTTATATTTTATTGTCGTTAGTCAGTCTACAGTTCAATGGGAGCAGTGTAAAAAGACCCGGTTGTCACCACCCCTCGCACTGAGGATACCGCCAACACCCCCCACCCCCACCCACACACACAGCTCCCGACACTGCCGGCACCCCCACACAGAGGACACCACCGGCACACACACACAGTGTTACACTAGGACCTGCTCTCTATTGAACCTTCACTGAATCCAACCCACACACTATCCGACCTGCACTGTATATAACGTGCATTGTATCCAAACCGCACTATATCCGACCTACACTGTATCTGACCTACACTGTATCCAACCTGCACTGTATCGACCCTGCACTTTATCCAACTCACACTGTATCTGACCCTCACTGTGTCCAACCTGCACTGTCTGTAACCTGCACTGTGTCCAACCCGCACTGTATACAGCATACACTGTGCCCTGTACTGTATCCGACCTGCACTGTAACCCGCACTGTATCCAACCGATACTTTTAGGAGTCACAGGTGTCAGAATTTACACTTATTGTTAGGCTGGCCATACACTAGACCAACTATCATATAATCATCCAACTAGTTTGTTAGATTGAAAATCTGGTTATGTATGGGAGAAAATGAGGAACAGCCATTTTCTCTCAAACCCTGGAAAACTGTAGTTCAGACAAGCTGTTTAAATCAAACGCATTTAACCAACTTGCCTGAACAACCTTTTTCATTTGTTTTCTTGCATTTGCTCCCTCAATTACCAGATTTTCTTTCCAACCAACCAACCAACCAACCAACCAACCAACCAACTAGTTGGAGCGAGAACATTAATTCCCTAGACAGTAGTCTCCTCCAGGAGACTATGCACATACCTTTATTTCCTAAGTCCTCCACTACAAGGATAGGAATGCTATTTTCCATGGGTGAAGGGTCCATTGGATTTGAATTGTCAATGAGTACCAGTTTGTTCTGAACTTTTCAAAGGATGTACAGAAAAGCAGTGCAAAGTTTGTTTCTTTGAATCTGCAAACTTTGTTACTGAATCCACATTGAGTTGTTGCTGAGGGGTGTTCTCATTTTTTTGACTTCGATAATGGCCAGATAAGCATGCTCCCAGAAGAGCCCACATGGACCTGAATGTGGTGTTTTATATTTTATTGTCGTTAGTCAGTCTACAGTTCAATGGGAGCAGCGTAAAAAGACCCGGTTGTCACCACCCCTCGCACTGAGGATACCGCCAACACCCCCCACCCCCACCCACCCACACACACAGCTCCCGACACTGCTGGCACCCCCACACAGAGGACACCACCGACACACAGTGTTACAGTAGGACCTGCTCTCTATTGAACCTTCCCTGAATCCAACCCACACACTATCCGACCTGCACTGTATATAACGTGCATTGTATCCAAACCGCACTATATCCGACCTACACTGTATCTGACCTACACTGTATCCAACCTGCACTGTATCGACCCTGCACTTTATCCAACTCACACTGTATCTGACCCTCACTGTGTCCAACCTGCACTGTCTGTAACCTGCACTGTGTCCAACCCGCACTGTATACAGCATACACTGTACCCTGTACTGTATTCGACCTGCACTGTAACCCGCACTGTATCCAACCGATACTGTATCCGAACAATACTGTATCTCACACTGTATCTGACCTGCACTGTATACAACCCGCACTGTATCCGACCACACTGTTTTTATGGTTTGGGATATTTTGGAGACCAGCTCAAAAAAAAGGCTGATTGATCAGGGCTCTACATGGGCACAGAGTTCCAGTCATCAGTGGCCAGGAGACAAATACAGATTGGGCACTGCCAATAGTCATGTGCTGGTGGCATGTGCACTTGTCTAGGGGACATTCATGTCTGCTGTGCTGTTGCTATTTTACACATGGGAGGGGGAATGCAATAAGTAGGGGTGTGCGCTGGCCCATTTTTTGGGTTTTGGTTTCGGATCTGAATCTCCTTCGTGCTTTGGATCTGTATTGGTTGTGCCAAAACCACCCTTGCAGGTTTTGGATCTGTATTTTTTTTTTAATCATAAAAACAGCTAAAATAACAGAATGTGGAGGTGTTTTTGTTCCTACAATATTATTAACCTCAATAACATTAATTTCCACTCATTTCCAGCACCGAAGTAGCTGGATGACTAAGCGGAGTGACAGCAGTGGGCAGCAAACACGTAGCAGTTAACAATATATTTTTAAATGCTGTAATCATCTGTTAAAATTATTTTAAAATTAGGATCAAGTTCTTCTGGTCCTCAAAGATATCTTTGACATGGAGAAGGTTCACTAATCATCCGTGAAAAATTATTTTCAAATTAGGATTAAGTTCTTCTGTTCCTCAAATATATATTTAACATGCAGAAGGTTCGCTATTCAAGTGGGGAGAGTTTAGTTATATTAATTTAATTTAAATTTAGTTAATTTATCATTATTATTAATAATATTAATTTGAATGAATCACAATGTTGTTAAAAGAAGAATTATGAAAATAGGACAATAAGTTATAACATAAGAATATGAGCTATGGACACAGCACCCTGAAATGGACAGAGTTTGCCTAAATGTGTACTGGGAGGATACAGCACAAATTTTTTTTTTTTTTTAAAGATGTATTTTATTTTGGGTGGACTGACAGAACACCCCTAGATCGATGGAGCAGCTGCAGTCCCTGGATGCATATTGGGATGACACAGCACAGAATATTAATTTAAAATCAAAATATATATATTATTACTGCGGTTACAGTGTCACACAAATTAGCCAGAAATATGTATTATTATTTTTTATAACACACACTGCAGTTACAGTGTCGCATAAATGAGTCAAAAGATTACCCCTTTCAGATACAGCAGACAGAGCACCCCTGGACTGATGCAGCAGAGCACCCCTTTCAAATACAGCAGACAGAGCACACCACCTGGAATGATACAGCAAACTTAGCACCCCTTTCAGATACAGCAGGCAGAGCACCCCTGGACTGATACAGCAGACAGGGCACCCCTGGACTGATACAGCAGACAGGGCACCTCTGGAGCGGTACGGCAGACAGGGTACCCCTGGACTGATACAGCAGGCAGAGCACCCCTGGACTGATAGAGCAGGCAGAGCACCCCTGGACTGATAGAGCAGACAGGGCAACCCTGGACTGATACAGCAGACAGGGCACCCCACCTAGACTAATACAGCAGACTTAGCACCCCTTTCAGATACAGCAGACAGAGCACCCCACCTGGACTGATACAGCAGAGCACCCCTTTAAGATACAGCAGACAGAGCACCCATTTTTCAGACACAACAGGCAGAGCACCGCTGAACTGATACAGCAGACTTAGCACCACTGGACTGATATGGCAGACAGGGCACCCCCGGACTGATAATGCAGACAGAGCACCCCTGGCTGATACAGCAGACAGAGCACCCCTTTCAGATACAGCAGACAGAGCACCAGACAACACAGTACTGAGATGGACGCGTCCATCTAGAACACTCTCCACAGCTGGAGTAAAGATGGCACCGATGCACGGGTATTTTATAGAATCCCAAACCTGTGAGAATCCGACAGTGAGGTCTCTTGTGTGGGCACACTCTTTAGTATAATCAAAGTGATAGTGTATAATGTCTCGTGAGTTAAAACGTAACTTTTATTACATTCAGTACATAAGAAAAAACAGTATTCCTCACTTGAAAAAATTGGATATGTTCTGGTGAACTACAATTGGGTAGGTTAAATGATAAACTACAGAGACTTTCAGTACTGCAGTATTATCCCATCTCACCAGCTCAGGCAATGCTTGTGTTTAATGAACCCCAATGGGTTGCAATCACAATCGAAGCAGCCTTAATGTAAGATTGCCATCCTATAGAAAAAACCTATAGAAAAAACTGTAATGGTCTATTAACCAGTAAGAAAAGGAAAAATATTGTCCTGAGACTCCTGGTACAATGGTATCAAGTAGGAAGGAAGAAACAGTGGTGATCCTGCTGTTAGTGTAAAATCAGGACTTTGATAAGTGTTGAGCTACCACACATAGTATTCCCTGGGGGTCCCCCTTCCAGGTACTGACCAAGCCCACACCGTTTGGCTTCCAAGATCGGACGAGATTCGGCATGAGCGATATGGTATGATGGTAGTTACTTGTCCTGTACACTAATGAGAGTGCACCTAAACCAGAAGAAATATTGCCTCAGATAATACTGAGAGAAAGAACGAGTAGGGTGAATCACAGATTGTGAAATGTGGATCTACTGTCCACGTTAGGCAGGGATTCCACTGAATCGTGGATGAGAGTCCACAAGTCAGAAAGAGAGATGGTACGTGAGTCTTAGGTATATCAGAGTCTACATAAGTAGGCTAAATAGGCAAGTAGATAAGATATCATAGAAATATTCAGGATGATAATTATGATGGAAATTAATACCTATCTGTTGTCACAATAAAAAGAGGTTAAGTGTACTGGATAGATTTATAAAGGATTACCACACTGGACAAGAGATATACAAATAACGAAAAGAATTTCCTGCGCACTGATAAAGAGGTATAAAACACTTTGTGTGAGATATATAAGGGTGTAATACCCATCCGTAATAATCTCTTGAAGTAAAACAAAAGAAGTCCCAGTAAAGTCAATTACAATAACAGTCAGTTTCCGAAGTTTTAGAATCAATACTTGTACCAATCTCTCTTGTTTGTAGAGAATCAGAGAATCAAAACAATGTCCCAATGAAATTGACAGTCAGAAATAAATTCTCTTATCTGGTCTCGTCCTAAGGTCCTCCAACCAAACGAAAATGGCAAACGTTATAAAACTAGTAATCGGTCGTCCCCACCGTTTCCAATTCTTTGTCAGTGTCCTCAAATATGGTACATGCAAGACAAATGATGGGGAATCATAGTGCAGACTTATACAAGTTTATTTAAACACGTTTACAATTAAAAGAATTAGCATGTGTACCCTCAGTGACCTTCGGAGGAAGGCACAATTAATGGCATATAGGGGTAATAAAGGAGCTTCCCCTATTGAGCTCTACCTTCACCGAGTCCTGGGCCGCAGTAAATACCTCAAGAGTGTGTATACCGGTTAGTGTGTACTACCCAGGGTATTCATTGCGGTATTGCCAATCTGCAGTCTAATTAATTCCAGAAGTCCTAAATCAAAGAAACACTGATATCTAACTTGGTATTGCTGCTGCAGAGATTCCTTTTATAGGGTATGGTTAGCTATTTGGATATCACTATTGTGCAATACAACGGACAATAAAGGTGGTAAGTAATACCTGCTACAATGTAGGTCCTAAATGATACCTTAAACAGACAATAAAAGGTGATCACAATCCTATCTAGTATAGGTTTACTTAATCCATAATAAAAAGGAAAACAATTCAATATTAATTAGGACAGGCAGCCCTAAATCAGAAAGAGAGAAAAAAGGCAAAACGGCAAAAGACAAATGTCTGTGTACAGGTGCTAATACAGTCAGAGGCGGAATTACAGCCAGTGCAAACAGTGCATTGCACTGGGGTCCGCCTCTGTCCAGGGGCCCAAAACATGTAATGAGTCAAACTGACTCATTACATGCCGCTGTGTGCTGCGGGCAACCGCTGCCCGCAGCACACAGCCGCCCGGAGAGAGAGGAGAGTAGCGCAGCGGTATGGGGGGAAGGAGGAGGAGGGAGGTGGAGGAGGGAGTCGCAGCAGCGCTGTTTCATTGGTTGAGGCGCTGCTGCCGCTGTCCCTCTGCTTCACTATAGGCTGTCTTCCGCCACTGTGAAGCGCATCCCAGCTTTCACAGCGGCGGAGCACAGCCTATAGTGAAGCAGAGGGACAGCAGCAGCAGCACCTCCACCAATAACACAGCGCTGCTGCGGCTCCCTCCTCCACCTCCCTCCTCCTCCTTCTCTCCTGCCCGGGATCTCAGCCAGAAGCTGCACCGAGGAGCCTGAGCCAGCGGAGAGGGTAAGTATAATTCTTTCTTTCTTTCTTTCTTTCTTTCTTTCTTTCTTTCTTTCTTTCTTTCTTTCTTTCTTTCTTTCTTCCTTCATGTGCAAAAAGGGGGACTGTCTGCCGTAATGTGTAAAAAAGGGGGAATCTGCCTGACATAATGTGTAAAAAGGGGGAAGCTGTCTGCCGTAATGTGTAAAAAGGGCACGCTGTCTGCCGTAATGTGTAAAAAGGGGACGCTGTCTGCTGTAATGTGTAAAAAGGGCACGCTGTCTGCCGTAATGTGTAACAAGGGCACGCTGTCTGCCGTAATGTGTAACAAGGGTACGCTGTCTGCCGTTATGTATAACAAGGGCATGCTGCCTGCCGTTATGTGTAAAAAGGGCATGCTGTCTGCCGCTATGTGTAACAAGAGCATGCTATCTGCCGTTATGTGTAAAAAGGGGACGCTGTCTGCCGTTATATGTAAAAAGTGTATGCTGTCTTCCTCTATGTGTAACAAGGGCACGCTATCTGCCGTTATGTGTAAAAAGGGCAGCTGTCTGCCGTAATGTGTAACAAGGGCACGCTGTCTGCCGTTATGTGTAAAAAGTGCACACTGTCTGCTGCTATGTGTAAAAAGGGGATGCTGTCTGCAGTTATGTGTAAAAAGGGGGACGCTGTCTGCTGTAATGTGTAAAAAGGGGACGCTGTCTGCCGTAATGTGTAAAAAGGGGAATCTGTCCGCTGTAAGGTGTAAAAGTGTCTCTACCTGGTGTAGTGGTGCTACTGTGCGGTGTAATTTGAATAATGGAGACTACTGTGCACCGTTTTATGAATTGGTATTATTTTGTGGCCACACCCCTTCCCCACAAAGCCACGCCCCTATGTATTTTTGCACGCGCCTACAGCGCGCACTGCCCCTGTTTTGCATGCAGGGGTGGGTCTCCGATGCCATTTCTTGCACACAGTGCTAAAATGTCTAGTTACGGCACCTTTGCTAGGTATCCATTTCTCTGGCCCTGAGCAGGTCCCCCTCACCAGATCCTCTACAGGAGTGAGGGAGTGGACTTGGATGGGATGGGGGGCCCCAAAGCATTTTGTCGCACCTGGGCCCACCACTCGCTATTTCCACCACTGAATACAGTATATTACGTTAATAAGGTTAGTAATGGTACTATCTATTAATGACAAAGAAGGTAATTAAAGGTACCCGATACCACTTAGGTCTTTTTGTTTGTAACTCTAATACTGACTCAGGACGCACCACCAGGTGGGTCTTATATAGGATATAATCCTTAGAAATCACTCAATTCTGGCTTTAATTTCTGACCAGTGCTGAATCAACAAACCTACTGTAGCAGAATCCGACAGTGGTAAGATGACGTTAGGCCTTGCTTTGGGATCAGAGTAAGCCAGGAAGTCCCAAGCTGGACTCAGATCCCGGATCTCAATGTTCGGGTGGGTTCTGTTCTCCGAGAACCGAAATCACTCATCTCTAGTAATAGGGTGTAATTTTGTGAGAGTTTTCCTGTTTTTTTTAAAGTGCTAATCATTTACATGGCAAAATCCGGTTGATTTTTAGATGTAAAAGATTGCAACTTTTAAAAAAAGGGAAACTCTCACAAAATCTCTTACATCCTGATTCTCACACCTAGTTACATCCCCCCCCACCCCCGCCCCATACATACACACACACACACACACACACACACACACACACAAAACCACACACACACACACACACACACACACACACACACACACACACACCCCTTTCACCATGATTTAAGTTTTTTCTGCTTGTTGACTGTTGTTTTTTAAACAGAAATAACTGCTGTGTGTTTGTGCTGCCGCCTCGTTGCTTAGTTTAGCCAGCTAGCTATTTTCCTATGTAGGTGAACAAAATTGTGAGCTGTGAGTGGTCAAAAATGTCTGGAAATGAATGTTATTGAGGTTTATAATAATGTAGGAACAAAAAGGGCCAAAATGATGTGATTTTAGCAGTTTTTTCATCAATTTTTGTGTAAAAAAATACAGATCCAAAACCAAAACATCCAAGGACAGTTTTGGCAAAACCAAATACAAATCCAGACGTACTGTAGGAGATACAGATCCAAAATCAAAACCAAAACCCATGACGGGGGCCGGCGAACATCCCTAATATATGTACAGTGGTGCTTCAAACTTTGTGAACCCTTTAGAATTTTCTATTTCTGCTGAAATTTGTCCTAAAACTGCCTCAGATTATCACACAAGTCCTAAAAGTACATAAAGAGAACCAAATCAAACAAATGAGACAAGAAATTAGACATGTTCATTTTGTTATTGTAGAAAATTATCCTTTATCACATATCTGTAAGTAGGGATGAGCAGGTTCGGATTTTGGAATTCCGAACCCCACTGAACATCCCCGATCCGAGTTGGGAACCGAGTCTGGCTCGGGTTTTCCCGCCAGACTCGGTTACCAGAACGAGGCAAAACATCATTATCCTGGTGTCGGATTCTCGCGAGATCCGGACTTTGTAAATTTTGCGCCTCCCGCCCCGCCATCTTCACTCCAGTCCTGGAGAGTGTAGCTAAAGGACATGTCTCTTCAGTGTCTGTGCGGGAAAGTGGCGTGGCGCGTGGGGTGGCGACCTGCTCTTTTGTATCATTCCAGTGGTGCTGTCTTGTGCTGCATCAGTCCAGTGGTGGTGTCTTGTGCTGCATCAGTCCAGTCACAGTGGTGGTGTCCTGTGCTGCCATAAATCCAGTGGTGCTGCTGTATAAGTCCAGTCCAGTGGTGCTTTCTTGTGCTGCATCAGTCCAGTGGTGGTTTCCTATGCTCACATAAGTCCAGTGGTGCTGCTCTATAAGTCCAGTCCAGTGGTGCTGCCGTATAAGTCCAGTCCAGCGGTGCTGCCGTACAAGTCCAGCGGTGTTGCCGTACAAGTCCAGCGGTACTGCCGTACAAGTCCAGCGGTACTGCCGTACAAGCCCAGCGGTATTGCCACACAAGTCCAGCGGTACAGCCATACAAGTCCAGTGGTGCTGTCCTATGCTGTATATTATTTACTCCAAATAAAGGGGTTATTAATATTTAATCCAAATAATTTTACATGGTTTGCACTGTGTGGTGTAGGGGTACGCTCTCCTGTGCTGCATATTATTGTGTGTGTGTGTGTGTGTGTGTGTGTGTGTGTGTGTGTGTGTGTGTGTGATTTAGGGGTACGCTCTCCCGTGCCGCTTATTGTTATATTACTCCAGAAAAATAATGGAGAACAAAAATTTGGAGGATAAAATAGGGAAAGATCAAGAAGCACTTCCTCCTAGTGCTGAAGCTGCTGCCACTTGTCATGACATAGATGATGAAATGCCATCAACGTCGTCTGCCAAGGCCGATGCCCAACACTGGATGGGAAGAGGTGACTCCTTCCACCATTTGCATGCCTTCTGCAAGTGCTGGAAGGATCACCCACAGTCCAGTTTCTGATATTCAAATTGAAGATGTCACTGTTGAAATACACCAGGATGAGGACATGGGTGTAGCTGGCGCTGAGGAGGAAGTTGACGAGTAGGATTCTGATGGTGATGTGGTGTGTTTAAATCAGGCACCGGGGGAGACCGTTCTTGTCAGTGGGATGAATAAGCCCATCGTCATGCCTGGGCAGAAGACAAAAAAATCCATCTCTTCGGTCTGGAATTATTTCTATCCAAATCCGGACAACTACTGTCTTGCCATGTGTACCTTATGTAAAGGTGTAATAATTAGGGGTAAGGACGTTAACCACCTAAGAACATCCTCCCTTATACATCACCTGCAGTGTGTTCATAAAAAGTCACTGTCAAGTTCAGAATTGTGGCTAAGACCTTAAGCAGGGGATGTTGGCCCCATAGTGTTAGGAACCTGCTCGACAAGAGGTGACCTGGACGATTGATGAGCAGGCCGATATCATTGGCCAACGATATACCACCAACCTCTTATGACTTTTTATACTGTAATGATCGTTTAGTGCATCTGCACCCCCTTTGTCTGTGCATACTACTTTATTCTCAGCAGCATAGCACCTTTCATTACTGGAGGGTGTGCAATTTAGAACCATACTATGTATATGTGTAGAAATACACACCTGAGGTTTGAGAATGCCTAAAATCTAGATTGGCACCCCTCCCCCCACCACCCTCTATGTTTTTAAGCAGGGAAACCAGCATGGACTGCACAGTGACACAGGCATAATTCTAGGTAAGTCCTATTTATTTATACATAGTGTCAGTAAATTTGGGGTTGGCATTTGGGCGTAGGGTCCCCCATGCCTGTTCTGGCTGGGCTGTCTCAGGGCATCACCATTTAAATACACAGTCACTTTTTATATCATGTGTGTCTATTATTTATGTATGCACATTTTCTTTCACATACTCTCTACCTTTAAACTCATAGTAGGGACCTTCATATACCTACACTTTATATCACTTTACTATCACTATTTTTTAGTGTGATGCCCTGGGGGGGTCCTTTGCTGGATCATGTTTGGGGGGTTCCCTGCGTTCCGGATGTTGGCCCCATAGTGTTAGGAACCTGCTCGACAAGAGGTGACCTGCACAATTGGTGAGCAGGCCGATATCATTGGCCAACGATATACCAACAACCTCTTATGACTTTTTATACTGTAATGATCGTTTAGTGCATCTGCACCCCCTTTGTCTGTGCATAAAACCTTAAGCAGTCCAGGGACACCTAAATCCCTGTGTCCTGTTGTATCCAAGCGCATGCAAACCACACCAGTAACTACCTACTCGTCAATATCCTCCTCAATCAGGATCAAAAGTAGTCCTGCAGGCCATGTCACTGTCCAGAGGATCCTGCATTGTTACACCTACTGCAGCTGTTGCTGCTGGGAGTTGTTCATCATACCGGAGAGGAAGTTGTAACACCACTACTTCTTTCACTAAGCAATTGACCGACCAACAGTCTTTCTGAGGAGGATGAAGTATGACAGCAGTCATCCTGTTGCAAAGCGGATAACTGAGGCCTTGACAGCTATGTTGGTTTTAGACATGCGTCCGATATCCGCCATTAGTGCAGTGGGATTTAGACAATTGATGGAGGTAGTTGTGTCCCCGGTACCAAATCCCGTCTAGATTCCACTTCACTAGGCAGGCGATACCGAGAATGTACAGAGACATCAGAAAAAAGTGTCCTCAGTGTCCTAAAAAATGCGGTTGTACCCACTGTCCACTTAACAACGGTGGAACAGGGCAGACTAAGGACTATATGACTGTGACAACCCACTGGGTAGATGTATCGCCTTGGAAAGCAACAACAGCAGCGGCACCAGTAACAGCATCTCACAAACACCAGCTTGTTCCAAGGCAGGCTACGCTGTGTATCACCGGTTTCAGTAAGAGGCACACTGAGGGAAATCACCGCCCAATGGCTTACCCCATTTAGACTCTATGGGGATTTGTGATATCAGACAACGCCACCAATATTGTGTGGGCATTAAATCAGGGCAAATTCCAGCATTTCCCATGTTTTGCTCACACAATAGATTTGGTGGTGCATCATTTTTTGAGAAATGACAGGGCCATGCAGGAGACGCTTTCAGTGGCCGAAAAATTTCGGGACACTTTCGCCATTCAGCGACTGCGTGCTGTAGACTGGAGCGCCAGCAACCATTCTTGAACCTGCCCTGCCTTCACCTGAAGCAAGAGGTTTTAACGAGGTGGAACTCAACCCTCTATATGCTTCAGAGGATGGAGGAGCAGCAAAAGGCCATTCAATCCTATACATCCACCTATGACATAGGCAAAGGAGGGGGTATGCACCAGACTCAAGTGCAGTGGAGATTGATTTCCATGTTGTGCAAGGTTCTCCAACCCTTCCAACTTTCCACGCGTTAAGTCAGTTAAGACACTGCCAGCTTGAGTCAGGTCATTACCCTATTCAGGCTTTTGCAGAAACAGCTGGAGAAAGTGAAGGAGGAGCTAAGATGGAGCGATTCCACTCGGTATGTGGGACTTCTGGATAAAGCCCTTCATTCGCTTTGCCAGGATCCGAGGGTGGTCAATCTGGTGAAATCAGAGCACTACATTTTGGCCACTGTGCTCTCTTTCCAGCGGACACAAGTCTGCAGAGATGCAAAAACCTGCAAGTGAAAACACTGTCAGCTGATGCGGAACGTGACAAGTTAACAGCTCCTTCTTCATTTTCTCCCGCAACTGGGGCTGCCAGGAAACAACTTAGATATACGATTCCTAACCAACCCGCTGGCGGTGATGCAGGGCATGGAGGACCAACTTTGGACATCTGTACCGGACTGAAGGATCTGCCAACAATTTCTGACATGTCTACTGTCACTGCATATGATGCTGTCATTATTGAAAGAATGGTGGAGGATTACATCGGTGACAGCATCCAAGTAGACATGTCAGACAGTCCGTACCTGTACTGGCAGGAAAAAGAGGCAATTTGGAGGCTCCTGTACAAACTGGCTCTATTTTATCTAAGTTGCCCCCCCTCCAGTGTGTACTCCGAAAGAGTTTTTAGTGCAGTCGGTAACCTTGTCAGCGATAAGCGTAGGAGGTTACTTCCACACAATGTGGAGAAGATGATGTTCATCAAAATGAATTATCAATTCTTCCGGGGAGACTAGCCTCCAGAAAATACAGAGGGACCTGTGGTGGTGGATTCCAGCAGGGACGAATTAATACTCTGTGTGGATGAGGATGTATACAACACTGAAGGGGGTGAGGAATGGGTCAATGAGGACATCTTGCCTCTGTAGAGCCAGTTTGTGCAGGGACAGATTAATTGCCAGTTTGTTTTGTGGGGGGGGGGGGCAAATGAACCAATCATTTCATCCACAGTCATATGGCAGACCATGGCACTGAAATGATTGGTTTGTTAAAGTGTGCGTGTCCTGTTTATACAACATAAGGGTGGGTGGGAGTGCCCAAGGACAATTCCATCTTGCACCTCTTTTTTTTCCCTTTGCTTTATGTACTCTTTGTGGCCTAGTTTTTCAAACTGCCATCCTGTCTGACACTGCAGTGCCACTCCTAGAGGAGCCACGTGTTTGTGCCGTCCACTTGTGTCGCTTAGCATAATCATCCAGCTACCTAGGTGCAACCTATTGGCCTAAAAACAATATTGTGAGGTGTGAGGTGTTCAGAGTAGACTGGAAATGAATGTTATTGAGGTTAATAATAGCATAGGAACAAAACAAAAAATTCTGTGATTTTAGCTGTTTTTATGCTTTTTTCCAAAAAAATACAGATCCAAAACCAAAACCTGCAAGGGTGGTTTTGGCAAAGCCAATCAAGATCCAAAACATAAAGAAAGATCCAGATCCAAAACCAAAACACTACATGCGAAAAGTGGCCGGTGCACACCCCTATCTGTATGTGCCAAAAGTATGTAAACTTTTATGCTTAGCAGGTGAAACTAGAGTCAGGTATATTCAATCTATGGGATGACAATCAGGTGTGAGTGGACAAACTGTCTTTTTAAAAGAATAGGGTTTTATCAAAGTCTGATGGTCACAACACTTGTTTGTAGAAGTGTATCATGCCATGAACAAAGGAGATTTCTGAGGACCTCAGAAGAAGAGTTGTTGATGCTCATCAGGCTGGATAAGGTAACAAAACCATCTCTAAAGAGTTTGGACTCCACCAAACAACAATCAGGCAGATTGGGCGAAATTCGATTGTTATCGATTCGATATGTTAGGAAGATGAAATTTAACATAGGTGCCTACTTTTTGTCCCTCTTGCTTGATGCACCTGTAATTGTCTTGGGACTCAATAATAAGTTAGACATGGCTATTAGACCGATGGTGGGCAACTCCTATGTTAGGCTTGGCTGGGTCAATGGCCTCTGCTAAATCGATTCGGGAATGGGGTTGGTGGATCCCTGGGCCTTCACCTCCCTGACCCCCAACATTCTTTAAGGCATCTCCCTTATGATGATGCTCAGTTTTGTATTGAATACCAAATTAATTTTTGAAAGCGTAACCCTTTTTGGCTTCCGTATTGGGTGCAGGCCTTTGTTAAGTGAATTTCAGATATGAAAAGGTTCACCAACCATAAGGAGGTTGAGCTAGAACAGAAAAACCTGTGATCTATTCTATACGCACTTTACCTCAACTCCTGTTTACAGGCAGATAGCCTGACCTGGATTTTAATTTAGGCTGAATGATCGTGTTACCTCTTTAACAAGGAGCATAGGAGATTTATGTTTTGTAAGCAAAATCAGCTAGCTGTGGAGAGAGGTTATATGCCATGCTTTTTCTTCTAAATTAGCTCACTGACATGGAGCTTCCTGCCATAGGAGTACTATAAAACCCTATATGAGTCTGTAACCATTATAGTCTATGGGCTACATTCCACACAATTTATCAGGCAAGTGTCTCTCCCCAACATTGGGCACTCGCACAAGAGCAGTCTAAAGATCTCCTATGCAAAGTAGCGCAGCCAGGTCCTGAAGCCAGAAGTAAACTGATTGCATGTGTTATTTTAATATATGCCGACATTTCCTATTCTCGAGATAACCAATATTAATAAATGTATCCCATAAAGTGAAAGCTGGTCCCTCTGTGGCTTTCCTCACAAGTCTCCTATGCTCAGTTATGAGGGACGGTCTTTGTCTAGGCGGTGCATGGTTGGTGTGATGCAGTTTCCATTTACTCATTATTGTTTCAACAGTGTTCACTGGGATAGCCAAGCACTTGAATTTTATTTTGAAACCTTCTCCGGTCTTGTGCATATATATAACTTTATCTTTACTTTTTTTTTAGAATGCTCTTTGGTCTTCATTTTAACAGGCTTCCTTCAGATCAACTGTATGACCAATGTTATTTGAATTATGGGTTATTTTATCTATTTTTTTATTTTATTTATTTTTTATGATTCACAGGTAGAGGCTTAAAGAAAGCCAATTGTTAGAGCAATATCTTCCATCTGTGTGAACTTGGAGCTTCCACACTACACAAGGGGGTGAATATTTTGGCAAGCAATATTTTCAGTTTTTCTAAGAAAATAAAAAAATTGCAGACAAAAAATTACTTATGAGTTTGAAAATTTACAATAAAAGTCTATTGGTTTGCAGTGAATGTCTGGAGCAATCTGTGTGTCACCTATAGTCAGTGGCAGATTTTACCTATGGGCATCAGATATGCCACCTCAGTTTGCCAATTGCAGTCCATGACTGCACTGGCTATACTATGACTGGCAGTGACTTCCTATTGGATGTGCTACCTGCCAGTCACCCGCTGGACAGGCAGTCCGATAGGTGTTTTCTCCCTCTTGGACTGCCACGCCGGGTTGCAATTAACAGAGAACGTGCTTCCTGTAGGAAGCCACTCTCTGTCTTATCATCAGCTCTACCTAACTTCTATGGTAAGCTGGTGTTATGCACATTCTTTGTCCTGCTGCCACTTGTGCGCATGTGCTGGTCCTGAATCTTGCCAGATCCATTGAGCAGGTGCCGGGACCCAGCTGGCCAGAAGTCCAGGCACAGGTAGTAGTAGCCCCCCTCATACAAACAGGCAGGAGCCATTGCTGTTTATGGGGGGTAATTCCAAGTTGATCGCAGCAGGTAATTTTTTAGCAGTTGGGCAAAACCATGTGCACTGCAGGGGAGGCAGATTTAACATGTGCAGAGAGAGTTAGATTTGGGTGTGGTGTGTTCAATCTGCAATCTAATTTGCAGTGTAACAATAAAGCAGCCAGTATTTACCCTACACAGAAACACTATAACCCACCCAAATCTAGCTTTTTCTGCAAATGTTATATCTGCCCCCCCTGCAGTGCACATGGTTTTGCCCAACTGCTAAAAAATTTCCTGCTGCGATCAACTTGGAATTACCCCCATAATACAGATAAATGTGTTGACTTTTGCAAGCCACAGTGATTCACCTCCTTTGCACACACACACTCGTTATTTTCCTTTATTTCCTTTATTGGGTAACCAGATAGGCTTATGTTTATTTTGAAGACCAAACCAAAACATTATGTGATAATACTTTTTGTCTGTCTTTAATTGCTACCATTTGCCTATTGTAGTAGGATGTGTCCCAAACAGCCGCTAAACAATTATAGGTATCTTTCCCCACAAATTCTACTAATACAGATACATCATAAACCTATGATCAAGGAAAGTTATCCTTCTGAGTTAAGGGGGTCATTCCGAGTTGTTCGCTCGCTAGCAGATTTTAGCAGCATTGCACACGCTAGGCCGCTGTCCCTCTGGGAGTGTATTTTAGCTTAGCAGAATAGTAAACAAAAGAGTAGCAGAATTGCGATTAAATAATTCTTAGCAGTTTCTGAGTAGCTCGAAACTTACTCCTACACTGCGATCAGCTCAGCCCGTTTCGTTCCTGGTTTGACGTCACAAACACGCCCTGCGTTCGGCCAGCCACTCCCCCGTTTCTCCAGACACTCCCGCGTTTTATCATGGCACGCCTGCGTTTTTCCGCACACTCCCAGAAAACGGTCAGTTTCCGCCCAGAAACACCCACTTCCTGTCAATCACACTCCGATCATTTCAACGATGAAAATTCTTAGTTCGGACGTGAGTAAATCTACTAAGTTTTGTGCTAAAATACTTAGCGCATGCACATTGCGTACCATGCACATGCACATTTTTGCCTTAGTCGCTCCGTTGCGAAAATCTGCAACGAGCGAACAACTCGGAATGACCCCCTAAGTGCGTTCAGTGGTAAAAGTTTGGTCTGTCCCAGGAATATTAGGAAAAGCCATACACATAAGGCTAGATTCTACATACTATCGATGCCTTACAAAAATTCAGTCAAGCTAGTCATTGGAGCATATTTCCAATTAAAGAACAGATACTATATTGTATTGCTTATAATACCATGCCAGAGTATATTTATTGGAAAAACAAGCGCCCAAGAGTGAAGTTATTAGGGTTAGGGAAATTGAAGGTATAAAAAACGTATGATAAGGATTGATTCAAAAAACTTATCTGGCAGGTAAAGACTTGACTCAAGTGGTGGTCTTTTTGAGGATTAAGAACATGTGGATAAAACAGAAAAAACTAACATAGTGTGTACTGTTTATGTTACATATTATGTTACTGTTTGCTTTCACAGGCCTTATTAGGGAACTTAGCTTATTCCCATATAGCAACAATTTATAGCCTGAGCAGTATATGGATTAAAAATACAAACAAGTTTTTAATAACATAATCACATAAAAACACACATAAAAATAGCTGTATAGCATGCGTACAAGATAAAAATTAAATCAGGCTTATCTGTCCATGAAATGACTGAAATGCATGCGTACAGGATTTAAAATAGTTTTAGGCTTATCTGTCCATCAAGAGGGGATGTCTGCAGGTACTCCCAACGCGTTTCGTCCGTCAGCAACAGGACTTCATCAAGGGGATAACCACACTGAGCAACCTTTGCTCTATTTATGCCCAGAAGGAGGAAATTGACCATGACATCACTTCCTGTGATTGTCATTAATTTAGTTAAAAAATTCGTATAACAACAATCTAATATGCACTCAAAATAGTAGGACATAATTAGAATTGTAGTAAAGTGAGAAAGAACCAAAATTACTTATGGAATATGAATCAGTAGTGAAAAGGGTGAAGGAAAAGCTAATTGCCGTCGGAAATGGTGGTGGAACGCATGTGGAACGCATGCGTCATTTCCGGTCCGGCGTGATATACATTAATATAGTGGGTTTTATAAACTATTTAACTGACCCAGTAAAGTGCTGATAATGATGGGGAAGGAGAGAAGGTGATTAGCGGTGCGTACCGCCACAACACTCATCCTATATCCGTGAGAAGCACGTATTATCAAAAAATCCATTAACAAACACTGGAACATCCTACTAATGGATCCAATACTGAAAGATATTCTTCCACCAAAACCAGACATTGTGTTTCGAAAAACTAGTAGCCTAAAAGAAATTCTGGCTCCAAGTCATCTACAGAGCAAAAATAGATCCGGGAATAACACATTTATTAACTGCAAAGGATGTTACAAATGTGGTAGCTGCAACATCTGCAAATATCTTCACCCAAATAGGAAGAAATTCAGCAACCACGACGGCACCAAAGACTACAACATTAAGGATTTCCTTAATTGTAATTCTACTATGGTAGTATACTTGTTGGAGTGTACATGTGGATTAAAATACGTCGGAAAGACGAAACGAGTTCTTAAGCTACGAATTCAAGAACACATCAGAAATATTAAAAATAAGGTAGACAACCACACCGTTTCCAAACACTTCACAGAAAAACATAAATCCAACCCGGAAGACATTTCGTTTAAAGCAATTGAATTGGTAAAACTTGGAGAAAGAGGAGGTGATGTCCTAAACAAGTTGTCGAGACGGGAAATGTTTTGGATATATGAACTCAAGACCTTATCCCCATTAGGACTGAATGAGGCGTTTGAAATTGCCCCTTTCCTCTGATGCCTTATCCTCGTATTTTCTTACCACATTAATCTATCACATCCTTTTATCACTATTTTATCTCCCTTTTAATACACCTTCCTTGTTTTATGAAATTGGTTCTTTTATATCGATATTGATATAAGTCATAAGCCATTTTATGGTTTTTTTCAGTTGAATTATTCTTTGGATAATCCCGTAAATAAATATGAAAAATACCGCAAGACTTATACAAGCGATGAATAAGACTGAGTTTATTGACACAACAAAAAACTATGGACATCTTCTACAAAGACTAAGGAAGAATGAATCCACATGACTGTTTCGGATAAAGAAGAATTTTTTATTCAAAAAATTATTTCCAAGAAGCATAAAATTTGCACACATACATTATATATTTTAAATATTTTTAATAATTTTAAATATTTTTAAATATCCAATTGCACTCAAAATAAATTAATACAGCATTAACACTTTAAATATAAATTAATTCAGGGCAGTGTCACTTTAATTATTATTGCTGTATTTGTATCCACATACACTTATGTGCATGTATGTTTATATGTGCATACATGTAATGTGTGTATATATATACATGCTTGTAAATTTTCCACACCTTGTTCACTTATAAATGCACCTTACTAAATCTATTATGCGCCTATTAGCTCCACTAATTTTCGGTGCGTCTCACTGTCTATTAATTCCGCATTGTATACGTCAGCGACATAGCGGTGCGTTCCACCGCTATGTCCTGCTTTCCTCCATCTCAATGGCGGTGCGTTCCACCGTCCTATTGAGCTCACTTCCGGCTATCGTCATAGCGGTGCGTTCCACCGCTATGCTTTACCTTAATGGCGGTGCGTTCCACCGCCGCACTGCGCTTCCCTCCGTGCTTCTCACGGATATAGGATGAGTGTTGTGGCGGTACGCACCGCTAATCACCTTCTCTCCTTCCCCATCATTATCAGCACTTTACTGGGTCAGTTAAATAGTTTATAAAACCCACTATATTAATGTATATCACGCCGGACCGGAAATGACGCATGCGTTCCACATGCGTTCCACCACCATTTCCGACGGCAAATAGCTTTTCCTTCACCCTTTTCACTACTGATTCATATTCCATAAGTAATTTTGGTTCTTTCTCACTTTACTACAATTCTAATTATGTCCTACTATTTTGAGTGCATATTAGATTGTTGTTATACGAATTTTTTAACTAAATTAATGACAATCACAGGAAGTGATGTCATGGTCAATTTCCTCCTTCTGGGCATAAATAGAGCAAAGGTTGCTCAGTGTGGTTATCCCCTTGATGAAGTCCTGTTGCTGACGGACGAAACGCGTTGGGAGTACCTGCAGACATCCCCTCTTGATGGACAGATAAGCCTAAAACTATTTTAAATCCTGTACGCATGCATTTCAGTCATTTCATGGACAGATAAGCCTGATTTAATTTTTATCTTGTACGCATGCTATACAGCTATTTTTATGTGTGTTTTTATGTGATTATGTTATTAAAAACTTGTTTGTATTTTTAATCCATATACTGCTCAGGCTATAAATTGTTGCTATATGGGAATAAGCTAAGTTCCCTAATAAGGCCTGTGAAAGCAAACAGTAACATAATATGTAACATAAACGGTACACACTATGTTAGTTTTTTCTGTTTTATCCACATGTTCTTAATCCTCAAAAAGACCACCACTTGAGTCAAGTCTTTACCTGCCAGATAAGTTTTTTGAATCAATCCTTATCATACGTTTTTTATACCTTCAATTTCCCTAACCCTAATAACTTCACTCTTGGGCGCTTGTTTTTCCAATTCTTGCAACAAATTCTATATGCATGCCAAGCAGATTTATATATATTACAAGCTGCCGCTCTATTAATTTATTGAGAAGTGCTTTTATATGAAATAGGGATTTTTTACCTCACGTATCTTCCTTTTAAATCTTTTTTAATATACTCACTACGTTTTACTATAATTTTAAAATAATACTTTTTTATTGTGCACTATTACCACATAAACTGCACCCGAGCGCCGTGGTCTTCAATTCTATAGAGTATATTTATGTTTATATTTTATGTGTAGTGTTACAAAGTGCACAAAGCACTTAACTCCTTGCAGTCAGAATAGGGGATTGTGTACAGTATGTTGTATTTCACCTTTACAGGTGAGAGAACCCATACCATGTATACTCTTTTATTTAATGATAGCTATGTATCATTACACAAAGATAAACTATAATAATAAATACATTAGATTCTTTCTCTGGAAGCATTATAAGTATACAATACAATTCACATGGTGAACAAAAAAGAGCCAACATCAATGAAAGCATTCCTGGAACATAGTTTTTCCACCTGTTATACTTACATATAAACATGACTGGTATACAAACATGCTGTAACCAGAGGAATGATCAAATTCACAGTACCTGGTTTGTCGGTCTTTGGAAGACGATAAAACACACCTTAGGATAGATTGCTAATTTTGAATGAAACTCAATATAATAGAAGGAAGCCTATCGGGTAACAAATAATTAAGTAACTCAGTCTGTTCACAGCGTGGAACCTTTTATTACACTTTGATGGCTCCTGTCGGTGTCATGCAAAGGTGTCATGTGGCGTTTTAATGACCTGACTACCATCTTGCCATTCAATATTCAAGAAATATGAACATAGTACATGCCCACAGGTGTCAACCCTGTGAATTTTAAACACGTCTCTCCATGATATTTTGGTTACATTTTAATATTAGTGTGCCCTAGAGATCTTATAATGTTACATTACATGTGGACAGCTGTTACTTTGACTTTATACAGCAGTTTCAATAACTATAATACAACAACTTTCTCCTGTGTCTCGATGGAGAACATGAAAGGTCATATTATATGTAACTATCTTCTCCCTCCCAATAGCATCTGCCTTTTAAGGCTGTCAAATCCTGAGGCTCATAGAACATTTTTGGTGCATTCATTATGTACTGTTGTTTCGCATTCTATGTATGTTTATGGTTTCACCTAAAATACTAGTAGATCTTCTAAAGAAGCCAGGATGTACATATGAGGGAGAAATCCGGGTGGCACTTCATTACAGCAGAGCAAAGGTTAGAAAACATTACAACCATTTAAAAATACTAAACTTGATGTAGAGTTGTGTTTACTATGTGGTTGCTTTTTATTAGTATACTAAAGCATTCTTAATTATACTTAAAGATGTAAATAAGTTAATTATGTGGCTAAGCGAAGCATAATCCTCGATAACCAGCCCGCAGAGAGGTGATAACACATGAGTCTCGAAACTTTTCCTGTATCCCTTGCATTTTTGGACAAAAATGGGACATTTTCCGGCTGAATAAAATGGACTATAGTTGTATAGCCCTGTAATGACCATTGTGCTAAAATTGTGATACTAGTCTGTTTTTTCAGCTGAAAAATGAACGTGGCTAATAGGATACCCCTCTTAGAATTAAACCCTATATATATGAGGTGTAATATACTATACATACATACATACGGGATGCAATCAATTTGCCGGCTGTCAAGATCCCGGCGGTCAGGATACTGATGCCAGAATCCCGACAGCTGACAATGCTGACTGCCGGAATCCCAGTGCACAGGGGTTATTACCACTCGTGGGTGTCCACGACACCCATAGAGTGAGAATAGAACATGTGTCAAGTGCAGTGAGCCACCGAGCTCACAGCGTGGCGAGCACAGAGATTCGGCAAGTGGACTGTTATCGCTCAGCCCACTGCCGGCATTCTGGCGGGTGGGATGCCGCTGTCAGGATCTTCACAGCTGGCATCTTGCCCGCTGGTAAATAGTATGTAACCCCACACACACACACACACACACAACGTGTGTTTAGGCATGCACAAGCTGATTTAGTAAAACTATATACAAAATGTATCCATTAAAAGGTTTTTGCAGTTCTCAAGACTCAACACCGCCTAGTTCCCATCAGTCACGTGTTCTCCAAGCGCTCTCCAAGTGAACAGCTGTAATAGAAAAGCAGGGCACTCTATAGCTTATAGACATAGGTGCAAAGTAAGCCTGGCTGTCTAATTTTCTCCCTATTGCAGGGAAGGCTTGTATTGTCTGTTCTGTGGAGCTAATTTGTTTCTGATCAAAAGAGCCACATCATTGAAGGTAGTAATGACTATTCATTTCCCTGAAACCTCTTTTCTGAGGCTTGCATGCTTTATTTAGAAACGGTTATGCCTTTCTAAAGAAAAAAGCTCATTTGTGCTTTTATAATGTCAATTAACATAGAATATAATTTCATTATTTTCCTTATAAAGCCCTTTAGAAACCTAAATTAGTAAGCCTCAGATATTATGATTAACTCCATAAGAGCTTGTAATGTGAAATTAGATTTCTGATGGTGTTGTCAATGTGTTGCTTTTTATTATTTAATACTAATGAAGGTGTTATTCTAAACTAATTAGAGGCTTGGACGCAACAATTCTGAAGCGAGTGAAATACATAATAAATGTGATAGAAAAACAGCTCATTTTGGTAAGCAGACAAAAGAAATTTTAATTGTAAATGGCTTGCAATCTGCAGAGTTCTATAATCTGTGTTATAGTAAAATAGCATAAAAAAAACCCTATTTTAAATTAAAAAAGTGTGTATCATGTAATATTAAACATGTACTTGTTGCAGAAAGAGTACAGTTTAACTGATTGCTTCTTTACTACTGTATATAATTCAAACAAATTGTCCATTGATAAAAATGAAAATTAGACAAAATCTAAAGAATGTTTTGGATAATTGACTTCTAAATTTTTTCTTATTCTTTGTTTAAAGTCCAATCTGTAGAACCATAATAACAAACTTATAGATATGCAGTTAGCAATCCAAAGAAAATTGTAATATTTTCATATTTTTAAGTAATAAATAAAACCATTTCTTACATTAACATTGACATAACAAATTTGTTATAATTATGAGATATTTTATAGGAATGACACGTTTAGCTTTATTCACTATTTCAGGTTTAGCTAAGATATACACATTAAGATGCATCATCCAAAATGTACTGTTTAATGAAACAATTTACAGTTTTTTTTATCAAATAAATGTAACAGACAGAATGATATGCGATAACCCTACATCAAGGTTATACTGTAAGTAATGTGTCTTTAGCTGTTGTTGAACTACAAATCCCTGCATTCCCTACAGGTTACACACTGGTGGATCCAGAGAACCACATTTTGCCTACCTTTATGTCTTCATTAATTTTCTATCCATTGTGAAAATAAAGCTGCAGGTTTTTATGCAAATTTCCAATGTTATTCTCTCTCTTTGTCTTGCATGGTAATAAAAGTTATATTTGATAGAAATAAATCTATACCATAGAAAAAATGGCCCAATATTATCCAAAGGTCAGTAAAAAACGATTATGCGGAAAGTGTGTCAGACAGCAGCTGGCGTATAAAGCTGAGTTGCTTACTCCACCTTTACAATGCTACTGAATATGTGAGTACTATATAACGTAAAAGTACTACACACAATAATACAAACATGTAGTATGACAGTATACTAGTGCACAGGAGTGTTTTCAGTTCCAAAGTACATTATGCATGGGTAAGCAAAATATTTTTTGTTGTCGAGCGGGTTAGTATCAATATGATGCAAAAGATTACTGGATATATATATATATATATATATATATATATATATATATATATATATATTAATCTTTTGCATTTTTATCACTGGACTATATATATATATATATATATATATATATATATATATATATATACATACATACATACATACATACATACATACATACATATATCCTTAGTGTATTTTTGCATACATAGCGGTCCCATCCGTATGTAATGCCTCCTTGGTGAATGCACTTTGTTTCCTAAGGGAATTTTTTGCTCCCCCTCTTGCTAATTATGGAAGGATGTGGCACTCATAATAACCTTGAGAACTTTTCTCTCCATCTGTAATTGCTAATGTCTCATCCACCATTGCCTAGAACATCCTCCCTGTCCTTCCCAGCACCGTGCCTCGGTACGTTGCCCAGTACTGGTGGTCTTCTTTACAACACTGATAATTAGTAGCTTGTTTAAGAAAAAAAATCCTTATTAACAAGCAGCCATGTCCTACCAATACCTCCCCTACTGTTGCCCCTATTAGCGCAAGGGGATTACCAGGGGATCAGTTTGTCGGAACCTAATAAACAAATTCCTGGAGAACACCTGAATGGTCAGCGTTAAGGAACTTCCTAATTAAGAATTGTGCCCACTGGGGCTGTTTCTCCAGAATGAGAACAATCTTTGCTTTGTAAAACTCGATTGAGAAAAGCACTGAGGGGTCTGGTGAGCATGAGAGAGTGGTCAGCTGCCAGGGAGCTCTAATATTGCTTACACTGAGGATGTGTTACTTATATCTAGGATTTATGTATCACCCAACATATCTGACATATGTACATAGATATAATATGGCATATACATAATTAGAAGTGTCGTTGTACTTTAAGGATCCTACAGCAGAATCTCAGGGGTTTTATTGTATGAGGTTAAAATAATGGGTCTAAATACTTCTGCAAATCCGCTGCATTCAGGAATGAGTGATTATAAATTAGGTGACGGATCTGTGAGACTGTGTCTTGCTCTATCGACCAAAGTGCATATCAATTACATATTTGCAGTATATAGGATCAATCTCAACTGAAACATAAACAGGCATGCGTTTTGAAATACATGTATTGTCAGTTGAAATATATGTATTGTCAGTTATCTGTAGAAAAACGTAAATTGCGATTGCGATAAATACATTTATGTTCATTTCATTCCCTCCGGTGCCTAAAACGTAACATCTAGAAAACGTCAATATTCCTTGTATGTCTAATGGTTAGAGAGTTATCTTCATCATCCATAAGGTGTAGAGATGAAAAATTGTACCGTGTACATAACCTATATAAAACTCTTTCAGCATCACTGACAATGCGTTCATGTAATTGTAGTCCAATTTAGCATAGGATTAGTGGTTGCCTAAATTGGCAGGTCATGCTGGGGCTTGTAGTGCCACTGTATATGGAGAGCCACAGGTTGCTTGCTTCTTATTATAATGTAATAAAATAGCCTACATAGTAGACTCAAAGGCAGGCCAGTAAATGCATTCTTACTTTCATATGTCATCCATCATGATGATTTTTTTATTGTTTGTTGCATAATGTATTTATTAATATTTAGTTCCCTGAGAATCATATGAACAGTACTCAAGGTGCTTCTTTGAGTGTACTTCATGTTGTATTCAATAGAGGGCGATATTGCAGCACATTCGATACCCGTGTTACTCTAACCAGTTGTGTGTTTCACTTCTTACAGCGTCTATTCAACAGTGATCGGGTTTTTGTTTTTTGTTTTTTTGTTTTTTCTGTTTAATTTTTTAATCTTTATCTTTTTACAAAACAGAAAAAAAGCTTGTAAAGAAAAATGTAACTAATGGGACATCCAGTAGTGCAATCACATAAATATCTACAATTTAATGAAGTTACATTTTATGCAGCAGTTTTACATTAAATAGTTACTGCTTGCAGATTGTTTTATTCTGTTGCTGCAGCGGCTGGCTAATTATTTCTTGCTTTTCGTTCTTTAATAATGCAGTACTCACACCTTATAATTTGCTGAAAATTATTCTGTTTTATTTTGTTTTTTAATGGATTTTTTCGCTATGTGGATTAATAATAATCGCGTCAGTGCCGCGATTATTAATACATACAGTAGGCCCCTTAGTTATTGATTTAACTCATATCTGCTTGAAGAAACCCTTGAGAAATTACTTCTCGGTCTTCACAGATAACGGATTGAATAATTTCTGTAAAAAAAAAAAAACTCCCCACTCCTCAATGCAAATGTCTTTATCTATTAATGTGTTTAAATTGCAGATAAATGGATAAAGACAATATTATCAAATTGGACATTTCTAATTAATTACAATAATTATACCAAAGCGCAGGTTTTTTAAACGATTCTCATCAGTGCTAATCAATTTAATATAACTATTCAGAGTTCTGATTCTGTATTATACCTTGTTATGTATATAACATAGGGACTTCGCATTTGTAGCAAATTCTCTGTGGATAAATCCTATATTTCAGGTTTTTGTGTTTTTTGTGTTTTTTTTTTAGTGCAGAATAAACTGGAATACGGGACTGATTAATCGTGTTAGGTTTAATTGCGACTTGTATTTATTACTGTGGGTTGATACTACAGAATTACATTAGATTTTTCCAGGATAAATCCTGTGGAATAAAATGCGAATCTTTAAATTATTTATTGTAGGCAGATTTGCATATTAAAGAACGCACATCTTTATATTATTTTCCCCTTAAGTGTTGCTACGGGGCACTTGTCAGTGATTGACGTTGGTTGTATTATTGTGGTAATCATGGAAAGCACTGTGCAATGTGCATGAGATCTGCCCATGTCTCTGATAAGACAGACACAGCTATATGGCTGACTGGAGAACCCTCGGGATCCGGATGTTTGAAAAAACCTTTAATAAAGAACAGTTTAGAGGGTGTTACCCTTGCATAGTGATGTGACAATGCCCTCAGTATACTTTAAACCCAGTTGAAAAAAATAAAAAAAATAACAAAAATAAACTGAAGTTTAAGGGCACACTTCTTTTATCTTACACAAAAGTTGTGTATGAGCTGTGTCATTGTAATGCTGGAATCCATCTACAAAAGCACCGTTACAACGGATGCGTATGGCGGAGAATATATTGTATATTCATTTAACATTACCTGTCCCCATCTTTCTGTTATTCGATTTGAACAGAGGAGTTTTCGTTTTAGTTACACAATCTGACAAGCTAGAGAACGATAGAAAAGTTAATTACAATTACAACTGCATCAGCAACCACCACATTTGCGGTTATGAAAATGGTTCATCCTCCTTTGTAAGTGCCACCTATTTTCTCCCAATTACAAGATGTATTATTACATGATTAGCTAATTTTATTATTGGGGAAGTGTTAATTGGTGTTTTGTGAAGTGTAAACCCCTAAGGGGGATTTGTATCCCTCTGCACCTGTAATATCCAGCATTTTGTGTGTGTGAAACGACTGAGACTGATCTGTAATATGAGGTTACAGAAATAGGTTACTGAATATATGGATTAAATATGCGTCATTTGTAGGTATTTTATCAGGCGTGTAGGAAAAGCGGTTTCATAACCTCATTGCAATCACTCAGGATTTCCAGTATATTCTACTCTACTAGAAGGACATACAATTAACGTCAAAACAAATATATTTAAAAAAGTTTTTTTTTTTTTATAAAAAAGTTACCTGCGAATTTAAATTGTTAACTTTTATGTATATGTAGTATTGGACTAATTCCTTCATGTACACTTGTTCAATCTTGTGAAGCTCGTCCAGTAAAAAATAAAAAAACCTAAACATCTATTAAAAAAAATGTTATTTATATCTGTGCAAACCTGGCGAGCCCGATGTGCACACTCACATTAAAGATGTAAAACACTTACTAAACATTAATCTTTGAAAACCAGTCCTGTGGATTAGTGCTGATGGCTTTATGGGATTAACCCTCCAACCCTGTAACTGGGGAGCCCAGCTGGCCTGAGCCTCATATTCAGGTGGGCTTTCTAGGGATACCCTCCCTGCTTCCCACCACAGCCTGTATGATGAGACATTTTTGTTTTTGTTCTGATAATACGCAATAATAACGGTTCATAAGAGGAAAAAAAGCAAAATGTTCCTCTTTAACTGTTATGTAGCTGTATATCCTAGTAGCATGCCTTTGTAAGGTATGCTTGGAGTTGTAGTTCCACCATAGCTGGGGGCAGCACATACTGTCTAAAAACGAACGCTGGATGAACGGCTCATTTATAACAAAACGTAGATGTCATGTCGCAAAGAGGATGCATAGGCTCAGTTACCCCAATCCAGCTAGCATGCAGGCAGAAACAGCAGCATCTGATAGTACTATCTGTATTCTTAATTAACGACAACAGACTCGTTTACTGTAGTTCATAGAAGTCAGTGATGATGATAATACACTGCTATGTTTTGTATGACAGCACGAGTGACTTTCCATCTACTAAACAAAAAACTTGGACCTGAATATGCGACATTAGTTAGGACAGGTAGTAAAAAAAAGTTCGAATAATTGATTTTAACAAATATACCGTTGGTCAGTGCACCATGCCGAATTATGCAAGTGTGTGTGTGTGTGTGTGTGTGTGTGTGTGTGTGTGTGTGTGTGTGTGTGTGTGTGTGTGTTTCTTTTATTTTTTTTATTTTTATAGTTGTCTTTAGCGAATAGCAATAAAAAAAAAAAAGAGGTTTGTTTTATTCTCACTTTCAAAAATCACATACTTGTCCACCACACAGAACTTTTGTGATGTATTAGTAAATATGTGGCCACTTCGGGTCCCTCTGCGGGCTGCCTGGCGGGTGGTTGGGGGAGGGTGGCGGGGGGGAAGTGAATGGGCCCGTGTGATTGACACTTCTGTCCTCCCCCAAACTTTCTTTTCACTGGCAAAGGCTTAAATGTTACCATGGTAAAACGGATTCTCCCGCCGGCCCATCCCCCCACCTGCAGCCAGCTGGGAATAAAAAACCCAAACTGGCCAAGAACTGGGAGGAGGGCTCAGCATCCCGCAAATTATAGGGAAATTCAAACTTTACAATTGAATGGGGGAGGGGAGAGGCGGGAGGACACAGCTGAGGTTCCCATCAAATGCATAATTGCACAACCGGTAAACAGGTCTCAGCTTGCTCACCACTTTGGAAATATAGATTATTTATACTTATTTATAAAAGTACTAGGCAGGGGTCATAAATACAGTATGCACAGAATGTGTAAGGTTTTCAGAATACATATTGTCCTATAGGGGATGTAATGCACTGGTCGGGGATCAGGTGCACCTGTGTCAGAAGGGAAGCGCTGGAACAAGTGCTTCAACACTGGGAAACTCTGCTGCAGATCACCAGGCTGAAGATGTGGGCACTTCCAGACCCTGTCTCCATTGTGTCACCCCACAACTCAATAAACAAAAGTCCATTAACCCTGACACCTGTCCTCCTTGTAAAAATAAAACTTATCATTTACTAAAAGGTTGCTTTCAACATATACAAAAAGTAGGGCCGGTGTTTCATGAAGCGATGTATTGTGCAAGACACCTGAAACTGGTTTAAGTACAACATTTGCCCTTTTAATGCTTAAAGCTTTTTTTAGGGGTAATGTCCTACTGAGAGGTGTGACAAAAATCCGATAAATGGGAGGCAGCAGATTTATTTGTGGCAAACGTGTGTTTATGCTGAATGAAAACGATTTTACTGATAGAGAACATCAACTTTATATTATATATACATATGGGGGGAATAAATGACAGGTGCAGCAAGGAATCGCAGAGAGCTATAGACGTTCCTTTCTGGTACATTTAAAAATCGCACATCGGGGATTTAAACCATACTTGCCTACCTGACCCTCTCCATGAGGGAGAAAATGCTCTGTTCCTGGACTTTCCTGGTAATGTATGATTGCCATCACCTGTGGTGAGCTAGTTAATTGATAAGAAAGGTGTTTCACCACAGGTGATGGCAATCATACATTACCAGGAAAGTCCAGGAACAGAGCATTTTCTCCCTCATGGAGAGGGTCAGGTAGGCAAGTATGATTTAAACCCCAATGTAAAATCTATCGTGCATTATTTCTAGCAAACGCTAAAAATCCCTAAGCAATCATAGTCCAACACTTTTTATTATACAGAATATAAATAAAACATACACGAGCAAACTTGTTTCTTTTCTTATTTTATTTTGTTGCACCGGATATTTTTAAGTTAGGAATATACAATGATGAAAAAATATGATTGTGTATTATTTTAAGTGGTTTTAAATTATTATTATAAAGTTATCGTGCACATACCAATCAAATGGTTTGATACAAATATTTTAAAAAACAAAAACACATTTTAAAACAATTAACAACCATGATAAAATATTAAAAAAAAAACAAGTATCCGATTGCCTAGGATTGGTGCCAAATTTATAATTATTCTTCTTACCGTTGTTTCAAAGAAGCTACTGAGTGAGTGCGATGTGTTGTGATAAATGTGACAGTAATAATTTCATAATTCGGTTTGGAATAATTTGGGATTAACCCCTAGTAGCGCTGGAAAGGGCTCTCCTGGTGTGTGCGTGTGATAGGACGCCAGCCTGACCCGCCCTGGGAAGAGTTAAAGTGCTATGGTAATATGAGATGGGGCTGGGCAGCCTGGCGCCCCTGTGATTGGCTGCTAAGAGGTGATTAATATGCAGGCACTCAGGTGCCGGACCACATGCGTCTAGCAGCCGGAGAGTTAGTGCAGAGTACAGGCACCGTCCCGTACACACAGACACAGCAGCCTCAGCGCTCTCCTTTCCCCGCTGAGCTGGATCACTGCAACTTCCACCTGCCAATGTATAGCATGCTGGAGACCGATATCAAGGGCCCCGGGCAGCAAACCAATGCGCAGACCGGGGGTTCCGGTACCCCAGGGGGCAAGAGCGGCGCTGCCACCCCTGACCAGGACCGGGTGAAGCGACCGATGAACGCCTTCATGGTGTGGTCCAGGGGGCAGAGGCGGAAGATGGCCCAGGAGAATCCCAAGATGCACAACTCTGAGATCAGCAAGCGGCTGGGTGCGGACTGGAAGCTGCTGAGCGATGCGGAGAAGCGGCCCTTCATAGACGAGGCCAAGAGGCTGCGGGCAGTGCACATGAAGGAGTACCCGGACTACAAGTACAGGCCAAGGAGAAAGACCAAGACCCTGCTAAAGAAGGACAAGTACTCCCTGCCGGGTAACCTTCTGGCCCCAGGTGTCAGCCCAGTATCCAGCTCAGTGGGAGTGGGACAGAGAATAGACACCTATGCCCATATGAATGGATGGACTAATGGGGCTTATTCCCTGATGCAGGACCAGCTGGGCTACAGTCAGCACCCGGGGATGAATAGCCCCCAGATCCAGCAGATGCACAGGTATGACATGACCGGCCTTCAGTACAGCCCCATGATGTCCTCAGCCCAGACCTACATGAATGCAGCCTCCACCTACAGCATGTCCCCAGCATACAGCCAGCAGACCTCCACCGTCATGAGCCTGGGCTCCATGGGCTCAGTGGTGAAATCAGAGCCCAGTTCTCCCCCTCCTGCAATCACCTCTCACACTCAGAGAGCCTGCTTAGGAGACCTGAGAGATATGATCAGCATGTACCTGCCTCCAGGTGGGGATGGGAGTGACCCCTCTGCCCTGCAGAACAGCAGACTGCACAGTGTTCACCAGCATTACCAAAGTGCAGGGACTGGGGTGAATGGCACTGTACCACTAACGCACATTTAAGACTGGTCACTTCTCATCTTATCATGGACGCTTTGCTTGCCTGTCAAGCAGACAGTGTGCATCACACCTGCAGACAAGGAATGGAAAGGGTGGTGTTGTTTTTTGTACAGTTTACGCAAACTTCCTTTATAGAGCACAACACTTTTTGTGTACTTTGGGGTCCTCTGTGGGATTTTAAACACAGTGATTCCTAGGTGAGCCTTCTGTTTAAGGCTCTTGTATCTTCAGCTTTAGAAGTAAATTGGGGACTATTAACCATAATCCAATGTTTACAAGTTTTATTGATATGCTCAAGATTTACTTGAGACTTATCCAAAATGTAGATTTTATCATTAACTTTTAGCCCTTTTTTTTCTTTACACAGAGCTGTGCGGGTCGCAAACGCAAGGTTTTTATTTTATTTCCCCTCCCCCTTTAATTTATAGCCAGTTATGTATGTTTTCATCACCTGTAAATTTCTGTATTTTTTTTTTTTGAGTTTGTCTTGTTTTCATGAAATTTTACTGTGAATTGTTTAACACCCCCCCCCCCCCCCTCCCCAAACATTAAAAAAAAAAAATGTTTTACTTGGGATTTTACAGACTTTTCAGTTGAAGGTAAACCACAATATCAATAAATTTTCTAAGAGGAATATAAGACTCTCTCTTATTTTTCTTTGCATGTTAGGAACATACATAACATCTAGACCTTGATTTCCAAACGGTGGATATTTTTACTAACTGCTTTTGTATTACTCTGTTGGGATGATGATTTTATTTTTTTTTTCTAACACTTACCTCTAAAACATACAAGCAAGTGAAACTAGTGCACTAGGACTCGCAGGGTCTGGGGAGCAACATTAAGTTACTTGTGAGATGATGGCCAAACAGCAATACAAAAGTTCTTAAGTATTTGGAGTAATTGCTATTAATTTGAGAAATTTTACACCTAAAAACTACAAAAGTTTCAGTCCATGTTTTTGAGAAAAACTTGGGGCAATACATATAATTTAATAAATACTATTTTATTTTTATTGTGTAAGAATTGCTGCTTAGAAGATACTAGAATAACCTGTTAAACTTGGTCTAGGGATTTGTCTGTAAGAAGATCTGTTTCTTTATTTCCCCAGAAGTATTCAAGTTAAGTTTAAATTTTTTTAAAATTTATTTTGTGTTAGATATAAAATAGATTCCCACTATTACCCTGGTAGTTTAACACTTATGCTATTATAACGTGCCTAGAAATGGGAGCTAGATTCATATCCAAAATATCACATTTGGTTAACTTTGTTTACGAATAGAGTAAAAAAAAAAAAAAAACCTGCATATAATTGGCTTATTTACATACAGATATACCCTAACTCTTATCCATTTTGTGATAGAAGGTTCTCTGGCGAAACTTGGAAACCGGTATATAAAACGCTGAATTATGGCAGTGGTGATAAATCTGTGAAAGGTCTTGCTGAGGTTTCTCATCACAGCTGGTCTCCGTGCTCACCTGCCATCTGTTGCTTAAGGGAGTTAGGGGTGTATTCAATAAGCCTTGGATGGAGATAATGTGGACAGAGTACCAGCCAATCAGCTCCTAACTGTCATTCTTCAAACAGTCTGAGATGGCAGTTAGGAGCTGATTGGCTAGGGTACTTTATCTCCATCCAAGGCTTAGTACATAGATCCCAGTGTCTATTCTTTGAGTAGTACTGCAATGGTGTTCATTAGTTTATAGGAGCAAAGTATTGTATCACCCTAGCAAAAATGGTTGGCAAATATGCATAAAGTGCAACTGTTAATAGACACACAGGTTCAGCTAATATATATATATATATATATATATATATATATATATATATATATATATATATATATATATATATATATATATATATAATTTTTTTTTTTTTTTTCTGTTGAATATTGATAGGGGAGTCAAATGGCTAGTCATGGGTTTAGTACCAGAGCCAGACTAACACTCATATGAGCCCAGGGGCTCATGTGGGCTTTATACACAGGTGTAGAAGTATATACTGCTGGTAATTTGAGTTTTGATAGGTTGTCGAAGACCCTTTAGTCCAACGTTATGATTATAAAAATGATTAGAATAATGCAATAGAGACTTAAAATATTTTTGTGTTCTTCATATACTTTATACAGTTAACTCTGGCATATACATTAGTATGACAAGAGGCTCTGCCTCACCGTACCACACTGCACTGATAGAGTGCATCACTTTCTTATGCAATTTAATTATCAAACCCATGCAAGCAAGAATATTTCTTGCACAGTATCAGTTTTGTAGTTGAATGGAAAGTTGCACTGTGGCAAGAAATAGTTTGAGTTTTGCCAACAAGTCTCAAGGCTATTGTTCTCAGTTTATAGTCTTGTATCTAAAATGTGGAGAAAGCTATGATCGTGGTCCTGCCTTATAGTACATAATTACAGCCAGAGTAAACTTTAAAGAATAACTTTTGTTAAATTACAGAGAATACAGCAATTGTTATATGGAGTCCTGCAAGTTGCTTCTTGGGTGCTGAAGTCTTCTAGAGTTTGTCTGAGAAGTAGAGGGAAAGGTCTTCTTAGAACATGAATTTAATTAGTACACTCTGGCATGTAGGCAAAATTTAAGACTTCTGTTAAACGCATTAAGTTAACTTGGATTTTTGTTTATCTTAATACAGCAAAATATCCTGTAGACTCAAGTAGAGCAGATATAAAACCAGTACATAATCTGCAGCACTTGCTTCCATGGTATAAGGTAAGACGATATATAATTTTATATACACCTCATTAGGATTAAACAGAGCAATTAAATGCTTAGCTACAGTACTAGTGTTTATGTAGTGCCAACATATTGTGCAGCAATGTATAATCCAAGAAAACTGTAAAAAAAATAGTTTAAAGAGGAATGGTATTTTTGCATTCAAATATATTTTCATATTACACTCAAACTATGACAATTAAAATGAATATTTTTTTTTAATTTAACAAACCATTACATTTGTGTGTAAATGTTGAAATCACGCAATAATCTGAGTTGTGCGCCACATGTTTCTCCTGTTCATGAGGATGGTACTTTATTAATAAAGGGTGATGTTGAGAAGCAGCATTAACTTTATAACAGGTGACACTCTGCAGATGTGTGTTTGCATAGCGAAAGCATGATTCGAGGGGATCGGTTTTAGTATTTATACCTTTACTGAGATGGTATTTAAGAGTTGTGACTCATCTGCAAACCTCTAGCTGGTTTATTGTTTATGATGAAAAAATAAACCGGAGTTTCTTTAATATAAGTGACACGCCTCTTTATATGTAGTAATATTTGGGACCCAACTTGCCTGATAAATACCCAAGTCCTGAAACACACTGTAAACTAATGAGAAGTCAGTCTTAGAACTTGCTGAACTATGTGGACTGTATGCCAATTAGAAAATGCATAAAATTGCTAAATCTGGCTTCCCACACTTGTTCTAGCCATGTTTGATGCGATATATTAAACTTTTCACATGTGCATAAATGAGTATTAAATGTTCTAGGAATTACTTTGCCCCTGTACAAAGAAAATCAATGTAACTTTATTTTGCGACTATCTGTTTTATCTAATGCAGTGGTTCTCAAACTCTCTCATCAGGACCCCAAACGGTTCACGTTTTCCATGTCACCCGGCAGCTGCACTGTGTATCACCAACTGTCACATTTAAAAAAATCTACAGGTGACCTGCAAAACATGAACCGTGTGGGGTCCTGAGGACCGAGTTTGAGAACCTGTGATCTAACGTATGCCAAACAGAATCTCAGTACAAAATCAAGTCACTGGGGAAATTTCAAATGATTGAAAAGTCAGCTGAGTTTGTTTTTCCTGCCAGATAGGAAAAACCAGACACCCAACCGATATATTGTAATTTGTATCCCTGTACTGTCCTTTTCTACGGCGCTGCAAAACACTTGTGATGCCCTACAAATAAAATGTAAATAATAATGGCATAAGTGGCCTTGTGCATGTTCTTGTGATGGCTTCAGTCCAGCCTTTTAATTTGTGTGTATGTATATATTAAATAAAAATAAAATAAACTTGTGGTAGAATTAAACACATTGTTTGTCCCCACCAAAATTAAGTGAAACACTTCTATGTAAATAGATATGACTAGATTTGTGACTGTAAAGCCCCTGATACAAAATAAAAACAAACACATGGCATTGTGATATTTAAAAATAAACAGACTTAAGATGATTTGGCTGAAGATCTTGGAGGTGACTGATCATCCATTGTCTGCCTTGCGGAGCAGAATTAGTATGTCGGATTGTACAGTAAGGTGCACTGCACAGACATGGTGACTTATAAAGATGTAGTAAGAGTGATGTCACGAGCACATTCTGAGATCTGTGTATAATTGCCCCAAGGGCCCTGGCATTTATCCTTATTCAACCACGCAGCAGCAGCCAGTGTAAATGCCAGGTATCTGTGAGAGGTAATAGAAGAATCTATACCAGTCTTTACCTAGTTTACATTCCAAAGCCAATTTTGTGTTTTGTCAACTACACAGTAGGAGTGTTTGTGTGATAAATCTAGGACAAAATATTTTTTAAATATTTTGTTATTTTTTTCCATTACCCATTGATTATGGATGATTATGAAATTTCAAATTATTTTTTTAAATATGAAATTTTCAATAAATACACTTAGTGGTACTTGTATTTCCACTAAAGAGTATTGAAATTAAGCATTCTCAGTGTATCCTAGTATGAATGGTTATTCTAAATTTGCTTTTGGAAAAGCAGTGAGAGATGAGTTTGTCCACATAAGGAGATCTCTGAATAGTTGTGGTCAGCTTACTGCAGGAGTTCTGTTACCAACAGCAACCAATAAGACATTTGCTAGAAGTGAATAAACTTTACTGTAACAAGTGTGCTTGTATGGACTGGTATTTGTTTCATATACATACACATTTGACACCCTACTCTCTTAATCAGTGTAAAGAAGAACCTAGAGAAATAATCCTACTCTAGTCTTTACATTAACTGTCTGCAGTATCCAACTTGTGTATAGTCCTCGTAATGATGATCTTTAGCAATACTATACTTTTGAGATGATCCGATTGCTACATTCCCACTTACTTCAAAACTGTGGACAACTCTCAGGTGCAAGAGATAACAATGCAGTAATAGGATAGGTCATAATGAAACAGACTTAAAACTACTGGTACAATTTGTTTATTATGGAACATTGCATTTATCTCACAGCTAATGTACTGCTTTCAATGAATAATTAATTACTAAAAACTGATCATAATAAATTAACTGTTCTAGAATGGTGATCACACATGGAATTAAATGAATATGTAGAAATAAAAAAAGGATTCTAATATTGTGTATACAACTTCTAAACATCTTGGCACTAAGTCAGTTTCTTTCATGACCATTACTTTAGGATAAATTTGAAAGGAGCTGGGTGATTCGGACAGAAGGTGGCACGGGATTCCAATTGATCTGTTTCTAACCAATCACATGGTGCATTCTTTTCCCATGTCTAGTTCATACAACCTGTTTTTTTTATTCCTGTACATCACAGCAATCTGGTTTAATGTTGGCAAGTAATCTAAAGTGACATATTTTAAATATGTAGTTTCGGAGTTTCTAATTTTATTTTGTAATTACTGAACAAATAGTGTAAGGAGGGCAGGGAAAGATTAATTAGCACATATATGTAGTATGGTGTAGGCATAAAATGGAAAGAACTGGACTCCTGCAAGAAATACCTTACAAGAACTGATTCGCCACACACAGGTTTTGAAAGAGGACAACTGAATCAATATGCCTTCTGTAGCGTTTGTGATGTAATGATGCCTCTTGTTGCAAGGTTTGTGCACTGAATATACACACAACTTGAATTTGTATTTAGGATTTGTAGGCATTATGTCAACAGAGATGGGCAAAATGGGTATGGGTCATTAAGTCGACATGAGGTTTGTTTTCTTTACTTTTTTTGGGTGTCGTTTTTGTCGTAAAGTGACGGGGAACCCCAATTAGTGCACAGTGTCCCCTCGCATGGCTCGCAACGTTCGCCATGCTTCGGGCAAGGTTACTATTCCCAATCGTAGTCCACGTGGATCGTAAAGTATGAAAAAGTTCAAAAAATGTACTTTTTTTTTTTTTTTAAAAACTCATGTCGACCTAATGACCGTATCCCAGGCAAAATGTCAGCTTGCTAAAACTGTGTACATATCTGTCAACATTATTAAGATTGACATGGGCACGATCAACGTAATATACCAAACCCTTATTTAGAGTTGCATGTATTTGGCACTTGCTACTCAATGCACTTGGAGATTTGGATCAGCGACATAATGACAATGATGGTGTGCAGACTCAATGAAGCATCATTCCGAGAGAGTGATGTTAAGGAAAGTAACCTATGAGACTGATATAACTCTTGCATGGACTGAGTGTGAACAATGATCTAGTGTTAAATTTGCACCCACACTTTAAGATTGCTGCAATTCATTATTCAAAAATAGAATCGCAAGTGTGCAGACACCCATAACTAAAACTAGTACCTTTATGCTGAATTATAGGGCATGTCCAGTGTCCTATTCACTTTATGAGCTGTATAAAATATACCTGTAGCTGAAAGTGATTTGTGGTGAGGTCAATGGCTGGGGAGGCATTGGCATGTGTCAGAACCAAATTTATACACACACACTATATTAACACAATGGTTTACATGGCTATTGTACAAAGGTGCAGCAGTATGTATATGTGCATATATATATATATTTATATATTTATAGAGGAAATAATGAATACAAGCGCCCAAGAGTGTAAAAAAAATTTTTAAAAAGGGAATACTTAGGTGTGTATGGCAGTAAGATCGACCCAAATCACTTATCTGGTTAAAAGAGCTTCAGTCGAGTAGCCATCATTTGAAATATAAAACATGTAAAAAAGAAAAGAAAAGAACAACAAACATAGTGTGTACCATTCACAGACTTGTGGTATGTCACTGAATATTTTCACAGGGCATAATTAGGGAACATGCTTATTCCCAATAAAACATACTTATCGGCCTCAGCAGTGAAAAGTTTAAAATGCATACATATATACACAATGACATACAATGGCTGACAAACACACGTACAAGATTTAAAAACATAAAGAGCTTATCTGTCCATCAAAGGAGTTATCAGCAAACCGTACCAACGCGTTTTGTCCGTCAGTGTCTGGACTTCATCAATATATAAATATAATAAACAACATAAATCAGGCAGTACTATACTCCGACCTGCTGGCAGCACCGATCTGGTGACCGGATTAGCCGACTGGCAGCCATCGATGATCTGCAATCCTTCGAGGGATCGGAATAAACACCCATGTTAAAAATGCCCGATTCCATGATCCCAACTGAAAACGGTTAGGATCGGCGGTTCAGGATTTTTAAACATTTAATTTCCTTATCCTCGACTAGACCATCAGGGGATTGCACCTTTGTCCAATACATCGCTGGTGTATGGAGATTTAACATGCAGCGTAAAACTTGTTGCCCACTATTGGGCAGATTTACTAAGCCTTGGAGAGAAAGTACCAACCACTCAGTTTGTGTCATTTTCAAAGGCAACCTGTGCACTGACAGGCAATGACTGGTTGGTCCTTTCTCTCTATCCACTTTGTCTCTACAAGCTTTGATACATATTCCCCTGTCTGCTTCCTCCTTATGGCATGGGGGTATATTGTCTACAGGAGGCGAGTGGGCCGGTCCTGTGCCACCCTTGCCCAACCACAGCCACTCACCAGCACATTCCCCTGCATTTAGTCTTCTTGATTATCGGCTTCTCTTACATGTTGGCTTTTCCTGGTTGTGTGATGGGTAACTTCCTGGATAGGTCACCGGACACTACATCAAGCCAGGTCCTCCCTCAGTGAGGCAGATGTTATAGCTGCCTCCCCTTGTGCTGTTTTTTGCAGTATTATTGGCCACAGTGTGCCCCCCAGTTCCAGGCCGTTTCTGACTATTAGAGGTTAGGCTGAGCTCATAGGTCTCTCCCTGACAGTCCCTGTATTTCCAGCAGTGCTGCATATTTGGTGAGTTTTTACTCTAAACATGATTAGAATAATACAAATATGATCTTTATAAGTTATATCTTCTTTGTATTATTCTAATTATTTTTATAGTGAAAACTCTGGAGTGTACTGGAGTATGGCAGGTGAGACTCTGCCTCCCTTGCCTACTGTAACTGCTCGTCACTAGTATCTTATCTAGCTTGTCTTATCTATCATTGATGACATGGAACAGAGCCATATATATATATATATATATATATATATAACATTTCTGGAGAAGATGGTAAATCATTTAGAGGCAAAGTGGTAAAGCACTCTTTTATGCTGGCCAGATACCTTAGTGTTTAGCCCCAGTGGGTCAGTGTTCAGGGCAGTTGAGAGCCTGGCTGGGCCCAGGTACTTTGATGGGGACGGGACCTAATCACAGGAGGCGTGGCCATGCATATTTAGAGAAAAATACATAAAAAATGGTATTTATAAGTGCATCCCTGGCCACACTGCAGCCCAGCACATAGCAGCATGTGCTGGGCTAAGGAGAATAGTTACTGCAGTTACTGCCAGGTACGGTAGTGAGGGCCTGGGCCCGCGGAATTAGTACCCCGCCCTCATGGTGCCCCTGTCAGTGTCTAGACTAACCATGTACTGCACACCTGTGACCCTAAACACACCTATGTACAAGTTAGCCATACTAACACAGCACACATGCTGGGACTTACACAGTATAAGCAAGACTGTATTTCAGAATCCACTTTTAGGCCAGTGATCTAGCACTCGCTACACATACTTGAAACACATATTTCTTATGAAGTGGGCAGTCTCGCCGTGAAGCATGTTAAAGTGTCATTGTCTTTCAGTTTCCATCCCAGCAATTTAAAATCCAATTTACCACTTCCAAGATTTTAATACTTGAAAAAAAATAAAAAATGTTGACTATTAGTCTTCTTGAACCAATGTATTACATCAATACAAAAAGAAAAATTGCTGAATTTAAGGATCCCTCCTCTATATGATACACCTGTAATCAAGAGAACTACTCTGTTCTACCCATATGGTGAGCGCGTCCCAGGCTAAAGTCATGTGGCGCTCATACTGAGTAGATAGATGTTTTTTTGGAGACTAGGTATAAGGTGACTGCACTCAGTTGTCAATAGCTGCCATCTGAGGTCAATTTCCAATTGCTTTTACAAGAGTGGTTCAATAAGTAAGGTAACAATATCTCTCACGTGTGTAATGTTCTCTATTGCATTCTAATTTTCCACCAGGCCAGAGCAGAGCTGGTACACCACTGCTATCCCTCACAGCCATTAGACTACACCTCATATCAGTCATACTGTTCCAACATCAGTTGTAAAATGGCGGGGCTGGTGGAAACACGGTCAAACATTGAGGTGCGTAGAATGAAATAGAGAACTTTACATACATGAGAGGTCGTCTTACCTTACTTATTTAACCACCCTCGTAGCATCATGCCTGATAATCAAATCTAAATAATAGAACATATCATTATTATAGTGCATGGAGGTTACTATATATTAGTTATATTAAGTAACTCTGTAAGTATTGCAAGGGCCATGTTCCAAGTAGCAACTGCCTAAAGTTCTAATAAACAACTGTTTATTGTCAGCAAAACCATTGAGGAGGTGCCTCATTTATATGCACTGTTGCCAGTGGTCCATTAGTAAAGAAACCTGCCATAAGTTATCTATCTATCTATCTATCTATCTATCTATCTATCTATCTATCTATCTATCTATCTATCTATCTATCTATCTATCTATCATCTCTTTTCATTTGGTTGGAGTACCTGTTGCATTGCATTTTGAAATGAGACACTATCTGTCACAAGATGCACAAGTGTGGCTGGGTTAATCCTTCTAGTATACTGATGTGAAAAGGGTTAATTCTGCATTCTAGTTGTCAAAGTGTGACTTTAGATTTATCATGGAAGCTCGATTGTTTTGTTGAGCTAGGACACTGAGCACAGGCTTTTTTTTTTTTATTAAAGACACAGTTCCTTCATGCGTAACCCCTGACAGGCGTAGACAATCTGTGGCTCTCCAGCTGTTGTTAAACTTAAATTCTCTTTGTGTTTTGCCAGCTAGCCGTAATTCAACAGAAACTGCTCCACCAGGTGTTGATTACATCAAGCATTCAGTGGATGCTGGAAGTTGTAGTTCATAGCTCAAAAGGCAAAGATGTCTTAAAGGTAGGGCACATCATTTGTCACTTTCTGTATCATTCTTAGCATCCATTCAGGGTTGCCAAGATTTTGTTATGATAACTAAATATCATGTTGTTTTATGGCCAGAATGCAAAATATTAATGTCTTCTTAGAATTTGTTCCTAGTTCCAGACTAAACTTTCATTTATTATAGGGATAGAAAATACAGTAAAGTTTTGGAATTTTATCTTTTTTTTTTTGTTAAACTCTTGAAGTTTGAAGCCCTACACACCATAACTGTGGTGAAGCTTTGATTTTAGTGTTTTTAGTTTATTCCACTCTAAGGGCAGGATGTAATGGCATCCGATATCACCAGGGGTGCGGGATGCCGGACGATCTCAGACATTTATTTAAAGGGGCAATCACTTACATGGCAAAACCATGCCTTGTAAATGATTGCCCTTTTAAAAAAAAAAAAACCCGTCCAAGGTCGGCCGACATCCCGCATCTCTGGTGATCTCGGTCTCCATTACATCCCGCCGTAAGGGACAGATTTAACAACGAGTTATATTCTTGTTATCATTTGTTACGAATGTTAAATGGTGCTCCAACCAATCAGATCCTGTCATTTTTCAAACACATGACAGTTGATTGGCTGCAGCAGAAAATGAAAATATATCCCATGGAATGATTGGGATTAAGAATTTTTTTTTAATGTTCTGGATCTCATGGCAGTTATCAGTGAAGTTAATTTCAGAATGGAACAATGCAGAGTCCTTTTAAAGTACTTTTTGCCTATGCTTAATATAAGAAAACAGTTTCTCAATAATCAATATTATATCAGAAAAAATAGACAGTATATCACCAAAATTAAAATTATCATTTAACATGTTTCAATTTTATTCTTAAAATCAATGTCCTATATACCGTAACAAATAAGAAAAAGGCAGAGAGTAGTATTGTGCAATATCTGTACAGAAAAAGAACAGACAGAGTGAAAGCTAGCACCCAGAACAAAAAGATAGGTCCTATGTGGGTTTTTGTATGCGCTCAGTATAAAATCAGCAAAAAAAACAGCATACAGGATAAGAGAAAAGGTACACACCTGGTCAGTATTAAGCAAATACGTTCATGGTCAGGTATTAAAAATTTACAGCAACTAACTAGCAAATAATAATGAGAATTAATAATAATGAGAGGACATTACAAGTCTGAAACAAATCACATCTATCACATTTTAAATTTCACCTATTTTTCATACTGTGTAAATGACTACAAAATATTTGGAAAACTGGCCTTAATGTAAATTCAATTTATGTAAAAATAGGACCTTAATTGAACAGCTCTTCATACTGCTCTCCAAACAACTGTACAAGCCGGATAATGACCTGTATTTACCCAGCGCATTTAAGACTGCACATTCAGTTATAAAGAGGAGACATTCATTATGTCACTTTTAAGCTGGGATTCGGGCAGTGCATTTGTGCGTTCCGGATTTACTGGGAGGCCCCTTCCAGGGAAGAGTGAGGGTGTTCTCTCGTAGAATAGGCTATTGTTGTTGGTTTTTTTGCTCAATTATAGCTGAATTTGATTAGGACCAGTAATTCCAAGTGTTCTTGTCTGTTGATAGTGTCAGCTGAAATAAAGCCTGTGACCTTAAGTAACCAATAGTCATTTACAATATATGAATGAGAAAACAACTTAATATTAGTTATGGTAATTGCATCCCAGGTTACTGGGTACTATTTTAGCGTGAAGAATGCTTAATTTTATTTATAAGCTCTATTTCAGTTTTTATGTGCTCACAGATAAAGTTACATGTTTCATTTTAAGAGTGCTTATGTTGACTTCATTAACAGGTTGTTGTTGTTGTTGTTGTTTTTTTTACCTGGTATATTTGGTTTGCATCATGAAATCATTTTCAGTTTCTGAAAAATGTTAATCAGATCATAACTAAAAAATCAAAACAAATGATTTGTCCATACTGTGTTTCTATACATCATTAGAAAGGGATTGAATTGCATCCGTTATGTACAGTAGTTGTAAGGATTTGAAACTTTAATCAAACAGTTATATTACAAATATTTTAGGGCCTAATTCAGACCTAGATGCTGCAGCTGCAGCGTACGCAGGCTGAAGACCAGTGCAGTGTGCGCACGCGCAGAAGCTGCACTGCGCGTGCGCACACAGTGAGATGCGACGGCATCTCACTTGTGCGATCGCCTCTGCCTGATTGATAAGCAGAGGCGGTTGCGGGGTAGTTGGTGGTGTGTCAGCAGTGTTGGGACAGCGTTGCGGCAGCACGGTCTGGACAATGGAGGCGCTTCCGGACTGTTGCTTGGGCGGGTCGCGGCGGTTGTGTCACACACAGCCGCTGTGGCCAAAAATATGGCGGATAGCCATCTGCCTTCGCAGCTAGGCTGCATAGGCAGAGAGCTACTCGGCAGGTGCAAAAGCATCGCTATGGCATGTTTGGGGGGGAACAGGACCTGGCATGCAGGGGGCGGACTTGCCCTGTGCTGTCCCCCCCCCCTTCCCCGTATGTCAGAGATTTTGATCGTAGATGTGCGTTTTCTCGCACATCTACGATCAGGTCTGAATTAGGGGGGACATTTACTAAGCAGTGATAAGAGCGGAGAAGTGAGCCAGTAGAGAAGTTGCCCCATCAACCAATCAGCAGCTCTGTATAATTTTATAGTATGCAAATTATAGATGTTACTTCAGTGCTGATTGGTTGCCATGGGCAACTTTTCCACTGGCTCACTTCTCCGCTCTTATCACTGCTTAGTAAATGTCTCCCTTTGGCCCTTAATCGGCTTTATTTGTATTCTGTAGGATGAAGGATTTTCAGTGTAAATAGATTTTCCCACCTACATTTGACCATAATAGAGATATTGTCACTCACGTACATGTTTATTGTTGAACAAGTCAAATCGAATTGAATGATCAGATTGTAAGTTGTGTGGTCAGCATTGGAAGCAAAACTTTGGTGACAGATAAGAATCAACAAGTACATCTAGGACACGCTTCATAGTTTTAGGGTGGATAGTTGCTGTGTACGTGGAGGGTACGTTTGTTACTTATGAACTGTGATTTTTTGAGAGTTGTAGCTTTAACGTTTCACAGTTTACTGAGCTGAATATCTTATGCTGAGATTTCTTACTAAACGTTTCTACAATGCACAAAAGAATCTTTGGGATTTTTTTCATATCATCTACTACCTCTCCCTATTCTGTCAGAGCCGTCCCACTTATGAATCCATGTCCCCAGTCCTTCTTTTCTTTGAACTTGTCCTAGGTTTTGGTGTCTTGCGTAGATCTGGAGACATTCAGTTATTCATTTTCTCCCAACAGGTGTTATTACACTGAGGGCTCGATGAAGGATTGAATATACGTCTGTTTGCAGAGCATATATTTGTTTGCTGTGACACTGCGCGTGCTCCGAAAGTCAGTGTAAGCAAGTAGGGACGTTGCGGAGATGTACACATTTCAAACACAGTCGCCAGTAACAAAGCTCAGTGAGGATATGTTGATGGAACTGCAAGCTATACCGAGTTGTAAGTGTAGGTACACATATATTCAGGCATACCCAGTGGTGCCCAAAGTGGGGGAAGTGGATATTCTTTACCCTTTTGAAGCCCCCCCCCCCTTCCCTGATGTAGGCAGCCTTTCTCCCCTGCGCAGCACACAGGTTGCTGTGTTCTGCACTGGGCAGAGAGGCAGCTGCAGCAGTGTCCTCTCTCTACCTGCTTAACTTGAAGGGGGGGGGGGATGAGCCATCCCCTGCTGCTCACCCGGCAGCACCCCTACCCCATCTAGCTGTCGCTTTGCAGTCATACAGAAGCTTTATTTTAAATACTTTTAAAAGAGGGGGCTGGCCACACCTCCCTGCATTGCCCATCCCCCCATCCCCCTCAGATTACCTGGGCCCGGAGAAAGCTGTCAAGGACTAAGGGGCATACGGCTGCCCAGACCAGCAATAAGTTATCCCCTGCCCCCCCCAACCATTTTGAGCAATGGCCCTCATTCCGAGTTGATCGCTTGCTAGCTACTTTTTGCAGCACTGCGATCAGGTAGTCGCCGCCTATGGGGGAGTGTATTTTCGCTTTGCAGGAGTGCGAACGCCTGTGCAGCATAGCGGCTGCAAACACGTTTTGTGCAGAACAAGACCAGCCCTGTAGTTACTGTGCGATGATTGCTGCGACGAATGACACGGTAATGACGTCAGATACCCGCCCAGCAAACGCCTGGCCACACTCCCAGAAAACGGTCAGTTGAGACCCAGAAACTCCCACTTCCTGTAAATCTCCTTGCGATTGGCTGTGCGACTGAAAGCGTCGCTAGAACCTGTGTAAAACCACGATGCTCTTTGTACCTGTACGCCACGCGTGCGCATTGCGATGCATGCGCAGTTTTGTCATTTTTTTTTTAACTGATCGCTACGCAGCGAACAACGGCAGCTAGCGATCAACTCGGAATGAGGGCCAATATCGGATGAATGGCCAAGTGCAGAGAGCAGTGTGAGTCCTGCCACCTACCTGCACATTCTGGTCTTGGTGGAAATATTTTTTTTCCCCTGTGGTGGCCGTGATCTGTTGGTGCAGGGTCAAAAACTGGCATGTAACATAGTTTTTTCAGGTGAGACCACACCCATTTTCAGCGATATCACGCCAATTTTTCTGAGGCCACGCCCCCTTGTCGGGAGCGCATTTTTATTTTCCATATCTATGTGGGGGGGGGGGGGTGCATTTTTTTAATGTCAATGCCCTCCATTACTCTGTCTGCACTCAGACTGTAGCCCGCAGCGGTGCCAGCTATCTCCCCTGCTCTCCCTCCTCCCCTTCTTTACTACTTCGCTCGGGTAAGGCGGAGTTTCACAGAATGACACGTCATTACGTGAAACTCCGCTCCACGAGCGGAGTAGTAATGATGGGGCGGAGAGGGAACACAGGAGACACCAAAAGAGCCATGGCCGGCGCCCCGTGCACAGGCACGCTGCCCCCTGCAAGAAACGGCTCTGCGTGTTGTGAACTTGGATTGGGTTGGAAGATGGGGTCCCAAATTATATTTTTATACCTGTACCTGCCACTCACAAGTTCCGCCACTGCGTTTGTGTCTTGTTGGGTTTGTATTTAACAGACTCCAGGCAGCTTGGGTACATATTATTCCCCATTTTCTGTAATGTGTATGATTTGTGTACTGTGTTTTAGGCATATTTTGTAATCTGGGCCTGATTCTGAGTTGGGAATAAAGTAAGAAAGAGCAAGCAACTGTGCACATAGGTAAAACCAAGTTGCACTAGAGGTAGAGCAGCTTTAAAATATGCAAAAAGATTTAGATTTTAGAGGGGTGTGTCGAACCGGTTATCTAAATTGCAGTACAAACATAAAGCTGCCCAGCATTTGTGGGCTACTTACAGCATGCAAAAAATGTATGTATTTGCACCCTATGCATTGCAACATGCAACAGTTACTTGGTCTTTCTTATTCTATTCCCAAATCAGTATCAGGCCCTCAGTCAGGCCACACATCCTGTTGTATTCCCGGGACATCTGCTCCTGTTACTTACATATAGAGCAGTGGTGGAACTAGATTGCCCCTCCACACTCCACAATTCAAAACATGCCATGCAGTGGTGCAACCTTATTCATATTACACTGCACAGTAGTACTGCATGTACACCTTACACCACACAGTAGTGCTCCTTACATGGATGTAACTCCTAGAGGCAATGAAGGCACTTACCTTCGGGCTTCAAGCCCTTAAGGGGCCCCTGCATGCACAGCAGCATCTATGTGTTTGACAGAGGGATCCAAATGTTACCACTGCTCTCCCAACAGAGCACTGTGGCACACTCGCTATGTTTGCAGAGTTAACTTGCACAGAAGCCCTGTTAGCATCTGCAATAGGGGGGAGGTTGTCTACCATCTGGTACCACTCAGCCTGCGCCTCAGCAAGCAACAGTGCACTCACCGTGCTGCTAGACTGCGAGATGGGACACACTGGTGAATGCTAATTCTGCATGGTGCATATTCTAGTCCACATTCCATCAGGAATGCAAGTAGCAAGTATGATGATAGTCCTTTTGTCAACATGTTGGCAATATTTTCTTCACTTGTAACATATTCCACATTGACGGACTTGTTTTCCACCAACTCACGATTGAAATTATGTCTTATAGCAATGTGCTTAGACTGTCCATGATGCTTTGTGCTACAAGAAAGATCAATTACTCCCTTGTTATCACACTTTATGTTGATGATCTCACTGTGGTAAAGAAGACCTAAATCACATAAAGTCTCTTTTATCCAAAACGCTTCTTTTGAAGTTTCTGTGAGCACCATGTACTCTGCCTCTGTTGTAGAAAGAGCTACTGTTGGTTGTTTCCTATTTGCCCAGCTTACAGCTGCACCTGCCAGTGCAAACAGGTATCCAGTATAAGAACGTCTATCATCCTCATCTGATCCCCAGTCGGCGTCACAGACTACTTTTAAGCTGGTATCTGATGATCTTGTAAATTTCAGCTTTAGTGAACTTGTACCTTTGAGGTACTTTAGTATTCTCTTTACTGCAATCCAATGTTGGTTTACAGGATTATTTGCGAACTGGCTTGATGACATGGCCTTGACCATCTTTGTACTTTTATCAATGGGTATGCTTACTGGTTTTACATCTGTCATTCCGTACTTAGAAATTATTGCCTCAATGTATATTTGTTGGTCAATTGTGACAGTTCCCTCTTGCAGGTTTTGTACAATTTTCATACCTAATAGATGATTTGCAGGGCCTAGATATTTCAACTTGAATCTTTGTTTAAGCTGGTGCTTGACATAAGTGGTTTGATCTTCTTGACCTGCCAAAAGTAAATCATCCACATAAACAGCTATGATGAACAACTTTTCTTTGATGGTTTTGTGGTATAGGCAGTGATCAGTCTCTGACCTAACAAAGTTAATTTCTAGTAACGCTGCATCCAACTTTACATACCAGCAATGACCACTTTGCTTGAGGCTGTATAGCGACTTCTTTAAGAGACAAACTTTCCCAGTTTAGAATATGTCCATATCATAATATTTAGGTGGTTCCATATAAATTTCCTCAATCAATTCTCCATTAAGGAATGCGGAATCAAAGTCTAGTTGATATAACAGTAGACTGTTAACATTTAGTGCTGATAGTTCTATATCAATTACTGACTTCCACTCTGTCCAATCACTGCTTGACTTTGCTTCTTGTATGTTTTGAGGTTCACAGTAAGCTATGTTTGCATACTCCTCACTGTATTTCTTGGCTGGAACACCTTTGTTGCTCTTCGTGGAACTTCTGTTCCCTGACTTGTTGTCTGCTTTGACACTCTCAGATTCAGACATGCTTTCTGCTGCCTGTACATCCAATGATACATTTTCTTGTTGCGCTACTGCTCCAGTTTATGATGCTGTCTCGTAGAACACCACAACTCTGGATTTAAGAAGACATTTACTTGTAACATCCCAAAGTCTGTATCCTTTGCTTTCGTCGCAGTATCCGTGCATTATACATTCTATGGATTTTGAATCTAGCTTTCTCCTTTTCTCCTTTGGTATATGTGCAAAATCTTTGCTCCCGAAGACATGAAGATAACTGATAATTGGGTTTTTCCTGGACCACACCTCTAGTGGTGTTTTACCTTTGACTGCCAATGTAGGTGCATGACTCTTTAGGTATACTGCAGTAGATACTGCTTCAGCCCAAAACTTCTTTTTCAGGCCAGCATAACTTAGCATGGTCCGTGCTCTCTCAACAATTGTGTTGGTTGCCCGCTCACTCACGCCATTCTGTTCAGTGTGTAGGAAATTGGTAGCTGATGCTTTATGCCATATTTACTAAGGAATGCAGCTAAGACTTTGTTGTCATTAGAGATGAGTGGGTTCCGTTCTCAGAGAACCGAACCCTCCCGAACATTCCATTCCAAGCCCGGATCCGAGTCCGGCTTGGGACTTCCCACCAGACTCGGAAACCAGAACGAGGCAACACGTCATCATCCCGCTGCCGGAATCTTGCGGGTTTTGGATTCCATATAAACAGCTGCACGTCGTTGCCATTTTCACTCCAGACTTGAAGAGCGAGGGAGACAGACCTTTGTGGTGGCGTCGGGTGGGGTTAGTGTGTGCTCTGTAGGGGTGCTGCTGAAGTCACTGTGGTGTACCTGTGCTGTGTTGGGGTGCTGTCCTGGCTGTCACTGGTGTTTCATGTGCTGTTACGGGGTGCTGCAGCTGTACATGGGTGTAGCTGTCCTCCTGTATGCTGTAAAATATAGGGGTGCTGCTGTTAAAATGACATTACACTGGCCCTGTATACTGTACAAATTCAGGGGTGCAGTTGTTAAAAATTAAAAGCACACTGCTCCTGTATGCTGTAAAATATAGGGATGCTGCTGTTAAAATAACATTACACTGGCCCTGTATGCTGAAAAAATTCAAGGATGCAGTTGTTAAAACTTAAAAGCACACTGGTCTTGTATGCTGTAAAAATATAGGGGTGATGCGGTTAAAATATTACTACACTGGCCCTGTATGCTGTAAAAATTCAGGGGTGCAGTTGTTAAAAATGAAAAGCACACTGGTCCTGTATGCTGTAAAAGTATAGGGGTGGGTGCAGTAAAATCAATGTACACTAGTCCTGTCTTGTATGCTGTAAAATTTCTGGGGTGCAGTGAAAATAAATGTACAGTGGCCCTGTATGCTGTAAAAATTCAGGGGTGCAGTGAAAATCAATGTACAGTGGCCCTGTCTTGTATGCTGTAAAAATTCAGGGGTGCAGTGAAAATAAATGTACACTGGCCCTGTATGCTGTAAAAATTCAGGGGTGCTGTTGTTAAAATAAAAGTACACTGGTCCTTTATGCTGTAAAACTACAGGGGTACAGGGAACATAAATGTACACTGGCCTTGTCTTGTATGCTGTAAAATTACAGGGGTGTTGTGAAAATGCAGGGGTGCTGGCACTGTCCGCTGTTGCGATGTCTAGTCCTGACTTTCACAACATTGTATGGGAAGAGGAGGCTCCTACCACCATTTGCATGCCCTCTGCAAGTGCTGGAAGGAGCACAGTCAGTCCAGTTGCTGATATTGAGATTGAGAATGTCACTGTAGAAGTAGCCCAGGATGAGGAGGATATGGGTGTAGAAGGCGCTGTGGAGGTAGTTGACGATAAGGATTCTGGTGGTGATGTGGTTTGTTTGAATAAGGCACCAATGGAGACAGTTGTTGCCCATGGGATGAAAAAGCCTATTGTCATGCCTGGGCAAAATACCAAAAAAGCCACCTCTTCATGTGGAATTATTTCTCTACAAATCCGGACAACAGGTGTCGAGCCATCTGCTGCCTTTGTCAATCCATAATAAGTAGGGGTAAGGACATTAACCACCTAGGAACATCCTCCCTTATACATCACCACAAAGTCATTGTCAATTTCAGAAACTTTGGGTAATAACGTAAGCAGTCCACTGACACCTAAATGATGTGGTTTTGTTTGAATATTATTTCTCTGTGAGGATGTAAACACTGAAGGGGGGATCTGAAGAGTAGGACGACAACTTGCCACTGTAGAGCCAGTTTGTGCAAGGAGAGATTAATTGCTTCTTTTTTGGTGGGGGCACAAATAAACCAATCATTTCAGCCACAGTTGTGTGGCAGACCCTGTCGCTGAAATGATTGGTTTGTTAAAGTGTGCATGTCCTGTTTATACTACATAAGGGGGGTGGGTGGGAGGGCCCAAGGACAATTCCATCTGGCATGTCTTTTCTTTACCACATCAGTCCAGGGGTGCTTCCCCATTGCCATTTAAGTCTAGGGGTGCTGTTTCCATGTCTGTTGTGCTGTGTAATTCTCAAGGGGTGTTGCCTATGCTGTATAAGTCCATAGGTGCTGCCGTATAATTCCAAGGGTGCTGCTGTACTTGATCATAGGTTTAAATGAAAGCCTAGCGCAGATATGAAACAAGCTTCAACATCTCAGACTGATTTGTAAAAACTAGCCACAAAGGTGGAAATGGAAATTGCCTAAGTGTTTTTAAATAAAGTGGGGAGACACCACATTTGTGGCCAAATTCAGTGTGATTCAGAAGAGACTGAATCATAATCCAGCACAACTGCTGGAGAGGTAAAAGTGATATATTCTGCCGGAGCATTAGAGAGAGGTTCTTCTCAATTATTTCATGTTAGGGACTCACTCAAATAAATGGCTCCAATTAGTCAACCTTAATTTTGATTTATTATTGATGTACCACATTTTGGGATTATTTGTTTAGAAGATGTGCATTTGTTGTACAGGGATCTTCTTTTCCTAAGGGCTGCATAGGGTTATCGCAATAAAAGAACATAATTTCAGTGATCTTGCATTGCATCAGCTTTCCATTGCACTGCAGCACTAGATGGGCCACGAGCTCCTGTGAGGCACAGTTACTGAATAAGACCCAGTATGGAGTCTCATGGTGATTTACAGCCAGGAAGATGTCTGGCTTGCAAGGTTAAGGTATGCTGTGGGCATGGAGGTTAGCATTGCTTTCTCCCACAGTCCTACTTATAGTATGAAATGTGTTTGGACTGTAGAGTGGTTAACTCTACTAGGGCAGGGGCTCAATAACAAAAAAAATTACTGCACAGTCGTACTTAGTACTTTACCGAACCCACCCGAACTCAACTTGCCCCATCCGGGGCAGCTGTGGGGCTTAGGAGGGGCTGCTAAAACATCTAAGGGTCTGCTTTATTTAAAAATAAAATATGAATAAAAAAAACAAGACACAGGAATGCTCACGTGTGTAACTGAGACACACAGGTATGCTCACATGCGTGTAACTGGGAGCTATGAAAAATAAAAATAAGGCATCTGCAACAAAATATGTAAATAAAAATGCAATAAAAGAAACCCACAAGATTTTCACAAAATACGTTTCCAGACTCCGTGGAGGGAAAAATATCCAATCTTGATCCTGTGACATACACCAGTTTATTTGCATCCCAGCATTAATTCCGAGATTATCTTAGGCCCTCATTCCGAGTTGTTCGCTCGCTAGCTGCTTTTAGCAGCCATGCAAACGCTTAGCCGCCGCCCTCTGGGAGTGTATCTTAGCTTAGCAGAAGTGCAAACAAAAGGATCGCAGAGCGGCTACAAAATAATTTTGTGCAGCTTCAGAGTAGCTCCAGACCTACTCCTAGCTTGCGATCACTGCAGACTATTTAGTTCCTGTTTTGACGTCACGAACACGCCCTGCGTTCGGCCAGCCACGCCTACGTTTCACCAGTCACGCCTGCATTTTTTCACTCACTCCCTGAAAACGGTCAGTTGACACCCAGAAACACCCACTTCCTGTCAATCACTCTGCGGTCAGCAGTGCGACTGAAAAGCTTCGCTAGACCTTGTGTGATACTACATAATTCGTTGTAAGAGTATGACGCGCAGAACTGCTGGATTTTTGCCTGATCGCTGCGCTGCGAACGAAATCAGCTAGCGATCAACTCGGAATGAACACCTTAATCCCTGAAAATGGAGAAGGGGGTACAATTTTGGAGGCTTTGGCTCAAAGTTTTTCAGTTTGTCCAGTAATGTGGTAATTAATAATTATATATTTGTTTGGTTGAAGTCCTTTCTATTCCACACCAATATAGGAATAGAGGTGAAAGCCTGTGTGTTGTACCTGATTGCATGTGCCTCTCTTATTTTTAATCACCTTCTTGACACTGTCCTCTTCTTCTTGCCTTTTCTCATAATGTGAAAAGTAATCAAATATGGAGGTGGTATGTTTGTAGCTAGCTATGATTCGGAGAACTTGGCAAGCTTTTTCCAGGTGGACCACCTGTCGCTGAAATGATGGGTTTATTAAACTGTGCATGTCCTGTTTAAACAATATAAGAGTGGGTGGGAGGGCCTAAGACAATTACATCTTGCACCTCTTTTCTTTCTTTGCATTATGTGCTCTTTGGGGCCTAGTTTTTAAAATTGCCATCCTGTCTGCCACTGCAGGGCCACTCCTAGATGGGCCAGTTGTTTGTGCTGCCCACTTGTGTCGCTTAGCTTAGTCATCCAGCGACCTCGTTGGACCTTTTTTTTTTTTTTTGCATTATGTGCTCTTTGGAGCCTATTTTTTCAAACTGCCATCCTGTCTGCCACTGCAGTGCCACTCCTAGATGGGCCAGGTGCACTTGTGTTGCCCAATTGTGTAGCTTAGCTTAGTCATCCAGCTACCTTGGTGCAACCTTTTGTGCTAAAAACAATATAGTGAGGTGTGAGTAGTTCAGAATAGACTGGAAATTAATGTTATTGAGGTTAATAATACCATAGGATCAAAATTACCCACAAGTGCTGTGATTTTTTTTTCCAAAAATCATCCATATCCAAAACCCGAAAGGGTGGTTTAGGCAAAACCAATCCAGATCCAAAACACAAACGGGGATCCAGATCCAAAACACGAAAAGCGTCCGCCGCACATCTCTAGATATCATACTCTCCACCATTGGGGGTCATTCCGAGTTGTTCGCTCGCAAGCTGCTTTTAGCAGCATTGCACACGCTAAGCCGCCGCCTACTGGGAGTGAATCTTAGCTTATCAAAATTGCGAATGAAAGATTAGCAGAATTGCGAATAGACACTTCTTAGCAGTTTCTGAGTAGCTCCAGACTTACTCGGCATCTGCGATCAGTTCAGTCAGTTTCGTTCCTGGTTTGACGTCACAAACACACCCAGCGTTCGCCCAGACACTCCTCCGTTTCTCCAGCCACTCCCGCGTTTTTCCCAGAAACGGCAGCATTTTTTCACACACACCCATAAAACGGCCAGTTTCCGCCCAGAAACACCCACTTCCTGTCAATCACATTCTGATCACCAGAACGAAGAAAAAACCTCGTAATGCCGTGAGTAAAAAACCTAACTGCATAGCAAATTTACTTGACGCAGTCGTACTGCGGACATTGCGCATGCGCATTAGCGACTAATCGCTCCGTTGCGAGAAAAAAATACCGAGCGAACAACTCGGAATGACCTCCATTGTCTGATATCAGGATCTTCAGTTTCAGACCGGTCTGATTCTCCACCAGGGTTTTGTACTCCACAATTTTGTTGACAAAATCACTCTTCTCTTTAAGAAAGTACACGTGTGTCATTCTTGTGGCGTCATCAATGAGAGTCATGAAATACCTGTAGCCACTGATTGATTCTACGCTGTGTGCACTACATCTAACGTCTCTGCTCTATTAATTGACTTTGGAAATGGGTTGCAAGTTTGCTTGCCTTTTATGCAACTCTCACACATGGGTCTTTCAGCATTGCTCACGGTGATCCCTGTTACCATTCCATCTAGCAGTTTCTGGATGTTGTCATAACCCAGATGACCCAAACGTTTGTGCCACAGCTCCATTTATTGTTTTTCCTCAGTAGTCATGATTGCAGTACACTTCACAGTGTCCAGGACATATAGTTGGTTGCACCGGGTTGCTGAAGTAATAACAGTCCCTCTTTTATTCTGCACCATACATTTGCCCTTCTGAAATTGGACTTTGTAGCCTTTTTTCTCTAGGACGCTGATAGCAATGAGATTACTTCCTAAATCAGGCACATACAACACATCTTGGATATCTGTAACAATTGTCTCACCTCCAATTCTTAAACGTACTGTGATTGTCCCAGCTTGTAATGCAGTAAGGATCTTATTTCCAATCCCTGTAACTGTAGTGGGAACACATAGTGTTAAAGAATTGAACCAATTCTTATTGCAACTAAAATGTCTAGTGGCCCCGAGTCCATGTACCAGCAATCCTTCCTGTGACTGTCTGCTACATTCAGTGCAGACTCGTTTAGCTTGTCAGGCTGCATCTGCGCACCACTGGAATTTCTGATTCTGCAATCTGAAGCTTTATGTCCTATCTTGTGACATACAAAACATTTGAATTTGTGCTTTCTGGACTTTGTGCCCTTTTTGATCAAGGCAGAACCCTCAGCTATGGTCTCAACAGGAATACGTTCTTGGAACTGCAGCAACTTGGCTCTTACAATCTCCGTTGTCAGTTTAGTGTCGTTTGACTCTAACACAACCACCAAAAAAATCAAATTCTGGAGTCAGATTCTGTAACATAGCCTTTGCGACTTCTTCCTCATCTACTTGTGCCACCACAGATGCCAATTGCTGAGCGATCAACAATATCTGATCAATGTAATTGTACATGTCCTTGCAGGCACTCAGTTTTGTTCCATATAGCATGCGTCTTAAACTTATCCTTCTCATTAGACCTATATCTTCATATGCATTTTGCAGGGGTGTCCACATGCTCCTAAGCTGACGCTTTCCCACTGACTACTGAATAGACATGCTGCTCCCCAGCTAAACCTATTGTCCTGATGGCTCTGTCTACGTCATCTGGGTTTGGACCTGCTCCCGGGTCTATAACCTAGTCCTTAGGCTGCTCCTCAATCCCCCTGCCCCATGCCTTGAACATCTCTGCTTTGCTTGCATACTGCTATCAGGCCTACACCCTCTTGCTTGCACCTCATGTCATCTGTCTGTCGCCCCTCCCCACTAGATTGTTAGCTCTTCAGAGCAGGGCCCTCTTTCCTCTTGTTGTCAAAGCCCTCTTCTCGAAACATTTCACTTGCAGCTCTCTCCTACTCAGCGACCATCTTTACCTACTTTTTCTCCTACTGGTAAAGGCTTGTCTCTATCTATGGCCACCAGCCCCAAGGAGTACAATGATTACTCCCTCGCTACTTACATCTGAGCTGTATTATGTTTTGAGAATTGTGGTGCTCTTTGTTACCTGTACTCTATTTTTGTTATTTATTTACTGTAATGCTAAGTTTTGTCTCCCTGTACTGTCCTTTGTACGGCGCTGCAAAACACTTGTGGCGCCCTATAAATAAAATTAAATTATAATAATATAGTAACCTTCCACAACTTTTTCCGCTTAAGCTGCATCTCCATGGCAAACTTCCATGTAGCATAGTTCTCTGAACCTTTCAGCTAATGCTGTATCCTGTATTATACATCCTTTCTGCACTTGTATAAAATGTCACTTTAAACTGTATAACTGTGATTATTCAACAGCGCTCAAGGGGTTAATCTTCAAGTACACGCTGGACTGGGCCCATAACCTGTTGGCAGAGTGTTCTGGGCTATCTGGTGCAGTGACGTCAGTCCACACACTTGGTGACTTAAACAGTAATGCAGGTTTATTTAGTGTACACAGGTGACTCAGATGTAACACTGGTATCGGTAATCAGGAGCCCGTATATCACACACGGTAACAGCATTAGGTAGTGGCACTCTGACTCCCACTGTAGAGAAGATGATGCATACACTGGAAAAGCTGTGAGTCTCTCTAGCTGAGATCTGCTCCCAGTCTCAGCTCTGCACACTTGTACACCAGGACTCTGTCTCTCAGTCTCTGTGTGTATGTCACACTCTTCTCACTCTCTCTGAGATGGAGGAACAGGAACTAACATCATATGACTCCGCCTCCCAGTGGCTCTTGGCACTAGAGGTCTAACACTAGGGGATGCACCCATAGACTGATACACAGAAGGAGACAGGTACAGAGTGCACCATATCCTAACGTCTCTCTCTGCCCCAGTTCTTTCTCTCTTTCTCTCTCTTCCCCTGCTTTATCTCTCTCTCTGCCCCTGCTCCTTCTTTCTCTCCTTCTGCCCCAGGTCTCTCTCTTTCTCTGCCTCTCTCTCTCTGCCCTAGGTCTCTACCTCTCTCTGCTCCATATGTACTTTTCCCTCTGCACCATATCTCTCTCTCTGCCCCAGGTCTCTCTTTGTCTCGATTATCTCTCTCTCTCTCTCTCTCTCTCTCTCTCTCTCTCTCTACACCAGGTGTCTCTCTCGTTCCCTCTTTCCCTGCCCCAGGTATCTCTCTCTCTGCCCCAGGTCTCTTTCTCACCCTCTCTTTCTCTCTCCCTCCCCCACTCTCTCTGTCCCAGGTCTCTCTCCCTCTCTCTTTTCACTAGGTTTCCCTCTTCCTCTCTTTCCTTGCTCCAGGTATCTCTCTCTCTCTCTCTCTCTCTCTCTCTCTCTGCCCTAGATCTATTTCTCTTCCTCTCTTTCTCTGCCCAGGTCTCTCTTCCTCTCTCTCTGTCCCAGGTCTCTCTTTTCCTCTCTCTCCTCCCCAGGTCTTTCTCTATCCCTCTCTTTCTATGTCCCAGGTCTCTCCTACCCTCTCTGCCCCAAGTCCCTCTCTCACCCTCTCTCTGCATCAGGTCTCCCTCTCTGCCCCAGGTCTGTCTCTCTCTCCTTTTCTGTCTGCCCCAGGTATCTCCCTCTCCCCCTCCCTTCCCCAGATCTCTCTCTCCCTGCCCCATATATCTCTCCCTCTCTCTGTCACAGGTCTCTGTCCAGATCTCTCTCTCTGTCCCATATGTGTTTCTCCCTCTGCACCATGTCTCTCTCTCCCTGCCTCAGGTCTCTCTCTTTCTTCCTGCCCTGGTCTCTTATTTCCTGTCCCAGTTCTCTCTCTCCCTGCCCCAGGTCTTTCTCTCTCTCTCTCTGCCCCAGGTCTCTCTCCATCCCTCTTTCTCTGTCCCAAGTCTCTCTCTCCGCCCCAGGTCTCTCTAGCCCTTTTTCTCTGCCAAAGTATCTCTCCCTCTCTTTCTCTCTCCCTCCCTCTCTCTCTGTCCCTGGTCTCTCTCTCTCTCCATCTTTCTCGTCACTGGGTCTCTTTCTCTCCCTCTCTTTATCTGCCCATGTCTCTCTCTTTGTTCCATGTCTCTCTCTCTTCTCTCTCTTTACTAGGGGGGTCATTCCGAGTTGTTCACTCGGTAAAAATCTTCGCATCGCAGCGATTTTACGCTTAATGCGCATGCGCAATGTCCGCACTGCGACTGCGCCAAGTAAATTTGCTATGCACTTAGGAATTTTACTCACAGCATTTTCATCGTTCTGGCGATCGTAATGTGATTGACAGGAAATGGGTGTTACTGGGCGGAAACAGGCCGTTTTATGGGCGTGTGGGAAAAAACGCTACCGTTTCCGGAAAAAACGCAGGAGTGGCCGGAGAAACGGAGGAGTGTCTGGGCGAACGCTGGGTGTCTTTGTGACATCAAACCAGGAACGACAAGCACTGAAATGATCGCAGATGCCGAGTAAGTCTGGAGCTACTCAGAAACTGCTACGAGGTGTGTAATCGCAATATTGCGAATACATCGTTCGCAATTTTAAGATGCTAAGATTCACTCCCAGTAGGCGGCGGCTTAGCATGAGCAAATCTGCTAAAATCCGCTTGCGAGCGAACAACTCGGAATGACCCCCTAGGTTTCCCTCTTCCTCTCTTTCCCTGCCCCAGGATTCTTTCTTTCTCTGCCCAGGTCGCTCTCCCTCCCTCCATCCCCCCCTCTCTCTCTCTGTCCCAGGTCTCTCTCTTCCTCTCTCTCTCTCATCCCCAGGTCTCTCTCTCCCTCTCTTTCTATGCCCCAGGTCTCTCCTACCCTCTCTGCCCCAAGTCTCTCTCTCCCTCTCTCTGCATCAGGTCTCCCTCTCTGCCCCAGGTCTGTCTCTCTCTCCTTTTCTGTCTGCCCTAGGTCTCTCTCTCTCTCTACCTCTCTCTTCCTGCCCCAGATCTCTCTCTCCCTTTCTCCCTGCCCCAGGTCTTTCTCTCCCTCTCTCTGTCACAGGTCTCTGTCCAGATCTCTATCTCTGTCCCATATGTGTTTCTCCCTCTGCACCATGTCTCTCTCTCCCAGCCCCAGGTCTCTCTCTTTCTTCCTGCCCTGGTCTCTTATTCCCTGTCCCAGTTCTCTCTCTCCCTGCCCCAGGTCTTTCTCTCTCTCTGCCCCAGGTCTCTCTCTCCCTCTTTCTCTGTCCCAAGTCTCTCTCCCTCTTTCTCTACCAAGTCTCTCTCTCTCTGCCCCATGTCTCTCTCCCCCTCTCTCTCTGCCCCAAGTCTCTCTCCCTCTCTCTCTCTACTCCAGGTCTCTCTCATTTCCCTCTTTCTCTCTGCCCCAGGTCTCCCTCCCTTTCTCTCCCTCTGCCCCAGGACTCTCTCTCCCGCTTTGCCCCAGGTCTCTCTCCCACTCTCTCTTTCTCTACCCCAGGGCCAGTATTTACTAAAAATCTGAGTTTGGCCGATTTGTGTTTTTTTTCTAAGTCCCAATCCGGGAATTCACTAAGCACCAATCTCGGCAGTGTCTGGTCTATTCGTAATGGTTTGAATGACAACGTTCCGAAATACGAATGAATAGACCATCGGTCAAATGCGGCTGTTATTTCATAGAATACGGGCATTCACTATTCATTCGTATTTGGGTGTTAGTTTCTGAGTGCTCAAGTGCGGTTCTGTTTTTTTTCGATTCGTTAAAAAAAGCAGCAAAAAAATAGACCTGCTTTTTCCAGTCGAGTTTGGATAACCATGCACGGATCAGTGAGATCTGTGCATGGTTATCTATGGGAAAGGGTCTGTTTAGTGTAAAATTGGAAAAAAAATTGCGTGGGGTCCCCCCTCCTAAGCATAACCAGCCTCGGGCTCTTTGAGACGGTCCTGGTCGAAAAAATATGACAGGGGTTCCCCCATATTTAATCAACCAGCACCGGGCTCTGCGCTTGGTCCTGGTTCCAAAAATACGGGGACAAAAAGCGTAGGGGTCCCCCGTATTTTTGAAACCAGCACCGGGCTCCACTAGCCAGGTACATAATGCCACAGCTGGGGAACATTTTTATACTGGTCCCTGCGGCCCTGGCATTACATACCCAACTAGTCACCCCTGGCCGGGGTACCCTGGAGGAGTGGGGACCCCTTCAATCAAGGGGTCCCCCCCCTCCAGCCACCCAAGGGCCAGGGGTGAAGCCTGAGGCTGTCCCCACCCATCTGCCCCCCCATCCAAGGGCGGCGGATGGGGGGCTGATAGCCTTGTGAAAAATTGTGAATATTGTTTTTAGTAGCAGTACTACAAGTCCCAGCAAGCCTCCCCCGCAAGCTGGTACTTGGAGAACCCCAAGTACCAGCATGCAGTGGAAAACCAGGCCCGCTGGTACCTGTAGTACTACTACTAAAAAAATACCCCCAAAAAAACAGGACACACACACCGTGACAGTATAAGTTTATTACATACATGCACACCTCCATACATACATACATACTTACCTATGTTCCCATGAGGCACGGTCCTCTTCTCCATGTAGAATCCTAGGGGTACCTGTGTTAAAAATTATACTCACATAATCCAGGGTAGAATCCGACCTTTGAATAATCCACGTACTTGGCAAAAAAAAAAAAAAACGGAAACCCGACCACGCACTGAAAGGGGTCCCATGTTTACACATGGGACCCCTTTCCCCGACTGCCAGGACCCCCCCTGACTCCTGTCAAAGAGGGTCCCTTCAGCCAATCAGGGAGCGCCACGTCGTGGCACTCTCCTGATTGGCTGTGTGCTCCTGTAGTGTCTGTCAGGCAGCACACGGCACAGATACAATGTAGCGCCTATGCGCTCCATTGTATCCAATGCTGGGAACTTTGCGGTCAGCGGTTGATCGAAAGTAACCTCACCGCTGACCGCAAAGTTCCCACCATTGGCTACAATGGAGCGCATAGGCGCTACATTGTATCTGTGCCGTGTGCTGCCTGACAGACACTACAGGAGCACACAGCCAATCAGGAGAGTGCCACGACGTGGCGCTCCCTGATTGGCTGAAGGGACCCTCTTTGACAGGAGTCAGGGGGGGTCCTGGCAGTCGGGGGAAGGGGTCCCATGTGTAAACATGGGACCCCTTTCAGTGCGTGGTCGGGTTTCCATTTTGTTTTTTTGCCAAGTACGTGGATTATTCAAAGGTCGGATTCTACCCTGGATTATGTGAGTATAATTTTTAACACAGGTACCCCTAGGATTCTACATGTAGAAGAGGACCGAGCCTCGTGGGAACATAGGTAAGTATGTATGTATGGAGGTGTGCATGTATGTAATAAACTTATACTGTCACGGTGTGTGTCCTGTTTTTTGGGGGTATTTTTTTAGTAGTAGTACTACAAGTACCAGCGGGCCCGGTTTTCCACCGCATGCTGGTACTTGTGGTTCTCCAAGTACCAGCTTGCGGGGGAGGCTTGCTGGGACTTGTAGTACTGCTACTAAAAACAATATTCACAATTTTTCACACGGCTATCAGCCCCCCATCCGCCGCCCTTGGATGGGGAGGACAGCCTCGGGCTTCACCCCTGGCCCTTGGGTGGCTGGAGGGGGGGAACCCCTTGATTGAAGGGGTCCCCACTCCTCCAGGGTACCACGGCCAGGGGTGACTAGTTGGGTATGAAATGCCAGGGCCGCAGGGACCAGTATAAAAGTGTCCCCCCGGCTGTGGCATTATGTACCTGGCTAGTGGAGCCCGGTGCTGGTTTCAAAAATACGGGGGACCCCTACGCTTTTTGTCCCCGTTTTTTTGGAAACAGGACCAGGCGCAGAGCCCGGTGCTGGTTGAAGAAATATGGGGGAACCCCTGTCATTTTCCCCCCCATATTTTTTCTACCAGGACCGGCTTAAAGAGCCCGAGGCTGGTTGTGCTTAGGAGGGGGGACCCCACGCAATTTTTTTCAGATTTTTTAAGACTTTAAACAACTTTTTAAGGTACACAATGAAGCCCTGCACGGATCTCACAGATTCGGCTGGAATTTCTTGTGTTTTGTCAGGCAGTGTTTTACTCATCACTCCCGTAAAACACTGCCTGACATTACGAATCACATCGACATCGGAAAAAACGATTGTGCAAAACTCGGCAGCTTAGTGAATAACCGTATCAGGATTCAAAAAGTTGCAGTAAAATGCACCCGATACCATTCGAGTTCAAACACCCTTAAAAACGGCATAAACACGAATATTAGTAAATAAACCCCCAGGTCTCTATCCATCTGTTCCAGGTCTCTGTCCGTCCCATATGTGTTTCTCCCTCTGCACCATGTCTCTCTCTACTTGCACCAGGCCTCTCTCTTTCTGCTTCAGGCTTCTCTCTCCCTCTTTCTCTCTCTCTCTCTGTCTCAGGTCTCTTTCTATCTCCCTCCCTATCTCTGTCTGCCCCAGGTCTGTCTATCTCCTTCTCATGCACCTGGTCTCTCCATCTCTCTCTCTCTCTCTCTCTCTCTCTCTCTCTGCCATCTCTCTCTCTGCTCCATATGCTTTTCTCCCTCTTCGCCATGTCTCTCTTTCTGTCCCATGTGTCTTTGTCCTTCCTGACTGCAGGCTCCTTGCTCTGTATGTCAGGGTTTTTGACAGCGCTGACAATTGCATTGTGCCCCGGTGGGATGGTCTGGGTACTACTGTATATGTGAAAGGAAAAGGGGGGCAGTCAGCTGGGGAAGATGGGGTGCCATTTTTTTTTACTAGCCCTGGGCACATCAACCCCTGTTACACCTCTGCTCCTTATATATGTTACACCAGTGTCTACCTGATGTGTACCCCAGTATTTACTACCAGTAATGCAAGTACACTAGATAGATAGATAGATAGATAGATAGATAGATAGATAGATAGATAGATAGATAGATAGACACATGTATGGCAAAACAATCATACACACACAGCAAACACACATACAAAGCAAAACACACATATACATATATGCTGGTATTTACATGTTTTTTTTTTCACAACAGACTTTGCAGAGTCCCGCTGGTGTTCTCTGGTTCCAGCAGGAAACTGGCAGTAGCCGCAGTGGTGTAGAACCGAGTTGAACGGTAATAATTGATCTCATCACCCTTCGCCCTTGCTAGCACCCTGCTGCATCCTTTGTTACGGTATATGAGTCAGTCTGATTTATTATACTGCTGTCAGCTGTGGGCCCCTTCATTGCGGCGGGCCCCAGTGCAATTCACCAGCTGCACCGCCACTAGTTTCACCTCCGATGGGGAGGGAGTAGCATTTTCTAATTATATAGAGTTAGTCACATTTAACCTTTGAAGCCAACATCTCTCTGCACATGTTACGTCTGCCCCACCTGCAGTACAACATGGTTTTGTCCAGTTGCTTGCTTTTTTCGTTTGCTAACAAACCTTAATAACCCCCTTAAGATGGTTTTCTGTGTTCCCAGTCCTGCTCCAAGCATACAACTGTACACAGCAGTATAAGCATACTATCATCATCTAAACTCTACTTGTACACTATACTTTTTATTTATATTTTTTAATACAAATTTACAGTGCAAGTATGTAAAGTGAGAGTGGAACAGAAAAATTATATCACCATACTTTCACATGGTTAAAAAACAGCCTGGTCTGACCCAAAACTTCATTCTTGTGATATTGTGACGCAACATTGCTATTCTCTATTACTGGGCTTAGAAAATGTACAGTAGTATAAAGTGACTAGCAATGAAAGGGTAATTCTGAAGTACTACTACATTGTGTGGACAGAATTAAAATTTGCAAGTGGACCTATTAAAGATAAGAAAGGAACATAATTATTCTTTGGGTACATTGTGCACTGCAGTGAACATGTAATGTTGGTGCTGAATTAATGACTAAGCTGTATTTTTCAAAGTTCCAAAAATTCAGCAACTTTGCCTTTGTTTTTACTGACAGAGCCTGAAACCTCTGCGTCAACTTCTCTCAACTACCAGAAATATTTATCTTAAGCTTTTTGCCTTTTCCCACACAATGTGCCTCAGGCAAGTAATTATGACAATAAGGTACATCCTTCCCCTTCCCTGCCTTGATAAATTACTGCTACTGCCATTTTAAGCCACGGATGTTTTTCGCGTGTTTTCTAATCCATTTTTAGCTGATGTCTGCATGTCTCTGTAAGCCTCACCCAGACAGACCTTCAACTATTCACTGAAGCACATTTTCCAGATATGCACAGAGCAGCGCACATGAACATACTCTGTACACTTATTATTGAGTGATTTAGTATGCAATCTTACATGATTCTTATGATCTATATTACAGGTTTATATAAGAGAATGATAATAATTAGCCACTTTAATTACTAAAAGTAATTTATTTTTTACAAGTCTTTCAAATAAATATAAGAGCACTTAGAAATTTTACAAATGCAGTGTTCAAACTTTTTCGCTTCTAAACGGCAACTGGGTGGCGCTGTGGCCAAGCATTTAATACAGAGGATTTTAGATTAATACAGAAGTGTTGACAATATAGTTATGTTTGTAATATAACTGCTGTCCAAATGTTTTATTAAGCACTTCTAAAACTAATTGAAACCCAGATGGGACACAACAAATAATCCATGCAGTATAACGGAGAAACCAAGGGGGTAATTCCAAGTTGATCGCAGCAGGATTTTTGATAGCAATTGGGCAAAACCATGTGCACTGCAGGGGAGGCAGATATAACATGTGCAGAAAGAGTTAGATTTGGGTGGGTTATTTTATTTCTGTGCAGGGTAAATACTGGCTGCTTTATTTTTACACTGCAAATTAGATTGCAGATTGAACTCACCACACCCAAATCTAACTCTCTCTGCACATGTTATAACTGCCTCCCCTGCAGTGCACATGGTTTTGCCCAATTGCTAACAAAAATCCTGCTGCGATCAACTTGGAATTACCCCCCAAATGCATTGCATGCCCTTCTTCCACATTTTACCCAGAATAGTCTATTTGTAGGGCACTGTGAAACAGATGTTTTCAAGGGAAGGCTTATATGTTACTCGACATATTACATAAGTAGTGTACATACAATACAAACATACAGGCTGTTAAGATTTGAAATTAATAAAAGCCACAATTCGATCCAGAGATTTATTTAGATTTATTTGACACTGATAAATTATTTTTATTGCTAAACTGGGTCCTGAAGACCAGGCTAATTATATATGAAAGGCTTATGGGCCTAATTCAGATCTGATGGGAGCAGCAAATTTGTTGGTTAATGGGCAAATCCATGTGTACTGCATGGGAGGCAGATATAACACGTGCAGAGAGTGTTGGATTTGGGTGGGGTGTGCTCAAACTAAAATATAAATTGCAGTGTCAAAATAAAGCAACTAGTATTTACCCTGCACAGAAACAAAATAACCCACTCAAATCTAACTCTCTTTGCACATGTTATATCTGCCACACCTGCAGTGCACATGGGGGGTCATTCCGAGTTGATCACTCGCTAGCTATTTTTTGCAGCGCTACAAACAGATAGTCGCTGCTTATAGGGGAGTGTATGTTTGCTTTGCAGCCGAGCACTACAAAAAAGTTTTGTGCAGTTCTGAGTAGCCCAGAACTCACTCAGCCGCTGCGATCACTTCAGCCCTGAATTGACATCAGACATCCGCCCTGCAAATGCTTGGACACGCCTGCGTTTTTCCAACCACTCCCAGAAAACTGTCAGTTAACACCCACAAACGCCTTCTTCCTGTCAATCTCCTTGCGATCGGCTGTGCGAATGGATTCTTCGTAAAATCCATCGCTCAGCAATGATCTGCTTTGTACCCGTATGACGCGCCTGCGCTTTGCGGTGCATGCGCAGTTCTGACCTGATTGCAGGGCAGCAAAAAATCCTAGCGTGAGATCAGGTCGGAATGACCCCCTTGGTTTTGCCCATTAGCTAACAAATTTGCTGCTGCGATCAGATCTGAATTAGGCACTATGTTTTACTCCAGCTTGGCAATCTTTGTCCGATCCTTTTGCACACATGGTTCAGAAGAAAATAAAAGCTGTCTAAAGTAAAATAATTTACAAATCTAATTCAATATTGGAAATTAGCACTGTTCCAATAAACTGGCAAACTGCTTGCTCTAATTCAGAAATCATACCCAAGAACCCAATAATTTTTTAGAACACTATCGTGGAACAGTGCAGCTGATGCCACCTAGAATGATACACATTCCAAGCTTGTCACAGCGAGAAACCCAGAGATTAGTGTAGCTAAGGCTCTGAACGATGAAGCACCCTCAGGTGGTAGAAACAATGAGAGTGGGTGTGGGGTGGGGTCTCTGTGCAGAGAAACTTGGATTTGGATGGGGTGTATTCAAACAAACCTAAATTGCAGTGTAAAAATAAAGCTGTCTAGTATTTGTGGGCTACATGCAAAAGCAGCCAGTATTTACCCTTCACAGAAAAAATATAACACACCCAAATCTAATTCTCTCTGCCAAGTTATATCTGCCCCACCTGCAATGCAGCATGGTTTTTCCCAGTTGCTTGCTTTTTAGCTTTACGTACAAACATGAATCAGGCCCAAAGTGCATACCCTCGAAAACACACTATTAAAATCTACTAAATAAAATGGACAGAACCTAGATTTGGAAGAATCCCCCCACCCCCCAATTAATTGGCTCTGCCTTGGGGCAGAGAAAGCTGTGCAGAAGAACTGAATATGCAGTGTGCTCTGTGATTACGCAAATTAACACAGGACTCAATGCAGTGGTTTTTGACAAATATTTTTTTTGTAATTTCAGGCATATTGCATTTCCCATTATAAGTGAGGGAAATGCGATGCGATTACTAAAAAAAAAAAGACAATTAAAGGGTTAGGAGCAGTTTTTCATGAACACTGCTCCAAAAGCCTTTTAATACATTCAGGTGAAACTAAAATAATGTGAAAAGGGTGTGAAAACACCCCTTTTCACCTTATTTTAGTTAAAAAAATTTTTATAAATATGGTCTTAAACTGCAATTTCTTCAGAACGCAGTCTAAGTCTTGGCAGGGGGACAGTGACGGGTCGTCAACAACGCATTTTGTGGGCATTGACACACCGTTTGGGGGGCGCGGCTCGGACAGTGGAGGTGTCTGGACCGTTTGTGGTGCAGGGCATGGGGGCTGCATGACGTTGAACGCATTCACTGCAAACCAAATGATTGCTGCCCTCTGACTGCCTTCGCAAATAGGCAGTGTGAATCAAGTGACTATCTTGCCAGAATCACACTGCATTCAGCAACAATCGACTATTTCATTTGGCCCAAGATCTTAGGAAGAGCAGATTTTAGACAATGAGTTAGGATGACCCAGCTCACAAGAGATTACAAAAAGGAGAGGGCACTGTTGAAACAACGGACAGTAGTGGACAGTGGACTGGAAGTGAGTGGTTACCAGGGAGGTGTTGAAGCTTATTTCAGAGGCAGATCGTAAAAGACCAGAAGGAGTGTATATTGTGGTGAGGTCAGATATCTATGAAGGGAGGAGTTGATGTGGGCTTATAAAAGTGTAGATGAGAAGCTTATAATGGATTCTGGAGAGAATAGGGATATAATGTAGTGGATGTTAAATGGTAACAGAAGTAGACCAGTTTTGCCACAGTATTAAGAATAGGCAGTGTCGGACTGGGGCATGAAGGGTCCACTGGGGGAAACATAGTGGTAGGGGCCCATGCTTAGGGGTGTGGCCAGCTGCCACCTTGGTTTTCCTGACCATTAGAGAGCGCATGGGCTGGGCCCTTCAAAGATCTATATACTGTATATATAGTATATACTGCTAGTGCATGCTAATGTACCACATTAATAACAGCAATGCACTGTAGAAAATAAACCATATTTCTGTGCAGCATGAGGTAACATATGTATAATGCACAATTCAAGAGCACAGACTGGAACTTGATCCCTAGAGGAGGTGGTGGGCCCTCTTGTAATGGGGCCCACAAGGGGATTGGGCGATTATCGAACGCCTGCGTATGCACCGCAATGCGCAGGCACGACACCAAACAGCGACAGAATGATGCAAAAATTTAGATCGCTAGGCGTACACAAGGTGATTCTCAGGAAGCCGGCATTTGTGGGTGGTAACTGGCCGTTTTCTGGGAGTGTCAGGAATAACACAGGCGTTCCCAAGCGTTTTCAGGGCGGGTGTGTGACGTCAGCTCTGGCCCCGATCAGCCTGTTTGTATCGCACTGTAGGAGTAAGCCCAACACAGCGACTGGAAAAATAATTTGATGGTGAGTGAATTGTGAACGGATTTACAGATGTCCGCTGTCTGGTGGAATTTTCGCATGGCGTATGCATGCATTCGCACACATAATACAGCTAAGATGTAAGTATTGATGGAGTGATCATCGTATTACTAGAGGCTGGTGGCCATAGATGGAGATGAGCCTTTACTAGCAGGATAAAGATGGTCATTGAGTAGGGTAGGGCTGCGAGTGAAATGTGTCAAGAAGAGGGCTTAGATAACAAGAGGAAAGAGGGCCCGGCTCTGAAGAGCTAACAATCTAGTGGGGAGGGGCGACAGACAGATGAAAAGAGGTGCAGACAAGTGGGAGGTAGCCGATGGCAGTATGCAAGCAAAGCTGAGATGTTCACGGCATGAGGCAGGGGGGTGGAGGCGCGGCTTCAGGACTGGGTTATGCATCGGGAGGGTATGCTTTGATGAATAGGTGGGTTTTTAGGGCCCGTTTGAAGCTTTGCAAGGTCGGGGAGAGTCTAATGGAGCGGGGGAGTGCGTTCCACTGAAGGGGTGCAGCACGGGCAAAATCCTGAACTCGTGCATGGGAAGCAGTGACCAGGGCGGTGGAGAGGCGATGGTCATTAGTCGACCGTAGGGGGCGGGAGGGAGTATGAAGGGAAAGGAGGTTGGAGATGTAGGGAGCAGTGGAATTAGAGATGGCCTTGTATGTGAGGGTGAGGAGTTTGAAGAGGATTCTGTAGGGGAATGTGAGCCAGTGTAGATTTTGTCGAAGGGGAGTGGCAGATGTGGTGCGGTGGGAGAGGAAGATAAGCCTAGCTGTGGAGTTCAGGACAGATTGGAGAGGAGCAAGATGGGAGCAAGCGAGGCCAGTGAGGAGAACATTGCAGTAGTCAAGTCGTGAGATGACCAGTGAGTGGATGATGATTTTAGTTGCACTCTGGGAGAGATATGGCCTGATACGAGCAATGTTGCGTAGCTGTAAACGACAGGATTGTGCCAGAGCATGGATGTGGGGTGCAGAGGAGAGGGAGGAGTCAAGAGTGACGCCCAAGCAGCGGAGTTGGGTAACGGGGGAGATGGTGGTGTTGTCAACAATGATGGAGATATTGGTCGGGGGTGTTGCTCTGGATGGGGGGAAGATGATGAGTTAGAATTAGGCCCCATCACCCTTATCCACCTATGAAGAATAAAACAGAGAGTCAGCAGGACGTTTGCACTGTTTCTCTGGGCGACGAGGGGGTAACCAACTTGTGACCAGTGAGTGACACTGGCGTGGTTGTGACTGAAGGTCCCCTGTGCCCAGCATTACGTTATCACTGCAAAACATAATGCTGTTCACACACTGTTCTGCTGCCCCACTAACCTTCTATACACTGTATATACAAATAAATGCATCATTATGGTAACACTGAAACATGCAATTAAGCAAATAACACATTTTATATAGTAGCTGCAAGAAGACACAGGAGCGAATCAGAGACTGTATCAGTATAAATAAGAAGCATGGACTCCATTCTCTCCACTGTCTTCATCCTTACCCCCACATGTTTGTTTGGGACCACTCAGCTCTCAGTCATCTACTATATCAGCCTCCAGTGGAATTGTTGGTGGGAGGAGCAATCAGGGACACAGACTGTCAGCTAACATCTGACACAAGCATGGCAGCACTTACCACCAGTCACACAAGCCTAGCCAAGATGCCTCAGGCTCTCCCTCACAGTGACAGCACGGCGCAAGCAGCTCCCAGTCCGGCCCAGGCCAGCTCCTCATCTCATCTGAGAGGCATAGCTTGCTTCCATTTGCCAGTCACAGGAGCAGGCACCACTGATGCTGCCCTGATCGACAGGCCACCCAAGTCACAACTCACAGGCAGCAGTACACGGAGCCGGAGATAATGGAGGGAGGCAGCTGACTCCATTGTCTCCAGCAGTTACGCCTCTGCCGCTAATGCCTAGAGGGGGACTGAGGGAGGCAGCCTGGCAGGTCTAGGGGAGACTGTTTTGCGCTGCCTACTTGACACAACTTTTGATGTGGCGGTGGGCGGCTGCTGAGGACCTGGTGTGCGGTGTATGGCAGACATTAGGGGGTGCCTGTGCGCACCAGGCACCCCCCGTGCGCACGCCTATGCTAACATTCCTGGCAGGTCTGAGGAGAATTCTCTCTCCTTCACCATAAGGGAGGGTGGAGTGACAGGGGTTATGACCCCATCCAAACAGCGTCTGTGCAACACGGACATACTGGACAGTCAATGCTCAAAGTATGAGGAACAGAGAGGGTCGTTCAGGGGGCGTGCATGTGCCTCCAGGCTGACTGTAAAGTTGGTGAGCAGGGGAATGCCTTTGTCTGAGGAGTCTGCACAGTGCGCACAAGACAGGTTTAGTGAAGGCAGGAGGAATGGAGAAGAAGGAGGCGCCACACAGTGGATGCGGATATGGGGTGGTGAGTAGGATTTTGAAAGCTGCACAGCGGGGAAGAGAGGTCTGAAGAGCCGCGCTTCACACTACCGCCGCTGCTGCCTGTTTTACAATGCGACAGGCGCAGCAGCTCCCGGCAACAGCACACAGTGGACAGCAGCAGCTGCAGGGATGCAGAGCAGGGAGAGCGCCTCTCCACTGCGGCGCACTCCCTGCTTTGCATCCCTTTGCTGAGCGGGTTGCGCCAGCTCTGGTAGAGAGGTACAGAAGTGGTCATGGAGGATGAAGGAGCATAGAAATTTACCAAGACAAAAAGGTATAATGAGAGGTAAAGCAGAGAATCAATAACAGAGTTTTGATGAACACCAACCATTGAAGGAAGTGGAGGAGAGGATGTGTTAGTAATAAAGACACTGGAGGAGTGTTCAGAAAGGTATGTACCTTAAGAGAGAAAGAGCCATGAAGGCAAAGGGAGTGAAAGCTGAAAGAGAAGAGGGTGGTCAACAATTTTGAAAGAACAAATAAGGTTGAGGAGGTGAGTAGTAGAAATTACTTTGACTTAGCCATGAGTAAATCATTGGTCACTTTATTAATGGTTGTTTCTGTAGTAGTATAGAAGTCAAGAGCCCTATTGTAGAGAGTCAAGAAAAGAGAGAAGATGGGTCAGGCAGTTTAATACAAGCTGCACAAGTAATTTGGAAGTAAAGGGAAGGAGAGAAATTGGGCTGTATCTGCAGAGAAGGGTAGGATTGAGAGATTCTTGAGGATACATATTGTTCTACAACTTTGAGGGGCATATCCAATTAGGCACAGGGTGTGCTGCATGGGGAAAAGCTCTAGGCTATTCAATTATTCTGCATTTTACCCACACAGCAAACCCTCGGGTAATGTAAATCTATGGGGTCCCACGCACGTTAAATCCCAGAGGGTCACTTTAATGCAAACTTTTCCTTGCAGCTAAAAATGCATCCTTGGGGTGTAACATGCAAGGGATGCAAGACCTAACTGAATAGGTACAAAATGACTATAAGCCATGGGGTAAACCCTGTATATGATTGGATATGCCCTTAAAACCACCAGATTTATTTACCAGATTTATTTTTTTCATCTAAAAAACAGATTTATTGCCTAAATTAGTAAATAAGAGGATATTAGGACGTTTTGTTACATAGGTCCAAATGGACCTACACATTTTTCTCTTTTATACAGAACTGTAAATAAAAGGTGCATCCATCTATAAGTATAGTAATGAGATCCAGAGGTATATTTACTAAAGGCCAATTTTGATCGATTTTAATTGATTTCAGATCGATTAAAATTGATCTTAATGACGTTGGGCTTACAGGGCTAAAACACACATTTACTAACAGATGATTTTTTAATATTAATTTTTAAATGTTAATAAATGTGTGTTTTAGCCCTGGAAGCCCAGCATCGATTAAGATCAATTTAAATCTATCTGAAATCGATTAAAATCAATCAAAATGGACCTTTAGTAAATAGACCCCCATATCTCCAGCACCACTTTTGTAGAAAACAATTTAGGGCCTTTGCAGGGGTAGAACAATTGTGCATTCGACTAGAAAACAAGGAATGCCCTTGTGGATGCATCTTCACAAAGTCATCTCATTTTAAATAATCCTCACCTGCAAAATAATATCTTGTGCCGGCTTTTATAATTTTATAATGGCACTGTTATTAAAAGCAAAACATGCCATGCTTTGCTTCTAATGTTAAAATTATTTCTTAGTGTCAACATCATTTTAATAGCAATATCTTTTAAACAATGATTGGGAAAGCCTTGTTTCTTTCATTGGAATCACTATAAAACATGCATTATCTTTATTATTTGCTCTGCAATTTAGATTTGAGTTTGAACGCACCCCACCCAAATGTAACTCTCTCTACACATGTTACATGTGCCCCCAGGGGCGTTTCTACAGAGGATGGGGCCCATGTGCACCTCCGGGTGGGCCCCCTCCTCTGATCAGCGCTGTAGAATCTACTGCGCATGCGCAGGCCTCCGGAAACATAGCGCCCACCATGATCTGGAGACCAATGTGGTTACTGCGCATGCGCGGTGGCCATTTTGGCGGCGATTTCCACCGCGACCACAGCGTCCGGTGCTGGACTCCGGAATGGTAAGTATTAAAATGGGTGCAGTGTGTGTGGTGTGGGCCCCCCCTGGACCCAGGGGCTCATCTGCACCGCACCCATTGCACCCATTATAGAAACGCCAATGTGTGCCCCACCTGCAGTGCAACATGGTTTTGCCCATTAGTGTGATTTTTTTGGTTAATAACAAACCTGAAGAAGACCCTGTGTCCAGAAGCAGAGATGGAGAATACACATTTATTCAGAGTTTAGAAACTACTACAGAACTTTCTCTCTGCAAAAGGGTGTTGCTAGTTATCTTATTATTCAATGGTACAACTTTGTGTACCAACCAGTCATATTTTCCCAAAAGCGTATTATGTGTTCAAGCAGAATTACATGTAAACATTCAAAGTTAAACACAGAAATTGATTATAGGTAGCAGAGCCGGCCTGGGCATAGGCAAACTAGGCAAATGCCTCGGGCATTTGCAATGTCTAGGGGCACAAGCAGCTTCTACTGATTAAAATTATATTCAGCATGCCTATATGATGTGTGCGACTGCGGCTGTATCATTCTGCATACAAAATGCTATGTCACTGTGTGTTCCTGGAAATCACTGTAACATAGCATTTCATATGCAGATACAGCCACAGTCGCATACAGAATATAGGCATGCTTCATATCATTTTAATCAGCAGAAGCTGCTTGTGCAACACTAATAAGATGCATTTAAAGCAAAAAAAAAGGCCCCCGACATTAGGGGTGATGGTGCTGGGAAAGGGGTGCTGGGTCAGAGGTGGAAATAGCTGCAGTGCTAGGGGGCACCGGCCAAAATCTTACCTAGGGCATCATATTGGTTAGGGCCGGCTCTGATAAGTAGGATATGAAGTGACTTTTATTCTTTTCTATATGCTAAGCGTAATGTAATATGCCGGCGCTATTATAATAAATGTCAGTAATTAATAACAATATGGACCAGCAATACTGCAAAAGGCTACATGTAGGGTTTTTATAGGGACAGTTACCAAAAGCAGAAATTAGAAGAGCACCTATATAGACACTTAGGGGTATATTCAATTGCAGTTGAAAACTGGCGTCTGTCGAAAAGACGTCAGTTTTCGACTTTTTAAGGTCAAAACGTGATTCGACCTATTCAATGCTTTTCAACAAGTCGAGGCATTCGACTTGTTGAAAATCACGTGGATCGGCGGAATAGCTGCCGATCCACGTGCTAATGTCGAAAACGGGGCCAAATCCGACAGGTTTTGGTCCCCTTTTCAACCAGGACCCAGATGAGGCGAGGGGATGGGGGAAGCCGCAGGGAGACGGGGGGACAGCCGGCGGGCATACAGGGAGATCAGCGCTACAGTAGTGCTGCAGCTGGATGTCACTTACCCACCCGACCTCACGGCAGCTTCCACCCGGCTCCAGCACGCTGCTGGAGCCGGGTGGAAGCTGTCGTGAGGTCGGGCGGCTAAGTGACATCCTGCTGTAGCGCTACTGTAGCGCTGAACTCCTCTGGCTGCCGCCGGCTGTCCCCCCGCGGCTCGCCTCCCCCCCCCCCTCTCCTCCTCTGGTTCCATCTAAATTTGACTTGAAAAAGTCGAATTTTAGATGGGATTGAATAGGGGTTGTCGGATCCATTCCGACAAATACATGTCGGAATGGATCCGACTTTAATTGAATATACCCCTTAGACAAATAGACAAAGTTGGTGATAGTGAAAGGTGTTGCCCGTCTGCGTATTCTGGCGTTAGTAAATAGCCTTCCTAAATCCTTACATATACTGAGATTTAATGAATATGTGGTTTGCTGTTGTCGGGCAGTTGTTATTGTTACATGTCTCTGTGTATGTCACACTTGTCTTTGCTGAAGTGCCAATTTGTTTTAACAACACATAAATGGGCTATGATTTAAAGTCAATATTATTCTTAGTATAGGCTAGTCAAAAAGAAGAACTATTCTCAGTTACTTCCAACATGTAGATTTGACATTGCTTTTAACACCATGTGAAAGACCCTCAGCAGAGTTGTTTATGTGTGAAATTATAGAGCCCATTTGTAAAGACAGTCGTGTGAAAAGAGAACTGTTTTCACCCCTTATTATGAAGAACAACACATGTCATTGTGTAGTCACAGGTTTTATTGTCCACAAACACATTGCTGTCTATCTTTACTGCCTGTGATTTCCTTTTCCACTGGAAGCCACAATGACTGATCTCATGATAAAGTTGCTACTGGTTTTAGTAGACATCCTATGTATTTATTGCAAATATTCCTCATTCAGCCAATATTTTAATGACGTACCAATATGGGGACATAATCTAATAGGTTTTGGGCAAAAAATTATGTACAGTCAAACGGGTATTTATAGTTTTTTTTATTGCAACATTTATTAAGTGATTTACAGCAATAATTAACGTATAGAAATATTAAAAACTATTTGGTAAGGTTCAAGATTGCACAGATTTGGTTGATGATTAGAAAGTAGAGTAGTCACGTAAGCACCAAATTGCAGGACATTTGCTCATAGGGAAATACTTAAGTGTTAAAATGGCAAAATAAAATATACACTGTAGTGTTAAAAGTGTTTTTAAACAAACTATTTAACAAAAGGACTTCACAATGACTTACAATGATTTGAAATAAAGTATTTAAAAATTAATAACTGAAAATATAATTACAGACCCAAAATCTTAAACCATCTCGCAATCTAAATGTCAGGGATTTTGCTGATCTGTTCTGTGCAACATTATACAAGATAGTATTTGTCACATGCTAGTTGTAACATTGTCCTATTCCATATATGATGGCAAATATTTACTAAAGTGCGAGTTTTGAAGACGTGGAGATGTTGTCCACAGGGTTTCAGTATGTTATCCTGGTTGTCGAGCTGCCCATGGTCAAATGACCGATAGCGGCATCCCGACATTGAAGATTCCGACATCGGGGAGGGGGGGGTTAAGTATTTTTACCCCCCCTCCACTCCACTCCCCTATCATAACCCCAATCCTTCGGGGGTAACTGCTATGGCTATTTCCCCCCTCCCTTGCCTAAGCCTAAACCCCCCACCCCAGGCCCTAAACCTAGCAGTGTCTCCGATACTTAACTTCGGGATGGAAGCTGTCGGTCTTCCGGCTCCAATCTCCCGAGTGGTGTCGGGATTCCAGAATCTGTCACATGACCGCCGACATCCCGTCCATCGGGATGCTGAACATATCAAGTCCATAGCAATCAATAAGATTATACGTATTTATATAGCACCTTCTAGAAGATAATATCTAGAATGTTTTGCTTTGGCCAACATCTCCCCTTCTGTATACAGTACCTGCACTTTAGTAAATATACCTCAAAGAAATATATCAGTGACAGTTTGAGAAGAACGCAATCCCAGGCGATGGGCCGAGCATCACTACAGTGCTTGTCTGCACATATATCAGTCCGTTACAGTACCACGACACTGCAAGTTTTCCAGCGCACCTCTATGGGCGCTAAGTAATACCTGAGATCTAGATGGACGCAATGTGACATTCCAAACAGCACAAGGTATTGACGGCATCAAACTGAATTCCTCTCTTTGAGGCTTGTTCAACTACATGACAGTATTTTAATGCTGATCCTAAGCATCATTACAATGATTTAAAGTTCACTCTGAAGCCGGGTACACACTAGGCGATGCTTAAATGCCTGCGATGAATGACTATATCGTTGATGATGTAGCGTTCAATGATATAGCGCGTACACACTTAACGTTATCGTTCAACGATAATGATCAGTGACGTCACCGTCGGCATTCCCGGACATGCAGCTTAGCCCGACATTGATGGGTTGAGCTGCATGTCAGCTTAATATTGGTGATCGCTGAACGACGTGCAGGAGCGAGTATCGTTCATCGTTCACCAATAATACCCCCATACACACTGGACAATATATAAGCCTAAAAATAAACGATAATGACATTTATGTTCTCTTTTATTGGTAGGCTGAAATCGCCTACTGCGTACCCAGCTTTGATTCTCTACCCAGTGATCTGTTTTGCTTGAGAGTTCTTCTTCAGGGGAAAAGGTACAGAAATACTAGCAATCTGACTCTTTAGGGTAAATGAAATAGGGGGTGAGAAGCCAGACGTGTGAGAATGCCCATATTTTTAAAGCAGCAATCATTTACAATGCAAAACCAACTTGTAAAAGCAGACAGTATTTACCCGGTACAAGAAAAAGTATAAATGTATTTGCTGTGCATCACGGTTTGTTCCAGACACCAAGGAGGTAATTCAGAGTTGATTGCAGCAGCAAATTTGTTAGCAGTTGGGCAAAACCATGTGCACTGCAGGGGGGGCAGATATAACATTTACAGAGAGAGTTAGATTTGGGTGGGTTATTTTGTTTCTGTGCAGGGTAAATACTGGCTGCTTTATTGTTACACTGCAATTTAGATTTCAGTCTGAACACACCCCACCCAAATCTAACTCTCTCTGCACATGTTATATCTGTCCCCCCTGCAGAATTACCCCCCAAGTTCCCTGCTTTTTTTGCTTTAATTACAAACATGAATCAGGCCCAGAGTGACATTAAGAAGCCCCTTTTGGACGACCACCTGTTTAAATGATTTAATATTTATAGTACAGATTAGTGTAAAATTTCAGTAAGTTTTAACATACATAGGGGGGAATCCTATTCCCTGGGAAGGTTGCAAGTTACCATTGCAGTGGCGTGTAAATAACAGCAATGGCACCCAAACTCACACCTCTCATGGTCCCTTCTAATGCCCGACTCACACATTTTTGCTCACAGCCCAACGGATCTGCAAACAAAACTCTGCGGGTCAGTGGTACTGTAAGTGTGGCGCAAAGTGCGGGAATCCAATTACCTTGCGAATACATCGTGGGTAATTGGTTTCCCCCCATAGTGTGATTACCAGTACATCTAAACTCATAGAGTAATCAAAATTGATCTTTTGTTTACATTTAACTGTATAGTTTTTGTATTGACCTTATATTGTTGTAAATCTGATTTAACCATCATTTACCCAAGAAGACTTTCGAAGTAAGATGGAATACACCTAGTGTTTGTGGGTATTTTGGGGCTTGCAGAACCCTGTAGGCATATAGCGTGACTTCTACTTGACTATTTTTAGATATTCATTGCAAAAAATATCTAGACATGATAAAATATTTATTATGTTGCTAACATAGGCTCAGAAAAGCATATCAATTTAAGTTTTATTACCTGTGGACATCTATTTCGTGTTGTAATGCATCATAGGTTAAATTATTTACATAGTTAATTGAAAAATGTTAACAGTGTTTTGCAAAGTAAAAAAAAAACAAAATCTGTATGCATAGTTTTCAGTGCACCTGTGTGAGGCATGAGGTGTGTTTGTTTTTGTTTCCCAAGCTTTTAATAACCTCTTTGTAGCATACCATTGATTCCTTTGAGCAACCTCTGTGTTGTAAAACATGTAAAATCTATTGACATGCTAATAAAGACCTATAGACTTGTACATTTTGGGTACCCAAACGCAGGCAGTGTTATAATTGCAAATGGAAATGGTGATCGCATTTGAAGAAAAAACTCTTGTTTTTAATGTTATTGGTTTCAGGGCTGAGAAACCTATAGTACATCTTATTCACAATTGGTTCCATCTTGTTACCTTCGTAACATGTTTTGCAAACAAATCTAAAAATATCCTGGTATAATTAAAAAAAAGTATTTGAAATGACTGCATGATTTAACAATAATTTTTGATTTAAAAAATGCAATATTAGAATGAAAGAAACATAATTTTGATTTATTTAGAACCAGTACATTAAGGAACTTTAGTTACGGAACAAATGTTAATTTTTTGTAATTTTTTATTTACTCAAACATAACTTGAATAGTGTTCGTTTCTTTCCTTTATTGTCAATATGAAGTATATATTTTTGAAAAACAAAAGTATCAACAATTTGTTTCTAAGACCAGATTTGCAAAATATCTAATAAGTGAAAGGCTTTATTATTTTACAGTGTATTGATGAAAAAACAGTAATAGCATAGCTGTAGCAATAAACATTGCAAATATTCAGTCTTTCGTATCCAAAATTCTCAAATACAGAATATTTTGAAACACAGAATATTTTGAGTGTGACTGAGATAGTGACACCTTCACTTTCTAATGGTTCAATGTACAAAAACTTTGTTTAATGCACATAATTATTACAAATATTGTATAAAATTATCTTTAGCCTGTATGCCTAATGTTTGTATGAAACATAAATTTATTTTGTGTATGTACACAAACTTTTTTTTCATGCACAAAATAATTATAAAAAATTGCATAAATGACCTTCAGACTATGTGTATAAGGTGTATATGAAACATAAATTCTGTGTTTAGACTTGGATCCCATCCCCAAGATATCTCATTATAGCATGCAAATACAGGTTGAGTATCCCATATCCAAATATTCCGAAATACGGAATATTCCGAAATACAGACTTTTTTGAGTGATAGTGAGATAGTGAAACCTTTGTTTTTTGCCGGCTCAATGTACACAAACTTTGTTTAATACACAAAGTTATTAAAAATATTGTATTAAATTACCTTTAGGCTGTGTGTATGAGGTGTATATGAAACATAAATGAATTGTGTGAATGTAGACACACTTTGTTTAATGCACAAAGTTATAAAAAATATTGTCTAAAATGACCTTCAGGCTGTGTGTATAAGGTGTATATGAAAATAAATGCATTCTGTGCTTATATTTAAGTCCCATCACCATGATATCTCATTATGGTATGCAATTATTCCAAAATACGGAAAAATCCGATATCCAAAATACCTCTGGTCCCAAGCATTTTGGATAAGGGATACTCAACCTGTATTCCAAAATACAGAATAATCTGATATCCAAAACACTTTTGGTCCCATGCATTCTGGATATGGGAGACTCTACCTGTAGTCATTTAGAATACATACAATGAACCCTTAGCGACAACTTGACAAGGTGAAGAAAAATACAGTTGTCTTAGAAACGGTACAAGGACGGGGGAAGTAACGTTTCTTTTATATAGCTGCATTATTCTCACTGCTAAACCTCTCCAGTAGCATTTAATTTAGATTATTTGAATGACTTCAGCTTAATGTACCACATTCATTTGTTTTATTGTTTCATTCCAATCTGCAAACATTTTGAAACTCATCAGCAATTACCTTCATGAGACAATCAGAGAAACTACTGCAATTATCCACTTATGAAGTAGAATTTTAAATTAATGCTATAGTCCACATAAACGTTGTTTTCTAGAACCGTCGTCCTTCCTTAGTCACATTCACACTCTTGTCTAGATTTCCAGCACAGCATGATAAAACAAAGGCCCATGCCCCTTGACACTTCAAGCACATGGGTATTTACAATCATTAACATAGGACAGCACAGGGTGTATATATGCTACTGTACAAAAGGGTTCACTTGTGTGGTAACAATACAGTGCAAAGTAAGTCCCCTTACATAACCTTGTCTAATTTTCCCTTTGTTACACTAATACATCTGTAATTAATGAGTATATTATTATTTTATTTTTGTTCAGAATTAATAGTGACCAAAATGTTATGTCCATATCTCCCTTCTCGTTATCAAATATCGAGGGACTGTTGTAGAGTTGGAAGTAAAATGGGTTTATCGTACATTGCTCAAAGGGAACAAGCTTGTAAAAATCGCATATTATCAGGCATATACGAACTGAATGCCTCTTGAGGAGCGCATACATCGGCAGCATATTCACCTGGCTTACTAGTATATACTAGTTGCAAATGAAATGCCCCCTGAGAGCCATATGGGCACTAACGTGCTGGTCTGCATTTGCATAAACTCTTACTGACTTTTGTATATGAGAGATCCAGGGGCACATCAAGAGAGGGGGAAGCCTGTGTGCAGTCTCCCTCTGGGCCCTCTCCTCTCTGGCTGGCACACCAATATACTCTTGGCACTAGGGTCACTAGGAGACCCTAGCGCTGTCCCAGAGTCTAGTGCGCATGCGCAGGCCTCTGGGAAAATGGCACGGCAACCATTTGCTCAATGATTTTCCTACTGTGCATGCGTGAAAAACTGGGAAAATGGCAGCCGCACCATTTTACCGGTAGTTTATGCAGCGCCGCTGCTACTGACGGGTAAGTAATGCATGGTCTGGGCCCTCCTGGACCCCGGAGATCTGTGTGCTCTGCACACACTGCACCTATTGTAAATACACCAGTGGAGAGAACATCCCTTACCACCCCCCATTATAACTAGAGATGAGCGGGTTCGGTTCCTCGGAATCCGAACCCGCCCGAACTTCAGCTTTTTTCTCACGGGTCCGAGCGACTCGGATCCTCCCGCCTTGCTCGGTTAACCCGAGCGCGCCCGAACGTCATCATCCCGCTGTCGGATTCTCGCGAGACTCGGATTCTATATAAGGAGCCGCGCGTCGCCGCCATTTTCACACGTGCATTGAGATTGATAGGGAGAGGAAGTGGCTGGCGTCCTCTCCATTTATAGAGAAGAGACTAGAGTAGAGAGAGACACAGTATTTAGTAATTTTGGGGAGCATTTTTAGGAGTACTACTACTTGCTGAAGTGTAGTGTGACTGTATATGTATATCTGACTTGTGGGGGAGACAGTGGGGAGCAGTTAGAGTCTGAGAGCAGGAGTACATATTTTAACGTACAGTGCACACTTTTGCTGCCAGAGTGCCAGCCACACTGCCATTGTGACCACACTGACCACCAGTATATTGTGATTGTCTGCTTAGGAGTACTACTTGCAAGTTGCTGATAGTGTGACCAGTGACCTGACCACCAGTTTAATTAATCACCACCAGTTTAATATATATATATAATTGTATATATATATAATTGTATACCACCTACCCGTGTTTTTTTTTTTCTTTCTTCTTGATACATACTATAGTAGCTTACTGTAGCAGTCTGCGGTACTGAGCTGACAGTGTCCAGCAGGTCCGTCATCAGTCATTACATAATAAATATATATACCTGTCCGGCTGCAGTACTAGTGATATTATATATATATATATATATATTAATTTCATCTCATTATCATCCAGTCTATATTAGCAGCAGACACAGTACGGTAGTCCACGGCTGTAGCTACCTCTGTGTCGGCAGTCGCTCGTCCATCCATAATTGTATACCACCTACCCGTGGTTTTTTTTTTTCTTTATTCTTGATACATACTACTATAGTAGCTTACTGTAGCAGTCTGCGGTGCTGAGCTGACAGTGTCCAGCAGGTCCGTCATTACATAATAAATATATATACCTGTCCGGCTGCAGTACTAGTGATATTATATATATATATATTAATTTCATCTCATTATCATCCAGTCTATATTAGCAGCAGACACAGTACGGTAGTCCACGGCTGTAGCCACCTCTGTGTCGGCAGTCGCTCGTCCATCCATAATTGTATACCACCTACCCGTGGTTTTTTTTTTTCTTTCTTCTTGATACATACTACTATAGTAGCTTACTGTAGCAGTCTGCGGTGCTGAGCTGACAGTGTCCAGCAGGTCCGTCATCAGTCATTACATAATAAATATATATACCTGTCCGGCTGCAGTACTAGTGATATTATATATATATATATTAATTTCATCTCATTATCATCCAGTCTATATTAGCAGCAGACACAGTACGGTAGTCCACGGCTGTAGCTACCTCTGTGTCGGCAGTCGCTCGTCCATCCATAATTGTATACCACCTACCCGTGGTTTTTTTTTTCTTTCTTCTTGATACATACTACTATAGTAGCTTACTGTAGCAGTCTGCGGTGCTGAGCTGACAGTGTCCAGCAGGTCCGTCATTACATAATAAATATATATACCTGTCCGGCTGCAGTACTAGTGATATTATATATATATATATATATATATATTAATTTCATCTCATTATCATCCAGTCTATATTAGCAGCAGACACAGTACGGTAGTCCACGGCTGTAGCTACCTCTGTGTCGGCAGTCGCTCGTCCATCCATAATTGTATAACACCTACCCGTGGTTTTTTTTTCTTCTTGATACATACTACTATAGTAGCTTACTGTAGCAGTCTGCGGTGCTGAGATGACAGTGTCCAGCAGGTCCGTCATTACATAATAAATATATATACCTGTCCGGCTGCAGTACTAGTGATATTATATATATATATATATTCATTTCATCTCATTATCATCCAGTCTATATTAGCAGCAGATACAGTACGGTAGTCCACGGCTGTAGCCACCTCTGTGTCGGCAGTCGCTCGTCCATCCATAATTGTATACCACCTACCCGTGGTTTTTTTTTTCTTTCTTCTTGATACATACTACTATAGTAGCTTACTGTAGCAGTCTGCGGTGCTGAGCTGACAGTGTCCAGCAGGTCCGTCATCAGTCATTACATAATAAATATATATACCTGTCCGGCTGCAGTACTAGTGATATTATATATATATATTAATTTCATCTCATTATCATCCAGTCTATATTAGCAGCAGACACAGTACGGTAGTCCACGGCTGTAGCTACCTCTGTGTCGGCAGTCGCTCGTCCATCCATAATTGTATACCACCTACCCGTGGTTTTTTTTTTCTTTCTTCTTGATACATACTACTATAGTAGCTTACTGTAGCAGTCTGCGGTGCTGAGCTGACAGTGTCCAGCAGGTCCGTCATTACATAATAAATATATATACCTGTCCGGCTGCAGTACTAGTGATATTATATATATATATATATATATATATATATATTAATTTCATCTCATTATCATCCAGTCTATATTAGCAGCAGACACAGTACGGTAGTCCACGGCTGTAGCTACCTCTGTGTCGGCAGTCGCTCGTCCATCCATAATTGTATAACACCTACCCGTGGTTTTTTTTCTTCTTCTTGATACATACTACTATAGTAGCTTACTGTAGCAGTCTGCGGTGCTGAGATGACAGTGTCCAGCAGGTCCGTCATTACATAATAAATATATATACCTGTCCGGCTGCAGTACTAGTGATATTATATATATATATATATTAATTTCATCTCATTATCATCCAGTCTATATTAGCAGCAGACACAGTACGGTAGTCCACGGCTGTAGCTACCTCTGTGTCGGCAGTCGCTCGTCCATCCATAAATGTATAACACCTACCCGTGGTTTTTTTTTCTTTCTTTCTTCTTGATACATACTACTATAGTAGCTTACTGTAGCAGTCTGCGGTGCTGAGCTGACAGTGTCCAGCAGGTCCGTCATTACATAATAAATATATATACCTGTCCGGCTGCAGTACTAGTGATATTATATATATATATAATAATTTCATCTCATTATCATTTATCATCCAGTCTATATTAGCAGCAGACACAGTACAGTAGTCCACGGCTGTAGCTACCTCTGTGTCGGCAGTTGCTCGTCCATCCATAATTGTATACCACCTACCCGTGGTTTTTTTTTTTTCTTTCTTCTTGATACATACTACTATAGTAGCTTAATGTAGCAGTCTGCGGTGCTGAGCTGACAGTGTCCAGCAGGTCCGTCATCAGTCATTACATAATAAATATATATACCTGTCCGGCTGCAGTACTAGTGATATTATATATATATATATATATTAATTTCATCTCATTATCATCCAGTCTATATTAGCAGCAGACACAGTACGGTAGTCCACGGCTGTAGCTACCTGTGTCGGCAGTCGCTCGTCCATCCATAATTGTATACCACCTACCCGTGGTTTTTTTTTTCTTTCTTCTTGATACATACTACTATAGTAGCTTACTGTAGCAGTCTGCGGTGCTGAGCTGACAGTGTCCAGCAGGTCCGTCATTACATAATAAATATATATACCTGTCCGGCTGCAGTACTAGTGATAGTATATATATATATATATATATATATATTAATTTCATCTCATTATCATCCAGTCTATATTAGCAGCAGACACAGTACGGTAGTCCACGGCTGTAGCTACCTCTGTGTCAGCAGTCGCTCGTCCATCCATAATTGTATACCACCTACCCGTGGTTTTTTTTTTCTTTCTTCTTGATACATACTACTATAGTAGCTTACTGTAGCAGTCTGCGGTGCTGAGCTGACAGTGTCCAGCAGGTCCGTCATTACATAATAAATATATATACCTGTCCGGCTGCAGTACTAGTGATATTATATATATATATATTAATTTCATCTCATTATCATCCAGTCTATATTAGCAGCAGACACAGTACGGTAGTCCACGGCTGTAGCTACCTCTGTGTCGGCAGTCGCTCGTCCATCCATAATTGTATACTAGTATCCATCCATCTCCATTGTTTACCTGAGGTGCCTTTTAGTTGTGCCTATTAAAATATGGAGAACAAAAATGTTGAGGTTCCAAAAATAGGGAAAGATCAAGATCCACTTCCACCTCGTGCTGAAGCTGCTGCCACTAGTCATGGCCGAGACGATGAAATGCCATCAACGTCGTCTGCCAAGGCCGATGCCCAATGTCTTAGTACAGAGCATGTAAAATCCAAAACACCAAATATCAGTAAAAAAAGGACTCCAAAATCTAAAATAAAATTGTCGGAGGAGAAGCGTAAACTTGCCAATATGCCATTTACCACACGGAGTGGCAAGGAACGGCTGAGGCCCTGGCCTATGTTCATGGCTAATGGTTCAGCTTCACATGAGGATGGAAGCACTCAGCCTCTCGCTAGAAAAATGAAAAGACTCAAGCTGGCAAAAGCACCACAAAGAACTGTGCTTTCTTCGAAATCCCAAATCCACAAGGAGAGTCCAATTGTGTCGGTTGCGATGCCTGACCTTCCCAACACTGGACGTGAAGAGCATGCGCCTTCCACCATTTGCACGCCCCCTGCAAGTGCTGGAAGGAGCACCCGCAGTCCAGTTCCTGATAGTCAGATTGAAGATGTCAGTGTTGAAGTACACCAGGATGAGGAGGATATGGGTGTTGCTGGCGCTGGGGAGGAAATTGACAAGGAGGATTCTGATGGTGAGGTGGTTTGTTTAAGTCAGGCACCCGGGGAGACACCTGTTGTCCGTGGGAGGAATATGGCCGTTGACATGCCAGGTGAAAATACCAAAAAAATCAGCTCTTCGGTGTGGAAGTATTTCAACAGAAATGCGGACAACATTTGTCAAGCCGTGTGTTGCCTTTGTCAAGCTGTAATAAGTAGGGGTAAGGACGTTAACCACCTCGGAACATCCTCCCTTATACGTCACCTGCAGCGCATTCATAATAAGTCAGTGACAAGTTCAAAAACTTTGGGCGACAGCGGAAGCAGTCCACTGACCAGTAAATCCCTTCCTCTTGTAACCAAGCTCACGCAAACCACCCCACCAACTCCCTCAGTGTCAATTTCCTCCTTCCCCAGGAATGCCAATAGTCCTGCAGGCCATGTCACTGGCAATTCTGACGAGTCCTCTCCTGCCTGGGATTCCTCCGATGCATCCTTGCGTGTAACGCCTACTGCTGCTGGCGCTGCTGTTGTTGCTGCTGGGAGTCGATGGTCATCCCAGAGGGGAAGTCGTAAGCCCACTTTTACTACTTCCACCAAGCAATTGACTGTCCAACAGTCCTTTGCGAGGAAGATGAAATATCACAGCAGTCATCCTGTTGCAAAGCGGATAACTGAGGCCTTGACAACTATGTTGGTGTTAGACGTGCGTCCGGTATCCGCCGTTAGTTCACAGGGAACTAGACAATTTCTTGAGGTAGTGTGCCCCCGTTACCAAATACCATCTAGGTTCCACTTCTCTAGGCAGGCGATACCGAGATTGTACACGGACGTCAGAAAAAGACTCACCAGTGTCCTAAAAAATGCAGTTGTACCCAATGTCCACTTAACCACGGACATGTGGACAAGTGGAGCAGGGCAGACTCAGGACTATATGACTGTGACAGCCCACTGGGTAGATGTATGGACTCCCGCCGCAAGAACAGCAGCGGCGGCACCAGTAGCAGCATCTCGCAAACGCCAACTCTTTCCTAGGCAGGCTACGCTTTGTATCACCGGTTTCCAGAATACGCACACAGCTGAAAACCTCTTACGGCAACTGAGGAAGATCATCGCGGAATGGCTTACCCCAATTGGACTCTCCTGTGGATTTGTGGCATCGGACAACGCCAGCAATATTGTGTGTGCATTAAATATGGGCAAATTCCAGCACGTCCCATGTTTTGCACATACCTTGAATTTGGTGGTGCAGAATTTTTAAAAAAACGACAGGGGCGTGCAAGAGATGCTGTCGGTGGCCAGAAGAATTGCGGGACACTTTCGGCGTACAGGCACCACGTACAGAAGACTGGAGCACCACCAAAAACGCCTGAACCTGCCCTGCCATCATCTGAAGCAAGAAGTGGTAACGAGGTGGAATTCAACCCTATATATGCTTCAGAGGTTGGAGGAGCAGCAAAAGGCCATTCAAGCCTATACAATTGAGCACGATATAGGAGGTGGAATGTACCTGTCTCAAGCGCAGTGGAGAATGATTTCAACGTTGTGCAAGGTTCTGCAACCTTTTGAACTTGCCACACGTGAAGTCAGTTTAGACACTGCCAGCCTGAGTCAGGTCATTCCCCTCATCAGGCTTTTGCAGAAGAAGCTGGAGGCATTGAAGGAGGAGCTAAAAGGGAGCGATTCCGCTAGGCATGTGGGACTTGTGGATGGAGCCCTTAATTCGCTTAACAAGGATTCACGGGTGGTCAATCTGTTGAAATCAGAGCACTACATTTTGGCCACCGTGCTCGATCCTAGATTTAAAACCTACCTTGGATCTCTCTTTCCGGCACACACAAGTCTGCTGGGGTTCAAAGACCTGCTGGTGACAAAATTGTCAAGTCAAGCGGAACGCGACCTGTCAACATCTCCTCCTTCACATTCTCCCGCAACTGGGGGTGCAAGGAAAAGGCTCAGAATTCCGAGCCCACCCGCTGGCGGTGATGCAGGGCAGTCTGGAGCGACTGCTGATGCTGACATCTGGTCCGGACTGAAGGACCTGACAACGATTACGGACATGTCGTCTACTGTCACTGCATATGATTCTCTCACCATTGAAAGAATGGTGGAGGATTATATGAGTGACCGCTTCCAAGTAGGCACGTCAGACAGTCCGTACTTATACTGGCAGGAAAAAGAGGCAATTTGGAGGCCCTTGCACAAACTGGCTTTATTCTACCTAAGTTGCCCTCCCACAAGTGTGACCTCCGAAAGAGTGTTTAGTGCCGCCGCTCACCTTGTCAGCAATCGGCGTACGAGGTTACTTCCAGAAAATGTGGAGAAGATGATGTTCATTAAAATTAATTATAATCAATTCCTCCGTGGAGACATTGACCAGCAGCAATTGCCTCCACAAAGTACACAGGGAGCTGAGATGGTGGATTCCAGTGGGGACGAATTGATAATCTGTGAGGAGCGGGATGTACACGGTGATATATCGGAGGATGATGATGAGGTGGACATCTTGCCTCTGTAGAGCCAGTTTGTGCAAGGAGAGATTAATTGCTTCTTTTTCGGTGGGGACCAAACCAACCCGTCATTTCAGTCACAGTCGTGTGGCAGACCCTGTCACTGAAATGATGGGTTGGTTAAAGTGTGCATGTCCTGTTTATACAACATAAGGGTGGGTGGGAGGGCCCAAGGACAATTCCATCTTGCACCTCTTTTTTCTTTCATTTTTATTTGCGTCATGTGCTGTTTGGGGAGTGTTTTTTGGAAGGGCCATCCTGCGTGACACTGCAGTGCCACTCCTAGATGGGCCAGGTGTTTGTGTCGGCCACTAGGGTCGCTTAGCTTACTCACACAGCTACCTCATTGCGCCACTTTTTTTCTTTGCGTCATGTGCTGTTTGGGGAGTGTTTTTTGGAAGGGCCATCCTGCGTGACACTGCAGTGCCACTCCAAGATGGGCCAGGTGTTTGTGTCGGCCACTAGGGTCGCTTAGCTTACTCACACAGCTACCTCATTGCGCCTCTTTTTTCTTTGCGTCATGTGCTGTTTGGGGAGTGTTTTTTGGAAGGGCCATCCTGCATGACACTGCAGTGCCACTCCTAGATGGGCCAGGTGTTTGTGTCGGCCTCTAGGGTCGCTTAGCTTACTCACACAGCTACCTCATTGCACCTCTTTTTTTCTTCTTTGCGTCATGTGCTGTTTGGGGAGTGTTTTTTGGAAGGGCCATCCTGCGTGACACTGCAGTGCCACTCCTAGATGGGCCAGGTGTTTGTGTCGGCCACTAGGGTCGCTTAGCTTACTCACACAGCTACCTCATTGCGCCTCTTTTTTTCTTTGCGTCATGTGCTGTTTGGGGAGTGTATTTTGGAAGGGCCTTCCTGCGTGACACTGCAGTGCCACTCATAGATTGGCCAGGTGTTTGTGTCGGCCACTAGGGTCGCTTAGCTTACTCACACAGCTACCTCATTGCGCCTCTTTTTTTCTTTGCGTCATGTGCTGTTTGGGGAGTGTTTTTTGGAAGGGCCATCCTGCGTGACACTGCAGTGCCACTCCTAGATGGGCCAGGTGTTTGTGTCGGCCACTAGGGTCGCTTAGCTTACTCACACAGCTACCTCATTGCGCCTCTTTTTTTCTTTGCGTCATGTGCTGTTTGGGGAGTGTTTTTTGGTAGGGCCATCCTGCGTGACACTGCAGTGCCACTCCAAGATGGGCCAGGTGTTTGTGTCGGCCACTAGGGTCGCTTAGCTTAGTCATCCAGCGACCTTGGTGCAAATTTTAGGACTAAAAATAATATTGTGAGGTGTGAGGTATTCAGAATAGACTGAAAATGAGTGGAAATTATGGTTTTTGAGGTTAATAATACTTTGGGATCAAAATGACCCCCAAATTCTATGATTTAAGCTGTTTTTTAGTGTTTTTTGAAAAAAACACCCGAATCCAAAACACACCCGAATCCGACAAAAAAAATTCGGTGAGGTTTTGCCAAAACGCGGTCGAACCCAAAACACGGCCGCGGAACCGAACCCAAGACCAAAACACAAAACCCGAAAAATTTCAAGTGCACATCTCTAATTATAACGCTTCTGTTGTAAGGGTCGGTGCATACAAATTGCATACGAATCAGCATAGATGCCTGATTCAGTGATGAATTCAATACCAATGTTGTATGAGGTGGAGCAATTTGTTTCCACTGTGCCAGCCTGTCAGCTGCACTGCATATATGTGCTGTGGTGGTCTTGCGGTGGCGGACGCAGAGTGGATTTATTTGCAAAGTTAGTGACAGTCAGGGAGTGCTTTTTTGAGGTTACAGGGGATACTCAAAAGCAAACGTGCCGCAACCATTTTGGAGGCAAGTCACAGCTTGCGACTGCAATTCCATACGGTGTCTTACTTCCAACGCCCATGCTGCACACCCATATAGCGACTCAGAAGGTTGCGTCTTCATACACATACGAATCTGAGACGCCTCCAGTTGGAGTCTTTATGCAAATCCCTGGGGTTGCGACATGCGCAATGTACTGAATGGAAGCTGCAATGGCATTTACGTCTATACCTGTATCAGGCCCGAAGTGAATTTGTGTGTGTTCGTATTGTGAGCATGGCAGTGGAAGACTACAGACTGTACCAAACACAAACGGGCGTTCAATCAGCTCTGTATCAGCCCCAAATAATAATGTCCTACATAAATAGTAGGGGCCTTTTCCCATAGTGTAACATGTATTCCCTCACCAGAGTGCAATGGAAAGTAGTGGGGAATGCTTACAAGGAGGTGATAAATATCCTATAACACATAAGGCTTTTAACTCATCTTCAGGCCGTGTAATCTAACAGATATTTCTATAGAATGCACATATTATGCAAGGCTTTATCAAGTCCCTGCAATCTGTATTCCCTATCATATGTGGACAGACACACAAGCAAAGTAGGGTTAATTATTTTGCCATCAGACAATAAGTGTTAGAGCACCTGGAGGAAACCCATACAGACATATAAACTCCACACAGATCATCCATTACTGGGAATTTAAATCACAACCTCATTGCTGTGAGGCAGTAATGCTAACCACTCTGGGCCGTCTTTTTGTATGGGCTCAATAGGGAGTTGCCCAAGGAGTATAAGGGCCGGCTGATAGTTGAGGGTCCCATTTTTCCAGAGGTACCAGATTTTTGATAATCGGTCCTGGGGAACCAGAGATAGCTGACTTCAAAGCAGTGATCCCCATCAGAGCATGTTAATTGCTCTTCCCAGCCAGATATCATGGGTTCTGTCTGACTTAGAGTTTTTGTGAGGGTATACTCCAATAGGCTGGGACTCTCCCCTTTCAGGGAAACACTGGCAGCTTGTCTTTACTATGCCCAGAACCAGAGATACCAGCCTTCCAGTCAGAGGTGTAGCCAGAACTTTGTTGGCCCCATAGCAACATTTTGAAGCCCCCCCCCCCCCGTCCCAATGCTTATAGAGAGACACTTCTCTGCAGCCCTATAATAGTGCCCTAGTTCATTGTCTCAACCATAGTAGAGCCTTATTTAATGTTATGCCCCATAGTAGTGCCCTAGTTTCTTTTATGAATCGCAGTAGTGCTTACGTTCACCCTATGTCACATTTTAGAGCTGCCAGTATACATTATACCGCATGGTACCCCCAATTCACATTATGATATATAGTGCTCCCCGTTTATATTGTGCCCCATTACAGTGCCCTGGTTCATATTATATAACATTAAAATGCCCTCCAGTTCATTTTATACCACACTACAATGAGCAGGTCCAGGGGCATACCTAGATATATTGCAGGCCCCAAGGAAAAAGTTTGAAAGGACCCCTACGTAAGCTCTCACGAGCAGGGCCCTCTTCCCTCATGTGCTTATCCTTTCTTACTTTAATAATCTTCAACTGCATCAACTCCAGCAGTCTTCTGCCACCTGATACTTATTCCAGTGTCATCTGCTGATGTAACTATGTTTATTTACCCTGTACTTGTCCTATACTGTCATTAACTGTAAGTTGCTGTTTTCCTGTTTGATTATTCATGTAGGAAAAAACAATGTGTTCCCTAATGCACACAGAGTGAAAAATATTACTACATAATAGTCAGATAATACGGAGATCTTAGTTGCGTATATCTGCAGATATAGGGTTAGCCCCCAGGCCGATCGACAAGGCTTCTCCGTCACTGTTTTTTCCTACACAGAATTACCCCTCCCTTTTAGCACCTGAGTGACATTACAATCTGATTGAGCAGCTTTCCATTTTGTGCATTTTATTTGCAGATATACGCAACTAAGATCTCCGTATTATCTGACTATTATGTAGTAATATTTTTCACTCGGTGTGCATTAGGGAACACATTGTTTTTTCCTACTCAGATGCTGTAGGAGCCATTACCATGTGGCCTTACACTGGGAATTTAACCCAGACATATTTGTAATTATTTATGGGGTGGGTGTGGGGTGCGGTGGCCCCTGTGTCGGTGTGGCTGGGCTGCTTCAGTTCGGCACACCCTAACACTTTATTAACACTTATGATTTTCCCTATCACTTTGTATATATTATTTTAATCACACCACTTGCATAGCACTTCTGTGCTTCTTATTAACCCTTATTAATTCTCACCTGTGTGCTGACCTGGGGTGGCCGACCTGTGCCGACATCATGGGGTCCTGCACCCCGGACCCATACCTAGTATTAGGGAACCCCAGTGACAGAGAAGCCTTGTCGATCGGCCTGGGGGCTTAACCCTATATCTGCAGATATACGCAACTAAGATCTCCGTATTATCTGACTATTATGTAGTAATATTTTTCACTCTGTGTGCATTAGGGAACACATTGTTTTTTCCTACACAGAATTACCCCTCCCTTTTAGCACCTGAGTGACATTACAATCTGATTGAGCAGCTTTCCATTTTGTGCATTGATTATTCATGTACTCTGTAATTGGGCGCTGCGGAACCCTTGTGGCGCCATATAAATAAAGCATAATAATAATAATAATAATACGTACCACCCAATGGCGAAAAATGTATATAACACATGTAACTTTCACAGGGAAGGTGGGCCCCTCTCAGCTCTGGGCTCCATAGCAGCTGCACTCCCTGCACTCATGGTAGCTACGCCCTTGCTTCCAGTAGCTGGTCTCTGCTCCAGCTCCACAAGCCTGGTATGCGGTTTTATATTTCCGTTCATAAATATATATATATATATATTTGCCATTATACCCCTTCAGTCTGGGATACCTATAATCTACACAAGTTGTGTGGCTGGCTATGCCTAATTATACTGCTGTAAATTTACTGACTGTTGGCAACTGTGCCCTGTGCTAGCAGCCAACTATCCCTGGGGGCTTAGAAATATTGGCAAGTGTACCCTGGTTGTGTAACAAACAAGAAATTACTCCGTTTTGTTGTCTTTATATTTATTTAGGTACCGTATAAGGTCCCGTAGGGTGAGAAATTGCTTTAATTCACTTGTATAATAACTGTTGTTCTATACCGAACCATTGTTTTTTTAAGTTAAATTAACACATTAGCGTAGCCCTGTGCAATTTGTTCATATAATTCAAATTGATCTCAACATCCATTATCTTTTTTAGAAGTTGTCCGTGTTATCAGAGGAAGGTAATCAATGGGATTGATGAAAGGCTGTATGAAGCATTATCCTGTAACCGTGTTGGACTAGAAATGCCAATCTGGAATATAAAGCTTTTAGGTCCAGGCTTTTGTTAATGAGTTATGTTAATAAGAAAAAAAAATAAAGTGCAGGAAGAATGCTTGCATTCACAGCGTAAGTGTCATGAAAATTTACGTGTTGTCATGGAAAGTGCAACTTTTATTGAATCAATGAGGGAGGCTGAGAGTGGCGCCTGCCTGTCAGCTGAAGTACCTGGCAGAGCATGTGTAGTGTGATTCCTCTAATTGTGTGAGCAAATTGTATAGTGCGCTTTCCAGATGGGCGCTCTCCTTCAGCTAACTAATTGTCTGTTCCTCAGGTGCATCTGCATCAAAGCTTTGGCAAAAGGTGTTGATGATCACAACACTCGCTGGTGAGATGAACAATCTGGTATTGTCATCTTTTCTCTCTCAGTCGTATTCACTGTGGTTCTCCCAAGGACACCCTGGATAATAGAGTATATAAACCCCCCAGAATTCTACTGATCTGTCAGACAAGCCTGAGAGTGTTTCTAGTTTGATCAAAAACATTTATAAACATTCATGTCAATAGCTGATGTATAAAGACATAACCTCCACAAGAAAGTCTGGGGAAAGGTTCTGTGCTGTGACAAGTGGTAGCGATATAATCTGTACGCTTTCATATAAAAAAAGTTAAATAACATCCTATATCTCAGTAGTTCTCTGCGTGGTTGCACGGGTTAAATACTGTAACGGTCTGCCATGGGTGTAATTATTAGATATATAATTAACAATATGAATATTCAATCTAAGGCCCTGTCCTTTAACAAAATGTTTGCAAGTAGCTCTGGCTGAAATCAGGATATGTCTAAGTACATAATGATCAGCCTTTTAGAGACGGCAACGTTTTCCAATCTTTGGGGGTAATTCCAAGTTGATCGCAGCAGGAATTTTGTTAGCAGTTGGGCAAAACCATGTGCACTGCAGGGGAGGCAGATTTAACATGTGCAGAGAGAGTTAGATTTGGGTGTGGTGTGTTCAATCTGCAATCTAATTTGCAGTGTAAAAATAAATCAGCCAGTATTTACCCTGCACAGAAATAAAATAACCCTCCCAAATCTAACTCTCTCTGCACATGTTATATCTGCCTCTCCTGCAGTGCACATGGTTTTGCCCAACTGCTAACAAAATTCCTGCTGCGATCAACTTGGAATTACCCCCTTTATCTGGTTCACACAGGCGCAGTAGTGCTAGCACTGAATTTTTTCACTGTTATGAAAGCAGCATGAAAAGATTTATGAAGACAGCTGATTTTCGCATCAGCTGTCTCCTTGGGTTCAGTATGATTTATCGACGGACACAATACCGACGGTCATAATCCTGACAGCCATTGACCGAGTCAAAATACCGACATGGTCAAAATACTGACATTCATTATGACGACATGTTTAAAATGCCGACATAGTCAGAATACCGGTGTTTGAGATGCCAACATTTCAAAATACTGCCATGCTTCCTCCAGGTCCACTGGGATGGTAAAGTATGAACAATTCTGTTTTGGGGCAAAAATTACTTAAAAACACACGTTGGCATTTTGACATGTCGGCATTTCAAATGTCTTTATTCTGACTATGTCGGCATTTTGAACATTCGGTATAATGAATGTCGGTGTTTTGACCGTGTTGGTATTTTGACTGTTTCTGTATTTTGACTGTCGGTTAATGGCTGCCGGGATTATGACCGTCTGTATTGTGTTCGGCGGTAAATCAACTACTACCCGTCTCCGCACCAGAGCAATGATGAGTTACTCTGGCACTTGCGGTGGGTCAGACTGTTATTTATCTGGTTCCCTCCGGCACCCGGTATTTAACATGATAGAAATGCCCCATACAGTTATAAAACAAAAAGTTGAACAATGTTGGAGAGGCACTTCCTGTATAACAAACATTTCCTGTTCAACAAGTGGGTGGCAATGATGCAACTTCCAGCATCTACATACAACATACATCCCCCTTTTCCTACATAAAGAACAATACGTGTGTGTGTGTGTGTGTGTGTGTGTGTGTGCACTTGTTTATATATCCTAATGGGGACAAGGGCCAGACAGCACACCAACACTGGCGGGACCTCCGACATGGTGGGGACCTAAAATGAGGTCCCCATGAGTCTGACCCTGGGAGGTGATAGAGGAGTCATGTCTCAACTACCCAGCATACAATTCTCGCAAGTCCCCGAGAATCACGTTTACCAGACTGGAATGGGTGTCGGTGTGTATGCAATGCAGAGTGTGTTTAAAGCAAACAGTTCCCCTGCAGCGCTGGGGAACATTCCCCGAATAATCTCCGGTGCTGCGGTGCCACCGGGGGTGGCAGGGCGGCCAGCTTGCTCCGCGCACGCGGGGGGACTTGGACCGGGCTCCCTCGCTCTCCAGCCAAGTCCCGGCCCATGCATCCGTCCGTTATTTCATTTTCTGTCTGCATGTACGGAGCCCAGGTCGGGGAAGCCGGAGGGAGCCCGGGCCGCGGAAGCCGGCGGGTGGCCGGGCTGCGGAAGCCGACGAGAGCCCGGGCTGTTCTTCTCTTCCATGCATCCGTCCGTTATTTCATTTTATGTCTGCATGTACGCCGTCCGCCGCCTCCCCCCGCACGCATCGGTCCTCCCGCCGGGACCCCGTGGTCCGTGGGACGCTGCCGGCGAGCGTCGCCCTCCCGCACGGAAGTGTCACGGATGAGTGCGGACCGGGGCACTCGCGGCTGGCCGGCGCTTCCATGGGTTCGGGGAGGAGAGTGGGAAGCCTGGGTCGAGCGCGCCCTCGGCCGCTCGTGTCGCTACCCGCCGGAGCACACCTCCGCCGGATCAGTAGGTACCAACGAGGCGAGCGAGAGAGCCGGGACTCTGTCCGGGGCCGATAAGCCTGGTTCCCTGGAGCTTTTGCGAAAGGACCCGTGACAGAAGATGCGTGGAGCTCAGAGATCGGCATGGGCAGGGCCTTCTTGCATCCGATTTTGCCCAGGCAGGGCTCCAGGAACCGGGTCCCAAAAAGCAAAATCATTTGGAGCGCTGGTGAATGGGCGCGTGACAGGATAGCAGTGGAGCTCGGATAACAGCTCAGAGATCGGCATGGGCAGGGCCTTCTTGCATCCGATTTTGCCCAGGCAGGGCTCCAGGAACCGGGTCCCAAAAAGCAAAATCCTTTGGAGCTCTGGTGAATGGGCGCGTGACAGGATAGCCATGGAGCTCGGATAACAGCTCAGAGATCGGCATGGGCAGGGCCTTCTTGCATCCGATTTTGCCCAGGCAGTGCTCCAGGAACCGTGTCCCAAAAAGCAAAATCATTTGGAGCTCTGGTGAATGGGCGCGTGACAGGATAGCCGTGGAGCTCGGATAACAGCTCAGAGATCGGCATGGGCAGGGCCTTCTTGCATCCGATTTTGCCCAGGCAGGGCTCCAGGAACCGTGTCCCAAAAAGCAAAATCATTTGGAGCTCTGGTGAATGGGCGCGTGACAGGATAGCCGTGGAGCTCGGATAACAGCTCAGAGATCGGCATGGGCAGGGCCTTCTTGCATCCGATTTTGCCCAGGCAGGGCTCTAGGAACCGGGTCCCAAAAAGCAAAATCATTTGGAGCTCTGGTGAATGGGCGCGTGACAGGATAGCCGGGGAGCTCGGATAACAGCTCAGAGATCGGCATGGGCAGGGCCTTCTTACATCCGATTTTGCCCAGGCAGGGCTCCAGGATCCGGGTCCCAAAAAGCAAAATCATTTGGAGCTCTGGTGAATGGGCGCGTGACAGGATAGCCGTGGAGCTCGGATAACAGCTCAGAGATCGGCATGGGCAGGGCCTTCTTGCATCCGATTTTGCCCAGGCAGGGCTCCAGGAACCATGTCCCAAAAAGCAAAATCATTTGGAGCTCTGGTGAATGGGCGCGTGACAGGATAGCCGTGGAGCTCGGATAACAGCTCAGAGATCGGCATGGGCAGGGCCTTCTTGCATCCGATTTTGCCCAGGCAGGGCTCCAGGAACCGGGTCCCAAAAAGCAAAATCATTTGGAGCTCTGGTGAATGGGCGCGTGACAGGATAGCCGTGGAGCTCGGATAACAGCTCAGAGATCGGCATGGGCAGGGCCTTCTTGCATCCGATTTTGCCCAGGCAGGGCTCCAGGAACCGGGTCCCAAAAAGCAAAATCATTTGGAGCGCTGGTGAATGGGCGCGTGACAGGATAGCCATGGAGCTCGGATAACAGCTCAGAGATCGGCATGGGCAGGGCCTTCTTGCATCCGATTTTGGCCAGGTAGGGCTCCAGGAACCGGGTCCCAAAAAGCAAAATCATTTGGAGCTCTGGTGAATGGGCGCGTGACAGGATAGCCGTGGAGCTCGGATAACAGCTCAGAGATCGGCATGGGCAGGGCCTTCTTGCATCCGATTTTGCCCAGGCAGGGCTCCAGGAACCGGGTCCCAAAAAGCAAAATCATTTGGAGCGCTGGTGAATGGGCGCGTGACAGGATAGCCGTGGAGCTCGGATAACAGCTCCGAGATCATCATGGGCAGGGCCTTCTTGCATCCGATTTTGCCCAGGCAGGGCTCCAGGAACCGGGTCCCAAAAAGCAAAATCATTTGGAGCTCTGGTGAATGGGCGCGTGACAGGATAGCCGTGGAGCTCGGATAACAGCTCAGAGATCGGCATGGGCAGGGCCTTCTTGCATCTGATTTTGTCCAGGCAGGGCTCCAGGAACCGGGTCCCAAAAAGCAAAATCATTTGGAGCTCTGGTGAATGGGCGCGTGACAGGATAGGCGTGGAGCTCGGATAACAGCTCAGAGATCGGCATGGGCAGGGCCTTCTTGCATCCAATTTTGCCCAGGCAGGGCTTCAGGAACCGTGTCCCAAAAAGCAAAATCATTTGGAGCTCTGGTGAATGGGCGCGTGACAGGATAGCCATGGAGCTCGGATAACAGCTCAGAGATCGGCATGGGCAGGGCCTTCTTGCATCCGATTTTGCCCAGGCAGGGCTCCAGGAACCTGGTCCCAAAAAGCAAAATCATTTGGAGCTCTGGTGAATGGGCGCGTGACAGGATAGCCGTGGAGCTCGGATAACAGCTCATGGGCATGGGCAGGGCCTTCTTGCATCCGATTTTGCCCAGGCAGGGCTCCAGGAACCGGGTCCCAAAAAGCAAAATCATTTGGAGCTCTGGTGAATGGGCGCGTGACAGGATAGCCGTGGAGCTCGGATAACAGCTCAGAGATCGGCATAAGCAGGGCCTTCTTGCATCCGATTTTGCCCAGGCAGGGCTCCAGGAACCGGGTCCCAAAAAGCAAAATCATTTGGAGCGCTGGTGAATGGGCGCGTGACAGGATAGCCGTGGAGCTCGGATAACAGCTCAGAGATCGGCATGGGCAGGGCCTTCTTGCATCCGATTTTGCCCAGGCAGGGCTCCAGGAACCGGGTCCCAAAAAGCAAAATCATTTGGAGCTCTGGTGAATGGGCGCGTGACAGGATAGCCGTGGAGCTCGGATAACAGCTCAGAGATCGGCATGGGCAGGGCCTTCTTGCATCCGATTTTGCCCAGGCAGGGATCCAGGAACCGGGTCCCAAAAAGCAAAATCATTTGGAGCTCTGGTGAATGGGCATGTGACAGGATAGCCGTGGAGCTCGTATAACAGCTCAGAGATCGGCATGTGCAGGGCTTCTTGCATCCGATTTTGCCCAGGCAAGGCTCCAGGAACCGGGTCCCAAAAAGCAAAATCATTTGGAGCTCTGGTGAATGGGCGCGTGACAGGATAGCCGTGGAGCTCGGATAACAGCTCAGAGATCGGCATGGGCAGGGCATTCTTGCATCCGATTTTGCCCAGGCAGGGCTCCAGGAACCGGGTCCCAAAAAGCAAAATCATTTGGAGCTCTGGTGAATGGGCGCGTGACAGGATAGCCGTGGAGCTCGGATAACAGCTCAGAGATCGGCATGGGCAGGGCCTTCTTGCATCCGATTTTGCCCAGGCAGGGCTCCAGGAACCGGGTCCCAAAAAGCAAAATCATTTGGAGCTCTGGTGAATGGGCATGTGACAGGATAGCCGTGGAGCTCGGATAACAGCTCAGAGATCGGCATGGGCAGGGCTTCTTGCATCCGATTTTGCCCAGGCAAGGCTCCAAGAACCGGGTCCCAAAAAGCAAAATCATTTGGAGCTCTGGTGAATGGGCGCGTGACAGGATAGCCGTGGAGCTCGGATAACAGCTCAGAGATCGGCATGGGCAGGGCATTCTTGCATCCGATTTTGCCCAGGCAAAGCTCCAGGAACCGGGTCCCAAAAAGCAAAATCATTTGGAGCTCTGGTGAATGGGCGCGTGACAGGATAGCCGTGGAGCTCGGATAACAGCTCAGAGATCGGCATGGGCAGGGCCTTCTTGCATCAGATTTTGCCCAGGCTGGGCTCCAGGAACCGGGTCCCAAAAAGCAAAATCCTTTGGAGCTCTGGTGAATGGGCGCGAGAGGATAGCCGTGGAGCTCGGATAACAGCTCAGAGATCGGCATGGGCAGGGCCTTCTTGCATCCGATTTTGCCCAGGCGGGGCTTCAGGAACCGGGTCCCAAAAAGCAAAATCATTTGGAGCTCTGGTGAATGGGCGCGTGACAGGATAGCCGTGGAGCTCGGATAACAGCTCAGAGATCGGCATGGGCAGGGCTTCTTGCATCCGATTTTGCCCAGGCAGGGCTCCAGGAACCGGGTCCCAAAAAGCAAAATCATTTGGAGCTCTGGTGAATGGGCGTGTGACAGGATAGCCGTGGAGCTCGGATAACAGCTCAGAGATCGGCATGGGCAGGGCCTTCTTGCATCCGATTTTGCCCAGGCAGGGCTCCAGGAACCGGGTCCCATAAAGCAAAATCATTTGGAGCTCTGGTGAATGGGCGTGTGACAGGATAGCCGTGGAGCTCGGATAACAGCTCAGAGATCGGCATGGGCAGGGCCTTCTTGCATCCGATTTTGCCCAGGCAGGGATCCAGGAACCGTGTCCCAAAAAGCAAAATCATTTGGAGCTCTGGTGAATGGGCGCGTGACAGGATAGCCGTGGAGCTCGGATAACAGCTCAGAGATCGGCATGGGCAGGGCCTTCTTGCATCCGATTTTGCCCAGGCAGGGCTCCAGGAACCGGGTCCCAAAAAGCAAAATCATTTGGAGCTCTGGTGAATGGGCGCGTGACAGGATAGCCGTGGAGCTCGGATAACAGCTCAGAGATCGGCATGGGCAGGGCCTTCTTGCATCCAATTTTGCCCAGGCAGGGCTCCAGGAACCGGGTCCCAAAAAGCAAAATCATTTGGAGCTCTGGTGAATGGGCGCGTGACAGGATAGCCGTGGAGCTCGGATAACAGCTCAGAGATCGGCATGGGCAGGGCCTTCTTGCATCCGATTTTGCCCAGGCAGGGCTCCAGGAACCGGGTCCCAAAAAGCAAAATCATTTGGAGCTCTGGTGAATGGGCATGTGACAGGATAGCCGTGGAGCTCGGATAACAGCTCAGAGATCGGCATGGGCAGGGCCTTCTTGCATCAGATTTTGCCCAGGCAGGGCTCCAGGAACCGGGTCCCAAAAAGCAAAATCCTTTGGAGCTCTGGTGAATGGGCGCGTGAGAGGATAGCCGTGGAGCTCGGATAACAGCTCAGAGATCGGCATGGGCAGGGCCTTCTTGCATCCGATTTTGTCCAGGCGGGGCTCCAGGAACCGGGTCCCAAAAAGCAAAATCATTTGGAGCTCTGGTGAATGGGCGCGTGACAGGATAGCCGTGGAGCTCGGATAACAGCTCAGAGATCGGCATGGGCAGGGCTTCTTGAATCCGATTTTGCCCAGGCAGGGCTCCAGGAACCGGGTCCCAAAAAGCAAAATCATTTGGAGCTCTGGTGAATGGGCGCGTGAGAGGATAGCCGTGGAGCTCGGATAACAGCTCAGAGATCGGCATGGGCAGGGCCTTCTTGCATCAGATTTTGCCCAGGCAGGGCTCCAGGAACCAGGTCCCAAAAAGCAAAATCCTTTGGAGCTCTGGTGAATGGGCGCGTGAGAGGATAGCCGTGGAGCTCGGATAACAGCTCAGAGATCGGCATGGGCAGGGCCTTCTTGCATCCGATTTTGCCCAGGCGGGGCTCCAGGAACCGGGTCCCTAAAAGCAAAATCATTTGGAGCTCTGGTGAATGGGCGCGTGACAGGATAGCCGTGGAGCTCGGATAACAGCTCAGAGATCGGCATGGGCAGGGCTTCTTGAATCCGATTTTGCCCTGGCAGGGCTCCAGGAACCGGGTCCCAAAAAGCAAAATCATTTGGAGCTCTGGTGAATGGGCGCGTGACAGGATAGCCGTGGAGCTCGGATAACAGCTCAGAGATCGGCATGGGCAGGGCCTTCTTGCATCCGATTTTGCCCAGGCAGGGCTCCAGGAACCGGGTCCCAAAAAGCAAAATCATTTGGAGCTCTGGTGAATGGGCGCGTGACAGGATAGCCGTGGAGCTCGGATAACAGCTCAGAGATCGGCATGGGCAGGGCCTTCTTGCATCTGATTTTGTCCAGGCAGGGCTCCAGGAACCGGGTCCCAAAAAGCAAAATCATTTGGAGCTCCGGTGAATGGGCGCGTGACAGGATAGCCGTGGAGCTCGGATAACAGCTCAGAGATCGGCATGGGCAGGGCCTTCTTGCATCCGATTTTGCCCAGGCAGGGCTCCAGGAACCGTGTCCCAAAAAGCAAAATCATTTGGAGCTCTGGTGAATGGGCGCGTGACAGGATAGCCGTGGAGCTCGGATAACAGCTCAGAGATCGGCATGGGCAGGGCCTTCTTGCATCCGATTTTGCCCAGGCAGGGCTCCAGGAACCGGGTCCCAAAAAGCAAAATCATTTGGAGCTCTGGTGAATGGACGCGTGACAGGATAGCCGTGGAGCTCGGATAACAGCTCAGAGATCGGCATGGGCAGGGCCTTCTTGCATCTGATTTTGTCCAGGCAGGGCTCCAGGAACCGGGTCCCAAAAAGCAAAATCATTTGGAGCTCTGGAGAATGGGCGCGTGACAGGATAGCCGTGGAGCTCGGATAACATCTCAGAGATCGGCATGGGCAGGGCCTTCTTGCATCCAATTTTGCCCAGGCAGGGCTTCAGGAACCGTGTCCCAAAAAGCAAAATCATTTGGAGCTCTGGTGAATGGGCATGTGACAGGATAGCCGTGGAGCTCGGATAACAGCTCAGAGATCGGCATGGGCAGGGCATTCTTGCATCCGATTTTGCCCAGGCAGGGCTCCAGGAACCGGGTCCCAAAAAGCAAAATCATTTGGAGCTCTGGTGAATGGGCGCGTGACAGGATAGCCGTGGAGCTCGGATAACAGCTCAGAGATCGGCATGGGCAGGGCATTCTTGCATCCGATTTTGCCCAGGCAGGGCTCCAGGAACCGGGTCCCAAAAAGCAAAATCATTTGGAGCTCTGGTGAATGGGCGCGTGACAGGATAGCCGTGGAGCTCGGATAACAGCTCAGAGATCGGCATGGGCAGGGCCTTCTTGCATCCGATTTTGCCCAGGCGGGGCTCCAGGAACCGGGTCCCAAAAAGCAAAATCATTTGGAGCTCTGGTGAATGGGCGCGTGACAGTATAGCCGTGGAGCTCGGATAACAGCTCAGAGATCGGCATGGGCAGGGCCTTCTTGCATCCGATTTTGCCCAGGCAGGGCTCCAGGAACCATGTCCCAAAAAGCAAAATCATTTGGAGCTCTGGTGAATGGGCGCGTGACAGGATAGCCGTGGAGCTCGGATAACAGCTCAGAGGTCGGCATGGGCAGGGCCTTCTTGCATCCGATTTTGCCCAGGCAGGGCTCCAGGAACCGTGTCCCAAAAAGCAAAATCATTTGGAGCTCTGGTGAATGGGCGTGTGACAGGATAGCCGTGGAGCTCGGATAACAGCTCAGAGATCGGCATGGGCAGGGCCTTCTTGCATCCGATTTTGCCCAGGCAGGGCTCCAGGAACCGGGTCCCAAAAAGCAAAATCATTTGGAGCTCTGGTGAATGGACGCGTGACAGGATAGCCGTGGAGCTCGGATAACAGCTCAGAGATCGGCATGGGCAGGGCCTTCTTGCATCTGATTTTGTCCAGGCAGGGCTCCAGGAACCGGGTCCCAAAAAGCAAAATCATTTGGAGCTCTGGAGAATGGGCGCGTGACAGGATAGCCGTGGAGCTCGGATAACATCTCAGAGATCGGCATGGGCAGGGCCTTCTTGCATCCAATTTTGCCCAGGCAGGGCTTCAGGAACCGTGTCCCAAAAAGCAAAATCATTTGGAGCTCTGGTGAATGGGCATGTGACAGGATAGCCGTGGAGCTCGGATAACAGCTCAGAGATCGGCATGGGCAGGGCATTCTTGCATCCGATTTTGCCCAGGCAGGGCTCCAGGAACCGGGTCCCAAAAAGCAAAATCATTTGGAGCTCTGGTGAATGGGCGCGTGACAGGATAGCCGTGGAGCTCGGATAACAGCTCAGAGATCGGCATGGGCAGGGCATTCTTGCATCCGATTTTGCCCAGGCAGGGCTCCAGGAACCGGGTCCCAAAAAGCAAAATCATTTGGAGCTCTGGTGAATGGGCGCGTGACAGGATAGCCGTGGAGCTCGGATAACAGCTCAGAGATCGGCATGGGCAGGGCCTTCTTGCATCCGATTTTGCCCAGGCGGGGCTCCAGGAACCGGGTCCCAAAAAGCAAAATCATTTGGAGCTCTGGTGAATGGGCGCGTGACAGTATAGCCGTGGAGCTCGGATAACAGCTCAGAGATCGGCATGGGCAGGGCCTTCTTGCATCCGATTTTGCCCAGGCAGGGCTCCAGGAACCATGTCCCAAAAAGCAAAATCATTTGGAGCTCTGGTGAATGGGCGCGTGACAGGATAGCCGTGGAGCTCGGATAACAGCTCAGAGGTCGGCATGGGCAGGGCCTTCTTGCATCCGATTTTGCCCAGGCAGGGCTCCAGGAACCGTGTCCCAAAAAGCAAAATCATTTGGAGCTCTGGTGAATGGGCGTGTGACAGGATAGCCGTGGAGCTCGGATAACAGCTCAGAGATCGGCATGGGCAGGGCCTTCTTGCATCCGATTTTGCCCAGGCAGGGCTCCAGGAACCGGGTCCCATAAAGCAAAATCATTTGGAGCTCTGGTGAATGGGCGTGTGACAGGATAGCCGTGGAGCTCGGATAACATCTCAGAGATCGGCATGGGCAGGGCCTTCTTGCATCTGATTTTGCCCAGGCAGGGCTCCAGGAACCGTGTCCCAAAAAGCAAAATCATTTGGAGCTCTGGTGAATGGGCGCGTGACAGGATAGCCGTGGAGCTCGGATAACAGCTCAGAGATCGGCATGGGCAGGGCTTCTTGCATCCGATTTTGCCCAGGCAGGGCTCCAGGAACCGGGTCCCAAAAAGCAAAATCATTTGGAGCTCTGGTGAATGGGCGTGTGACAGGATAGCCGTGGAGCTCGGATAACAGCTCAGAGATTGGCATGGGCAGGGCCTTCTTGCATCCGATTTTGCCCAGGCAGGGCTCCAGGAACCGGGTCCCATAAAGCAAAATCATTTGGAGCTCTGGTGAATGGGCGTGTGACAGGATAGCCGTGGAGCTCGGATAACAGCTCAGAGATCGGCATGGGCAGGGCTTTCTTGCATCCGATTTTGCCCAGGCAGGGCTCCAGGAACCGTGTCCCAAAAAGCAAAATCATTTGGAGCTCTGGTGAATGGGCGCGTGACAGGATAGCCGTGGAGCTCGGATAACAGCTCAGAGATCGGCATGGGCAGGGCCTTCTTGCATCCGATTTTGCCCAGGCAGGGCTCCAGGAACCGGGTCCCAAAAAGCAAAATCATTTGGAGCTCTGGTGAATGGGCTCGTGACAGGATAGCCGTGGAGCTCGGATAACAGCTCAGAGATCGGCATGGGCAGGGCCTTCTTGCATCCAATTTTGCCCAGGCAGGGCTCCAGGAACCGGGTCCCAAAAAGCAAAATCATTTGGAGCTCTGGTGAATGGGCGCGTGACAGGATAGCCGTGGAGCTCGGATAACAGCTCAGAGATCGGCATGGGCAGGGCCTTCTTGCATCCGATTTTGCCCAGGCAGGGCTCCAGGAACCGGGTCCCAAAAAGCAAAATCATTTGGAGCTCTGGTGAATGGGCATGTGACAGGATAGCCGTGGAGCTCGGATAACAGCTCAGAGATCGGCATGGGCAGGGCTTCTTGCATCCGATTTTGCCCAGGCAAGGCTCCAGGAACCGGGTCCCAAAAAGCAAAATCATTTGGAGCTCTGGTGAATGGGCGCGTGACAGGATAGCCGTGTAGCTCGGATAACAGCTCAGAGATCGGCATGGGCAGGGCATTCTTGCATCCGATTTTGCACAGGCAAAGCTCCAGGAACCGGGTCCCAAAAAGCAAAATCATTTGGAGCTCTGGTGAATGGGCGCGTGACAGGATAGCCGTGGAGCTCGGATAACAGCTCAGAGATCGGCATGGGCAGGGCCTTCTTGCATCAGATTTTGCCCAGGCAGGGCTCCAGGAACCGGGTCCCAAAAAGCAAAATCCTTTGGAGCTCTGGTGAATGGGCGCGTGAGAGGATAGCCGTGGAGCTCGGATAACAGCTCAGAGATCGGCATGGGCAGGGCCTTCTTGCATCCGATTTTGCCCAGGCGGGGCTCCAGGAATCGGGTCCCAAAAAGCAAAATCATTTGGAGCTCTGGTGAATGGGCGCGTGACAGGATAGCCGTGGAGCTCGGATAACAGCTCAGAGATCGGCATGGGCAGGGCTTCTTGAATCCGATTTTGCCCAGGCAGGGCTCCAGGAACCGGGTCCCAAAAAGCAAAATCATTTGGAGCTCTGGTGAATGGGCGTGTGACAGGATAGCCGTGGAGCTCGGATAACAGCTCAGAGATCGGCATGGGCAGGGCCTTCTTGCATCCGATTTTGCCCAGGCAGGGCTCCAGGAACCGGGTCCCATAAAGCAAAATCATTTGGAGCTCTGGTGAATGGGCGTGTGACAGGATAGCCGTGGAGCTCGGATAACAGCTCAGAGATCGGCATGGGCAGGGCCTTCTTGCATCCGATTTTGCCCAGGCAGGGCTCCAGGAACCGGGTCCCATAAAGCAAAATCATTTGGAGCTCTGGTGAATGGGCGTGTGACAGGATAGCCGTGGAGCTCGGATAACAGCTCAGAGATCGGCATGGGCAGGGCCTTCTTGCATCTGATTTTGCCCAGGCAGGGCTTCAGGAACCGTGTCCCAAAAAGCAAAATCATTTGGAGCTCTGGTGAATGGGCGCGTGACAGGATAGCCGTGGAGCTCGGATAACAGCTCAGAGATCGGCATGGGCAGGGCCTTCTTGCATCCGATTTTGCCCAGGCAGGGCTCCAGGAACCGGGTCCCAAAAAGCAAAATCATTTGGAGCTCTGGTGAATGGGCGCGTGACAGGATAGCCGTGGAGCTCGGATAACAGCTCAGAGATCGGCATGGGCAGGGCCTTCTTGCATCCGATTTTGCCCAGGCAGGGCTCCAGGAACCGGGTCCCAAAAAGCAAAATCATTTGGAGCTCTGGTGAATGGGCGCGTGACAGGATAGCCGTGGAGCTCGGATAACAGCTCAGAGATCGGCATGGGCAGGGCCTTCTTGCATCAGATTTTGCCCAGGCAGGGCTCCAGGAACCGGGTCCCAAAAAGCAAAATCCTTTGGAGCTCTGGTGAATGGGCGCGTGAGAGGATAGCCGTGGAGCTCGGATAACAGCTCAGAGATCGGCATGGGCAGGGCCTTCTTGCATCCGATTTTGTCCAGGCGGGGCTCCAGGAACCGGGTCCCAAAAAGCAAAATCATTTGGAGCTCTGGTGAATGGGCGCGTGACAGGATAGCCGTGGAGCTCGGATAACAGCTCAGAGATCGGCATGGGCAGGGCTTCTTGAATCCGATTTTGCCCAGGCAGGGCTCCAGGAACCGGGTCCCAAAAAGCAAAATCATTTGGAGCTCTGGTGAATGGGCGTGTGACAGGATAGCCGTGGAGCTCGGATAACAGCTCAGAGATCGGCATGGGCAGGGCCTTCTTGCATCCGATTTTGCCCAGGCAGGGCTCCAGGAACCGGGTCCCATAAAGCAAAATCATTTGGAGCTCTGGTGAATGGGCGTGTGACAGGATAGCCGTGGAGCTCGGATAACAGCTCAGAGATCGGCATGGGCAGGGCCTTCTTGCATCCGATTTTGCCCAGGCAGGGCTCCAGGAACCATGTCCCAAAAAGCAAAATCATTTGGAGCTCTGGTGAATGGGCGCGTGACAGGATAGCCGTGGAGCTCGGATAACAGCTCAGAGGTCGGCATGGGCAGGGCCTTCTTGCATCCGATTTTGCCCAGGCAGGGCTCCAGGAACCGGGTCCCAAAAAGCAAAATCATTTGAAGCTCTGGTGAATGGGCGCGTGACAGGATAGCCGTGGAGCTCGGATAACAGCTCAGAGATCGGCATGGGCAGGGCCTTCTTGCATCCGATTTTGCCCAGGCGGGGCTCCAGGAACCGGGTCCCAAAAAGCAAAATCATTTGGAGCTCTGGTGAATGGGCGCGTGACAGGATAGCCGTGGAGCTCGGATAACAGCTCAGAGATCGGCATGGGCAGGGCCTTCTTGCATCCGATTTTGCCCAGGCAGGGCTCCAGGAACCGGGTCCCAAAAAGCAAAATCATTTGGAGCTCTGGTGAATGGGCGCGTGACAGGATAGCCGTGGAGCTCGGATAACAGCTCAGAGATCGGCATGGGCAGGGCCTTCTTGCATCTGATTTTGTCCAGGCAGGGCTCCAGGAACCGGGTCCCAAAAAGCAAAATCATTTGGAGCTCTGGTGAATGGGCGCGTGACAGGATAGCCGTGGAGCTCGGATAACAGCTCAGAGATCGGCATGGGCAGGGCCTTCTTGCATCCGATTTTGCCCAGGCAGGGCTCCAGGAACCGGGTCCCAAAAAGCAAAATCATTTGGAGCTCTGGTGAATGGGCGTGTGACAGGATAGCCGTAGAGCTCGGATAACAGCTCAGAGATCGGCATGGGCAGGGCCTTCTTGCATCCGATTTTGCCCAGGCAGGGCTCCAGGAACCGGGTCCCATAAAGCAAAATCATTTGGAGCTCTGGTGAATGGGCGTGTGACAGGATAGCCGTGGAGCTCGGATAACAGCTCAGAGATCGGCATGGGCAGGGCCTTCTTGCATCCGATTTTGCCCAGGCAGGGCTCCAGGAACCGTGTCCCAAAAAGCAAAATCATTTGGAGCTCTGGTGAATGGGCGCGTGACAGGATAGCCGTGGAGCTCGGATAACAGCTCAGAGATCGGCATGGGCAGGGCCTTCTTGCATCCGATTTTGCCCAGGCAGGGCTCCAGGAACCGGGTCCCAAAAAGCAAAATCATTTGGAGCTCTGGTGAATGGGCATGTGACAGGATAGCCGTGGAGCTCGGATAACAGCTCAGAGATCGGCATGGGCAGGGCTTCTTGCATCCGATTTTGCCCAGGCAAGGCTCCAGGAACCGGGTCCCAAAAAGCAAAATCATTTGGAGCTCTGGTGAATGGGCGCGTGACAGGATAGCCGTGTAGCTCGGATAACAGCTCAGAGATCGGCATGGGCAGGGCATTCTTGCATCCGATTTTGCCCAGGCAAAGCTCCAGGAACCGGGTCCCAAAAAGCAAAATCATTTGGAGCTCTGGTGAATGGGCGCGTGACAGGATAGCCGTGGAGCTCGGATAACAGCTCAGAGATCGGCATGGGCAGGGCCTTCTTGCATCAGATTTTGCCCAGGCAGGGCTCCAGGAACCAGGTCCCAAAAAGCAAAATCCTTTGGAGCTCTGGTGAATGGGCGCGTGAGAGGATAGCCGTGGAGCTCGGATAACAGCTCAGAGATCGGCATGGGCAGGGCCTTCTTGCATCCGATTTTGCCCAGGCGGGGCTCCAGGAACCGGGTCCCAAAAAGCAAAATCATTTGGAGCTCTGGTGAATGGGCGCGTGACAGGATAGCCGTGGAGCTCGGATAACAGCTCAGAGATCGGCATGGGCAGGGCTTCTTGAATCCGATTTTGCCCTGGCAGGGCTCCAGGAACCGGGTCCCAAAAAGCAAAATCATTTGGAGCTCTGGTGAATGGGCGCGTGACAGGATAGCCGTGGAGCTCGGATAACAGCTCAGAGATCGGCATGGGCAGGGCCTTCTTGCATCCGATTTTGCCCAGGCAGGGCTCCAGGAACCGGGTCCCAAAAAGCAAAATCATTTGGAGCTCTGGTGAATGGGCGCGTGACAGGATAGCCGTGGAGCTCGGATAACAGCTCAGAGATCGGCATGGGCAGGGCCTTCTTGCATCCGATTTTGCCCAGGCAGGGCTCCAGGAACCGGGTCCCAAAAAGCAAAATCATTTGGAGCTCTGGTGAATGGGCGCGTGACAGGATAGCCGTGGAGCTCGGATAACAGCTCAGAGATCGGCATGGGCAGGGCCTTCTTGCATCTGATTTTGTCCAGGCAGGGCTCCAGGAACCGGGTCCCAAAAAGCAAAATCATTTGGAGCTCTGGTGAATGGGCGCGTGACAGGATAGCCGTGGAGCTCGGATAACAGCTCAGAGATCGGCATGGGCAGGGCCTTCTTGCATCCAATTTTGCCCAGGCAGGGCTTCAGGAACCGTGTCCCAAAAAGCAAAATCATTTGGAGCTCTGGTGAATGGGCATGTGACAGGATAGCCGTGGAGCTCGGATAACAGCTCAGAGATCGGCATGGGCAGGGCATTCTTGCATCCGATTTTGCCCAGGCAGGGCTCCAGGAACCGGGTCCCAAAAAGCAAAATCATTTGGAGCTCTGGTGAATGGGCGCGTGACAGGATAGCCGTGGAGCTCGGATAACAGCTCAGAGATCGGCATGGGCAGGGCATTCTTGCATCCGATTTTGCCCAGGCAGGGCTCCAGGAACCGGGTCCCAAAAAGCAAAATCATTTGGAGCTCTGGTGAATGGGCGCGTGACAGGATAGCCGTGGAGCTCGGATAACAGCTCAGAGATCGGCATGGGCAGGGCCTTCTTGCATCCGATTTTGCCCAGGCGGGGCTCCAGGAACCGGGTCCCAAAAAGCAAAATCATTTGGAGCTCTGGTGAATGGGCGCGTGACAGTATAGCCGTGGAGCTCGGATAACAGCTCAGAGATCGGCATGGGCAGGGCCTTCTTGCATCCGATTTTGCCCAGGCAGGGCTCCAGGAACCATGTCCCAAAAAGCAAAATCATTTGGAGCTCTGGTGAATGGGCGCGTGACAGGATAGCCGTGGAGCTCGGATAACAGCTCAGAGGTCGGCATGGGCAGGGCCTTCTTGCATCCGATTTTGCCCAGGCAGGGCTCCAGGAACCGTGTCCCAAAAAGCAAAATCATTTGGAGCTCTGGTGAATGGGCGTGTGACAGGATAGCCGTGGAGCTCGGATAACAGCTCAGAGATCGGCATGGGCAGGGCCTTCTTGCATCCGATTTTGCCCAGGCAGGGCTCCAGGAACCGGGTCCCATAAAGCAAAATCATTTGGAGCTCTGGTGAATGGGCGTGTGACAGGATAGCCGTGGAGCTCGGATAACAGCTCAGAGATCGGCATGGGCAGGGCCTTCTTGCATCTGATTTTGCCCAGGCAGGGCTCCAGGAACCGTGTCCCAAAAAGCAAAATCATTTGGAGCTCTGGTGAATGGGCGCGTGACAGGATAGCCGTGGAGCTCGGATAACAGCTCAGAGATCGGCATGGGCAGGGCCTTCTTGCATCCGATTTTGCCCAGGCAGGGCTCCAGGAACCGGGTCCCAAAAAGCAAAATCATTTGGAGCGCTGGTGAATGGGCGCGTGACAGGATAGCCGTGGAGCTCGGATAACAGCTCAGAGATCGGCATGGGCAGGGCCTTCTTGCATCCGATTTTGTCCAGGCAGGGCTCCAGGAACCGGGTCCCAAAAAGCAAAATCATTTGGAGCTCTGGTGAATGGGCGCGTGACAGGATAGCCGTGGAGCTCGGATAACAGCTCAGAGATCGGCATGGGCAGGGCTTCTTGCATCCGATTTTGCCCAGGCAGGGCTCCAGGAACCGGGTCCCAAAAAGCAAAATCATTTGGAGCTCTGGAAAATGGGCGTGTGACAGGATAGCCGTGGAGCTCGGATAACAGCTCAGAGATCGGCATGGGCAGGGCCTTCTTGCATCCGATTTTGCCCAGGCAGGGCTCCAGGAACCGGGTCCCATAAAGCAAAATCATTTGGAGCTCTGGTGAATGGGCGTGTGACAGGATAGCCGTGGAGCTCGGATAACAGCTCAGAGATCGGCATGGGCAGGGCTTTCTTGCATCCGATTTTGCCCAGGCAGGGCTCCAGGAACCGTGTCCCAAAAAGCAAAATCATTTGGAGCTCTGGTGAATGGGCGCGTGACAGGATAGCCGTGGAGCTCGGATAACAGCTCAGAGATCGGCATGGGCAGGGCCTTCTTGCATCCGATTTTGCCCAGGCAGGGCTCCAGGAACCGGGTCCCAAAAAGCAAAATCATTTGGAGCTCTGGTGAATGGGCGCGTGACAGGATAGCCGTGGAGCTTGGATAACAGCTCAGAGATCGGCATGGGCAGGGCCTTCTTGCATCCAATTTTGCCCAGGCAGGGCTCCAGGAACCGGGTCCCAAAAAGCAAAATCATTTGGAGCTCTGGTGAATGGGCGTGTGACAGGATAGCCGTGGAGCTCGGATAACAGCTCAGAGATCGGCATGGGCAGGGCCTTCTTGCATCCAATTTTGCCCAGGCAGGGCTCCAGGAACCGGGTCCCAAAAAGCAAAATCATTTGGAGCTCTGGTGAATGGGCGCGTGACAGGATAGCCGTGGAGCTCGGATAACAGCTCAGAGATCGGCATGGGCAGGGCCTTCTTGCATCCGATTTTGCCCAGGCAGGGCTCCAGGAACCGGGTCCCAAAAAGCAAAATCATTTGGAGCTCTGGTGAATGGGCGCGTGACAGTATAGCCGTGGAGCTCGGATAACAGCTCAGAGATCGGCATGGGCAGGGCCTTCTTGCATCCGATTTTGCCCAGGCAGGGCTCCAGGAACCATGTCCCAAAAAGCAAAATCATTTGGAGCTCTGGTGAATGGGCGCGTGACAGGATAGCCGTGGAGCTCGGATAACAGCTCAGAGGTCGGCATGGGCAGGGCCTTCTTGCATCCGATTTTGCCCAGGCAGGGCTCCAGGAACCGTGTCCCAAAAAGCAAAATCATTTGGAGCTCTGGTGAATGGGCGTGTGACAGGATAGCCGTGGAGCTCGGATAACAGCTCAGAGATCGGCATGGGCAGGGCCTTCTTGCATCCGATTTTGCCCAGGTAGGGCTCCAGGAACCGGGTCCCATAAAGCAAAATCATTTGGAGCTCTGGTGAATGGGCGTGTGACAGGATAGCCGTGGAGCTCGGATAACAGCTCAGAGATCGGCATGGGCAGGGCCTTCTTGCATCTGATTTTGCCCAGGCAGGGCTCCAGGAACCGTGTCCCAAAAAGCAAAATCATTTGGAGCTCTGGTGAATGGGCGCGTGACAGGATAGCCGTGGAGCTCGGATAACAGCTCAGAGATCGGCATGGGCAGGGCCTTCTTGCATCCGATTTTGCCCAGGCAGGGCTCCAGGAACCGGGTCCCAAAAAGCAAAATCATTTGGAGCGCTGGTGAATGGGCGCGTGACAGGATAGCCGTGGAGCTCGGATAACAGCTCAGAGATCGGCATGGGCAGGGCCTTCTTGCATCCGATTTTGCCCAGGCAGGGCTCCAGGAACCGGGTCCCAAAAAGCAAAATCATTTGGAGCTCTGGTGAATGGGCGCGTGACAGGATAGCCGTGGAGCTCGGATAACAGCTCAGAGATCGGCATGGGCAGGGCCTTCTTGCATCCGATTTTGTCCAGGCAGGGCTCCAGGAACCGGGTCCCAAAAAGCAAAATCATTTGGAGCTCTGGTGAATGGGCGCGTGACAGGATAGCCGTGGAGCTCGGATAACAGCTCAGAGATCGGCATGGGCAGGGCTTCTTGCATCCGATTTTGCCCAGGCAGGGTTCCAGGAACCGGGTCCCAAAAAGCAAAATCATTTGGAGCTCTGGAAAATGGGCGTGTGACAGGATAGCCGTGGAGCTCGGATAACAGCTCAGAGATCGGCATGGGCAGGGCCTTCTTGCATCCGATTTTGCCCAGGCAGGGCTCCAGGAACCGGGTCCCATAAAGCAAAATCATTTGGAGCTCTGGTGAATGGGCGTGTGACAGGATAGCCGTGGAGCTCGGATAACAGCTCAGAGATCGGCATGGGCAGGGCTTTCTTGCATCCGATTTTGCCCAGGCAGGGCTCCAGGAACCGTGTCCCAAAAAGCAAAATCATTTGGAGCTCTGGTGAATGGGCGCGTGACAGGATAGCCGTGGAGCTCGGATAACAGCTCAGAGATCGGCATGGGCAGGGCCTTCTTGCATCCGATTTTGCCCAGGCAGGGCTCCAGGAACCGGGTCCCAAAAAGCAAAATCATTTGGAGCTCTGGTGAATGGGCGCGTGACAGGATAGCCATGGAGCTCGGATAACAGCTCAGAGATCGGCATGGGCAGGGCTTCTTGCATCCGATTTTGCCCAGGCAGGGCTCCAGGAACCGGGTCCCAAAAAGCAAAATCATTTGGAGCTCTGGTGAATGGGCGTGTGACAGGATAGCCGTGGAGCTCGGATAACAGCTCAGAGATCGGCATGGGCAGGGCCTTCTTGCATCCGATTTTGCCCAGGCAGGGCTCCAGGAACCGGGTCCCATAAAGCAAAATCATTTGGAGCTCTGGTGAATGGGCGTGTGACAGGATAGCCGTGGAGCTCGGATAACAGCTCAGAGATCGGCATGGGCAGGGCCTTCTTGCATCCGATTTTGCCCAGGCAGGGCTCCAGGAACCGGGTCCCAAAAAGCAAAATCATTTGGAGCTCTGGTGAATGGGCGCGTGACAGGATAGCCGTGGAGCTCGGATAACAGCTCAGAGATCGGCATGGGCAGGGCCTTCTTGCATCTGATTTTGTCCAGGCAGGGCTCCAGGAACCGGGTCCCAAAAAGCAAAATCATTTGGAGCTCTGGTGAATGGGCGCGTGACAGGATAGCCATGGAGCTCGGATAACAGCTCAGAGGACGGCATGGGCAGGGCCTTCTTGCATCCGATTTTGCACAGGCAGGGCTCCAGGAACCGGGTCCCAAAAAGCAAAATCATTTGGAGCTCTGGTGAATGGGCGCGTGACAGGATAGCCGTGGAGCTCGGATAACAGCTCAGAGATCGGCATGGGCAGGGCATTCTTGCATCCGATTTTGCCCAGGCAGGGCTCCAGGAACCGGGTCCCAAAAAGCAAAATCATTTGGAGCTCTGGTGAATGGGCGCGTGACAGGATAGCCGTGGAGCTCGGATAACAGCTCAGAGATCGGCATGGGCAGGGCCTTCTTGCATCAGATTTTGCCCAGGCAGGGCTCCAGGAACCGGGTCCCAAAAAGCAAAATCCTTTGGAGCTCTAGTGAATGGGCGCGTGAGAGGATAGCCGTGGAGATCGGATAACAGCTCAGAGATCGGCATGGGCAGGGCCTTCTTGCATCCGATTTTGCCCAGGCGGGGCTCCAGGAACCGGGTCCCAAAAAGCAAAATCATTTGGAGCTCTGGTGAATGGGCGCGTGACAGGATAGCCGTGGAGCTCGGATAACAGCTCAGAGATCGGCATGGGCAGGGCCTTCTTGCATCCGATTTTGCCCAGGCAGGGCTTCAGGAACCGTGTCCCAAAAAGCAAAATCATTTGGAGCTCTGGTGAATGGGCGCGTGACAGGATAGCCATGGAGCTCGGATAACAGCTCAGAGATCGGCATGGGCAGGGCCTTCTTGCATCCGATTTTGCCCAGGCAGGGCTCCAGGAACCGGGTCCCAAAAAGCAAAATCATTTGGAGCTCTGGAGAATGGGCGCGTGACAGGATAGCCGTGGAGCTCGGATAACAGCTCAGAGATCGGCATGGGCAGGGCCTTCTTGCATCCGATTTTGCCCAGGCAGGGCTCCAGGAACCGGGTCCCATAAAGCAAAATCATTTGGAGCTCTGGTGAATGGGCGTGTGACAGGATAGCCGTGGAGCTCGGATAACAGCTCAGAGATCGGCATGGGCAGGGCCTTCTTGCATCCGATTTTGCCCAGGCAAGGATCCAGGAACCGGGTCCCAAAAAGCAAAATCATTTGGAGCTCTGGTGAATGGGCGCGTGACAGGATAGCCGTGGAGCTCGGATAACAGCTCAGAGATCGGCATGGGCAGGGCCTTCTTGCATCCGATTTTGCCCAGGCAGGGCTCCAGGAACCGGGTCCCAAAAAGCAAAATCATTTGGAGCTCTGGTGAATGGGCGCGTGACAGGATAGCCGTGGAGCTCGGATAACAGCTCAGAGATCGGCATGGGCAGGGCATTCTTGCATCCGATTTTGCCCAGGCAGGGCTCCAGGAACCGGGTCCCAAAAAGCAAAATCATTTGGAGCTCTGGTGAATGGGCGTGTGACAGGATAGCCGTGGAGCTCGGATAACAGCTCAGAGATCGGCATGGGCAGGGCCTTCTTGCATCCGATTTTGCCCAGGAAGGGCTCCAGGAACCGGGTCCCATAAAGCAAAATCATTTGGAGCTCTGGTGAATGGGCGTGTGACAGGATAGCCGTGGAGCTCGGATAACAGCTCAGAGATCGGCATGGGCAGGGCCTTCTTGCATCCGATTTTGCCCAGGCAAGGATCCAGGAACCGGGTCCCAAAAAGCAAAATCATTTGGAGCTCTGGTGAATGGGCGCGTGACAGGATAGCCGTGGAGCTCGGATAACAGCTCAGAGATCGGCATGGGCAGGGCATTCTTGCATCCGATTTTGCCCAGGCAGGGCTCCAGGAACCGGGTCCCAAAAAGCAAAATCATTTGGAGCTCTGGTGAATGGGCGCGTGACAGGATAGCCGTGGAGCTCGGATAACAGCTCAGAGATCGGCATGGGCAGGGCCTTCTTGCATCAGATTTTGCCCAGGCAGGGCTCCAGGAACCGGGTCCCAAAAAGCAAAATCCTTTGGAGCTCTAGTGAATGGGCGCGTGAGAGGATAGCCGTGGAGATCGGATAACAGCTCAGAGATCGGCATGGGCAGGGCCTTCTTGCATCCGATTTTGCCCAGGCGGGGCTCCAGGAACCGGGTCCCAAAAAGCAAAATCATTTGGAGCTCTGGTGAATGGGCGCGTGACAGGATAGCCGTGGAGCTCGGATAACAGCTCAGAGATCGGCATGGGCAGGGCCTTCTTGCATCCGATTTTGCCCAGGCAGGGCTTCAGGAACCGTGTCCCAAAAAGCAAAATCATTTGGAGCTCTGGTGAATGGGCGCGTGACAGGATAGCCATGGAGCTCGGATAACAGCTCAGAGATCGGCATGGGCAGGGCCTTCTTGCATCCGATTTTGCCCAGGCAGGGCTCCAGGAACCGGGTCCCAAAAAGCAAAATCATTTGGAGCTCTGGAGAATGGGCGCGTGACAGGATAGCCATGGAGCTCGGATAACAGCTCAGAGATCGGCATGGGCAGGGCCTTCTTGCATCCGATTTTGCCCAGGCAGGGCTCCAGGAACCGGGTCCCATAAAGCAAAATCATTTGGAGCTCTGGTGAATGGGCGTGTGACAGGATAGCCGTGGAGCTCGGATAACAGCTCAGAGATCGGCATGGGCAGGGCCTTCTTGCATCCGATTTTGCCCAGGCAAGGATCCAGGAACCGGGTCCCAAAAAGCAAAATCATTTGGAGCTCTGGTGAATGGGCGCGTGACAGGATAGCCGTGGAGCTCGGATAACAGCTCAGAGATCGGCATGGGCAGGGCCTTCTTGCATCCGATTTTGCCCAGGCAGGGCTCCAGGAACCGGGTCCCAAAAAGCAAAATCATTTGGAGCTCTGGTGAATGGGCGCGTGACAGGATAGCCGTGGAGCTCGGATAACAGCTCAGAGATCGGCATGGGCAGGGCATTCTTGCATCCGATTTTGCCCAGGCAGGGCTCCAGGAACCGGGTCCCAAAAAGCAAAATCATTTGGAGCTCTGGTGAATGGGCGTGTGACAGGATAGCCGTGGAGCTCGGATAACAGCTCAGAGATCGGCATGGGCAGGGCCTTCTTGCATCCGATTTTGCCCAGGAAGGGCTCCAGGAACCGGGTCCCATAAAGCAAAATCATTTGGAGCTCTGGTGAATGGGCGTGTGACAGGATAGCCGTGGAGCTCGGATAACAGCTCAGAGATCGGCATGGGCAGGGCCTTCTTGCATCCGATTTTGCCCAGGCAAGGATCCAGGAACCGGGTCCCAAAAAGCAAAATCATTTGGAGCTCTGGTGAATGGGCGCGTGACAGGATAGCCGTGGAGCTCGGATAACAGCTCAGAGATCGGCATGGGCAGGGCCTTCTTGCATCCGATTTTGCCCAGGCAGGGCTCCAGGAACCGGGTCCCAAAAAGCAAAATCCTTTGGAGCTCTGGTGAATGGGCGCGTGACAGGATAGCCGTGGAGCTCGGATAACAGCTCAGAGATCGGCATGGGCAGGGCCTTCTTGCATCCGATTTTGCCCAGGCAAGGATCCAGGAACCGGGTCCCAAAAAGCAAAATCATTTGGAGCTCTGGTGAATGGGCGCGTGACAGGATAGCCGTGGAGCTCGGATAACAGCTCAGAGATCGGCATGGGCAGGGCCTTCTTGCATCCGATTTTGCCCAGGCAGGGCTCCAGGAACCGGGTCCCAAAAAGCAAAATCATTTGGAGCTCTGGTGAATGGGCGCGTCACAGGATAGCCGTGGAGCTCGGATAACAGCTCAGAGATAGGCATGGGCAGGGCCTTCTTGCATCCGATTTTGCCCAGGCGGGGCTCCAGGAACCGGGTCCCAAAAAGCAAAATCATTTGGAGCTCTGGTGAATGGGCGCGTGACAGGATAGCCGTGGAGCTCGGATAACAGCTCAGAGATCGGCATGGGCAGGGCCTTCTTGCATCCGATTTTGCCCAGGCAGGGCTCCAGGAACCGGGTCCCAAAAAGCAAAATCATTTGGAGCTCTGGTGAATGGGCGCGTGACAGGATAGCCATGGAGCTCGGATAACAGCTCAGAGATCGGCATGGGCAGGGCCTTCTTGCATCCGATTTTGCCCAGGCAGGGCTCCAGGAACCGTGTCCCAAAAAGAAAAATCATTTGGAGCTCTGGTGAATGGGCGCGTGACAGGATAACCGTGGAGCTCGGATAACAGCTCAGAGATCGGCATGGGCAGGGCCTTCTTGCATCCGATTTTGCCCAGGCAGGGCTCCAGGAACCGGGTCCCAAAAAGCAAAATCATTTGGAGCTCTGGTGAATGGGCGCGTGACAGGATAGCCGTGGAGCTCGGATAACAGCTCAGAGATCGGCATGGGCAGGGCTTCTTGCATCCGATTTTGCCCAGGCAGGGCTCCAGGAACCGGGTCCCAAAAAGCAAAATCATTTGGAGCTCTGGTGAACGGGCGCGTGACAGGATAGCCGTGGAGCTCGGATAACAGCTCAGAGATCGGCATGGGCAGGGCCTTCTTGCATCCGATTTTGCCCAGGCAGGGCTCCAGGAACCGGGTCCCAAAAAGCAAAATCATTTGGAGCTCTGGTGAATGGGCGCGTGACAGGATAGCCGTGGAGCTCGGATAACAGCTCAGAGATCGGCATGGGCAGGGCCTTCTTGCATCCGATTTTGCCCAGGCAGGGCTCCAGGAACCGGGTCCCAAAAAGCAAAATCATTTGGAGCTCTGGTGAATGGGCGCGTGACAGGATAGCCGTGGAGCTCGGATAACAGCTCAGAGATCGGCGAGGGCAGGGCCTTCTTGCATCCGATTTTGCCCAGGCAGGGCTCCAGGAACCGTGTCCCAAAAAGAAAAATCATTTGGAGCTCTGGTGAATGGGCGCGTGACAGGATAGCCGTGGAGCTCGGATAACAGCTCAGAGATCGGCATGGGCAGTGCCTTCTTGCATCCGATTTTGCCCAGGCAGGGCTCCAGGAACCGGGTCCCAAAAAGCAAAATCATTTGGAGCGCTGGTGAATGGGCGCGTGACAGGATAGCCGTGGAGCTCGGATAACAGCTCAGAGATCGGCATGGGCAGGGCCTTCTTGCATCTGATTTTGCCCAGGCAGGGCTCCAGGAACCGTGTCCCAAAAAGCAAAATCATTTGGAGCTCTGGTGAATGGGCGCGTGACAGGATAGCCGTGGAGCTCGGATAACAGCTCAGAGATCGGCATGGGCAGGGCTTCTTGCATCCGATTTTGCCCAGGCAGGGCTCCAGGAACCGGGTCCCAAAAAGCAAAATCATTTGGAGCTCTGGTGAATGGGCGTGTGACAGGATAGCCGTGGAGCTCGGATAACAGCTCAGAGATCGGCATGGGCAGGGCCTTCTTGCATCCGATTTTGCCCAGGCAGGGCTCCAGGAACCGGGTCCCATAAAGCAAAATCATTTGGAGCTCTGGTGAATGGGCGCGTGAGAGGATAGCCGTGGAGCTCGGATAACAGCTCAGAGATCGGCATGGGCAGGGCCTTCTTGCATCCGATTTTGCCCAGGCAGGGCTCCAGGAACCGGGTTCCAAAAAGCAAAATCATTTGGAGCTCTGGTGAATGGGCGCGTGACAGGATAGCCGTGGAGCTCGGATAACAGCTCAGAGGTCGGCATGGGCAGGGCCTTCTTGCATCCGATTTTGCCCAGGCAGGGCTCCAGGAACCGGGTCCCAAAAAGCAAAATCATTTGGAGCTCTGGTGAATGGGCGCGTGACAGGATAGCCGTGGAGCTCGGATAACAGCTCAGAGATCGGCATGGGCAGGGCATTCTTGCTTCCGATTTTGCCCAGGCAGGGCTCCAGGAACCGGGTCCCAAAAAGCAAAATCATTTGGAGCTCTGGTGAATGGGCGCGTGACAGGATAGCCGTGGAGCTCGGATAACAGCTCAGAGATCGGCATGGGCAGGGCCTTCTTGCATCAGATTTTGCCCAGGCAGGGCTCCAGGAACCGGGTCCCAAAAAGCAAAATCCTTTGGAGCTCTGGTGAATGGGCGCGTGAGAGGATAGCCGTGGAGCTCGGATAACAGCTCAGAGATCGGCATGGGCAGGGCCTTCTTGCATCCGATTTTGCCCAGGCAGGGCTCCAGAAACCGTGTCCCAAAAAGCAAAATCATTTGGAGCTCTGGTGAATGGGCGCGTGACAGGATAGCCGTGGAGCTCGGATAACAGCTCAGAGATCGGCATGTGCAGGGCCTTCTTGCATCCAATTTTGCCCAGGCAGGGCTTCAGGAACCGGGTCCCAAAAAGCAAAATCATTTGGAGCTCTGGTGAATGGGCGTGTGACAGGATAGCCGTGGAGCTCGGATAACATCTCAGAGATTGGCATGGGCAGGGCCTTCTTGCATCCGATTTTGCCCAGGCAGGGCTCCAGAAACCGTGTCCCAAAAAGCAAAATCATTTGGAGCTCTGGTGAATGGGCGCGTGACAGGATAGCCGTGGAGCTCGGATAACAGCTCAGAGGTCGGCATGGGCAGGGCCTTCTTGCATCCGATTTTGCCCAGGCAGGGCTCCAGGAACCGGGTCCCAAAAAGCAAAATCATTTGGAGCTCTGGTGAATGGGCGCGTGACAGGATAGCCGTGGAGCTCGGATAACAGCTCAGAGATCGGCATGGGCAGGGCCTTCTTGCATCCGATTTTGCCCAGGCGGGGCTCCAGGAACCGGGTCCCAAAAAGCAAAATCATTTGGAGCTCTGGTGAATGGGCGCGTGACAGGATAGCCGTGGAGCTCGGATAACAGCTCAGAGATCGGCATGGGCAGGGCCTTCTTGCATCCGATTTTGCCCAGGCAGGGCTCCAGGAACCGGGTCCCAAAAAGCAAAATCATTTGGAGCTCTGGTGAATGGGCGTGTGACAGGAGAGCCGTGGAGCTCGGATAACAGCTCAGAGATCGGCATGGGCAGGGCCTTCTTGCATCCGATTTTGCCCAGGCAGGGCTCCAGGAACCGTGTCCCAAAAAGCAAAATCATTTGGAGCTCTGGTGAATGGGCGCGTGACAGGATAGCCGTGGAGCTCGGATAACAGCTCAGAGATCGGCATGGGCAGGGCCTTCTTGCATCCGATTTTGCCCAGGCGGGGCTCCAGGAACCGGGTCCCAAAAAGCAAAATCATTTGGAGCTCTGGTGAATGGGCGCGTGACAGGATAGCCGTGGAGCTCGGATAACAGCTCAGAGATCGGCATGGGCAGGGCCTTCTTGCATCCGATTTTGCCCAGGCAGGGCTCCAGGAACCGGGTCCCAAAAAGCAAAATCATTTGGAGCTCTGGTGAATGGGCGCGTGACAGGATAGCCGTGGAGCTCGGATAACAGCTCAGAGATCGGCATGGGCAGGGCCTTCTTGCATCCGATTTTGCCCAGGCAGGGCTCCAGGAACCGGGTCCCATAAAGCAAAATCATTTGGAGCTCTGGTGAATGGGCGCGTGACAGGATAGCCGTGGAGCTCGGATAACAGCTCAGAGATCGGCATGGGCAGGGCCTTCTTGCATCCGATTTTGCCCAGGCAGGGCTCCAGGAACCGGGTCCCAAAAAGCAAAATCATTTGGAGCTCTGGTGAATGGGCGCGTGACAGGATAGCCGTGGAGCTCGGATAACAGCTCAGAGATCGGCATGGGCAGGGCCTTCTTGCATCCGATTTTGCCCAGGCAGGGCTCCAGGAACCGGGTCCCATAAAGCAAAATCATTTGGAGCTCTGGTGAATGGGCGCGTGACAGGATAGCCGTGGAGCTCGGATAACAGCTCAGAGATCGGCATGGGCAGGGCCTTCTTGCATCCGATTTTGCCCAGGCAGGGCTCCAGGAACCGGGTCCCATAAAGCAAAATCATTTGGAGCTCTGGTGAATGGGCGCGTGACAGGATAGCCGTGGAGCTCGGATAACAGCTCAGAGATCGGCATGGGCAGGGCCTTCTTGCATCCGATTTTGCCCAGGCGGGGCTCCAGGAACCGTGTCCCAAAAAGAAAAATCATTTGGAGCTCTGGTGAATGGGCGCGTGACAGGATAGCCGTGGAGCTCGGATAACAGCTCAGAGATCGGCATGGGCAGGGCCTTCTTGCATCTGATTTTGTCCAGGCAGGGCTCCAGGAACCGGGTCCCAAAAAGCAAAATCATTTGGAGCTCTGGTGAATGGGCGCGTGACAGGATAGCCGTGGAGCTCGGATAACAGCTCAGAGATCGGCATGTGCAGGGCCTTCTTGCATCCAATTTTGCCCAGGCAGGGCTTCAGGAACCGTGTCCCAAAAAGCAAAATCATTTGGAGCTCTGGTGAATGGGCGCGTGACTGGATAGCCATGGAGCTCGGATAACAGCTCAGAGATCGGCATGGGCAGGGCCTTCTTGCATCCGATTTTGCCCAGGCAGGGCTCCAGAAACCGTGTCCCAAAAAGCAAAATCATTTGGAGCTCTGGTGAATGGGCGCGTGACAGGAAAGCTGTGGAGCTCGGATAACAGCTCAGAGATCGGCATGGGCAGGGCTTCTTGCATCCGATTTTGCCCAGGCAGGGCTCCAGGAACCGGGTCCCAAAAAGCAAAATCATTTGGAGCTCTGGTGAATGGGCGTGTGACAGGATAGCCGTGGAGCTCGGATAACAGCTCAGATCGGCATGGGCAGGGCCTTCTTGCATCCGATTTTGCCCAGGCAGGGCTCCAGGAACCGGGTCCCATAAAGCAAAATCATTTGGAGCTCTGGTGAATGGGCGCGTGACAGGATAGCTGTGGAGCTCGGATAACAGCTCAGAGATCGGCATGGGCAGGGCCTTCTTGCATCCGATTTTGCCCAGGCAGGGCTCCAGGAACCGGGTCCCATAAAGCAAAATCATTTGGAGCTCTGGTGAATGGGCGCGTGACAGGATAGCCGTGGAGCTCGGATAACAGCTCAGAGATCGGCATGGGCAGGGCCTTCTTGCATCCGATTTTGCCCAGGCGGGGCTCCAGGAACCGTGTCCCAAAAAGCAAAATCATTTGGAGCTCTGGTGAATGGGCGCGTGACAGGATAGCCGTGGAGCTCGGATAACAGCTCAGAGATCGGCATGGGCAGGGCCTTCTTGCATCCGATTTTGCCCAGGCAGGGCTCCAGGAACCGGGTCCCATAAAGCAAAATCATTTGGAGCTCTGGTGAATGGGCGCGTGACAGGATAGCCGTGGAGCTCGGATAACAGCTCAGAGATCGGCATGGGCAGGGCCTTCTTGCATCCGATTTTGCCCAGGCGGGGCTCCAGGAACCGTGTCCCAAAAAGAAAAATCATTTGGAGCTCTGGTGAATGGGCGCGTGACAGGATAGCCGTGGAGCTCGGATAACAGCTCAGAGATCGGCATGGGCAGGGCCTTCTTGCATCTGATTTTGTCCAGGCAGGGCTCCAGGAACCGGGTCCCAAAAAGCAAAATCATTTGGAGCTCTGGTGAATGGGCGCGTGACAGGATAGTCGTGGAGCTCGGATAACAGCTCAGAGATCGGCATGTGCAGGGCCTTCTTGCATCCAATTTTGCCCAGGCAGGGCTTCAGGAACCGTGTCCCAAAAAGCAAAATCATTTGGAGCTCTGGTGAATGGGCGCGTGACAGGATAGCCATGGAGCTCGGATAACAGCTCAGAGATCGGCATGGGCAGGGCCTTCTTGCATCCGATTTTGCCAAGGCAGGGCTCCAGAAACCGTGTCCCAAAAAGCAAAATCATTTGGAGCTCTGGTGAATGGGCGCGTGACAGGATAGCCGTGGAGCTCGGAAAACAGCTCAGAGATCGGCATGGGCAGGGCCTTCTTGCATCCGATTTTGCCCAGGCAGGGCTCCAGGAACCGTGTCCCAAAAAGCAAAATCATTTGGAGCTCTGGTGAATGGGCGCGTGACAGGATAGCCGTGGAGCTCGGATAACAGCTCAGAGATCGGCATGGGCAGGGCCTTCTTGCATCCGATTTTGCCCAGGCGCGGCTCCAGGAACCGGGTCCCAAAAAGCAAAATCATTTGGAGCTCTGGTGAATGGGCGCGTGACAGGATAGCCGTGGAGCTCGGATAACAGCTCAGAGATCGGCATGGGCAGGGCCTTCTTGCATCCGATTTTGCCCAGGCAGGGCTCCAGGAACCGTGTCCCAAAAAGCAAAATCATTTGGAGCTCTGGTGAATGGGCGCGTTACAGGATAGCCGTAGACCTCGGATAACAGCTCAGAGATCGGCATGGGCAGGGCCTTCTTGCATCCGATTTTGCCCAGGCGCGGCTCCAGGAACCGGGTCCCAAAAAGCAAAATCATTTGGAGCTCTGGTGAATGGGCGCGTGACAGGATAGCCGTGGAGCTCGGATAACAGCTCAGAGATCGGCATAGGCAGGGCCTTCTTGCATCCGATTTTGCCCAGGCAGGGCTCCAGGAACCGTGTCCCAAAAAGCAAAATCATTTGGAGCTCTGGTGAATGGGCGCGTGACAGGATAGCCGTGGAGCTCGGATAACAGCTCAGAGATCGGCATGGGCAGGGCCTTCTTGCATCCGATTTTGCCCAGGCGGGGCTCCAGGAACCGTGTCCCAAAAAGCAAAATCATTTGGAGCTCTGGTGAATGGGCGCGTGACAGGATAGCCGTGGAGCTCGGATAACAGCTCAGAGATCGGCATGGGCAGGGCCTTCTTGCATCCGATTTTGCCCAGGCAGGGCTCCAGGAACCGGGTCCCATAAAGCAAAATCATTTGGAGCTCTGGTGAATGGGCGCGTGACAGGATAGCCGTGGAGCTCGGATAACAGCTCAGAGATCGGCATGGGCAGGGCCTTCTTGCATCCGATTTTGCCCAGGCGGGGCTCCAGGAACCGTGTCCCAAAAAGAAAAATCATTTGGAGCTCTGGTGAATGGGCGCGTGACAGGATAGCCGTGGAGCTCGGATAACAGCTCAGAGATCGGCATGGGCAGGGCCTTCTTGCATCTGATTTTGTCCAGGCAGGGCTCCAGGAACCGGGTCCCAAAAAGCAAAATCATTTGGAGCTCTGGTGAATGGGCGCGTGACAGGATAGCCGTGGAGCTCGGATAACAGCTCAGAGATCGGCATGTGCAGGGCCTTCTTGCATCCAATTTTGCCCAGGCAGGGCTTCAGGAACCGTGTCCCAAAAAGCAAAATCATTTGGAGCTCTGGTGAATGGGCGCGTGACAGGATAGCCATGGAGCTCGGATAACAGCTCAGAGATCGGCATGGGCAGGGCCTTCTTGCATCCGATTTTGCCAAGGCAGGGCTCCAGAAACCGTGTCCCAAAAAGCAAAATCATTTGGAGCTCTGGTGAATGGGCGCGTGACAGGATAGCCGTGGAGCTCGGATAACAGCTCAGAGATCGGCATGGGCAGGGCCTTCTTGCATCCGATTTTGCCCAGGCAGGGCTCCAGGAACCGTGTCCCTAAAAGCAAAATCATTTGGAGCTCTGGTGAATGGGCGCGTGACAGGATAGCCGTGGAGCTCGGATAACAGCTCAGAGATCGGCATGGGCAGGGCTTCTTGCATCCGATTTTGCCCAGGCAGGGCTCCAGGAACCGGGTCCCAAAAAGCAAAATCATTTGGAGCTCTGGTGAATGGGCGTGTGACAGGATAGCCGTGGAGCTCGGATAACAGCTCAGAGATCGGCATGGGCAGGGCCTTCTTGCATCCGATTTTGCCCAGGCAGGGCTCCAGGAACCGTGTCCCAAAAAGCAAAATCATTTGGAGCTCTGGTGAATGGGCGCGTTACAGGATAGCCGTAGACCTCGGATAACAGCTCAGAGATCGGCATGGGCAGGGCCTTCTTGCATCCGATTTTGCCCAGGCGCGGCTCCAGGAACCGGGTCCCAAAAAGCAAAATCATTTGGAGCTCTGGTGAATGGGCGCGTGACAGGATAGCCGTGGAGCTCGGATAACAGCTCAGAGATCGGCATGGGCAGGGCCTTCTTGCATCCGATTTTGCCCAGGCAGGGCTCCAGGAACCGTGTCCCAAAAAGCAAAATCATTTGGAGCTCTGGTGAATGGGCGCGTGACAGGATAGCCGTGGAGCTCGGATAACAGCTCAGAGATCGGCATGGGCAGGGCCTTCTTGCATCCGATTTTGCCCAGGCGGGGCTCCAGGAACCGTGTCCCAAAAAGCAAAATCATTTGGAGCTCTGGTGAATGGGCGCGTGACAGGATAGCCGTGGAGCTCGGATAACAGCTCAGAGATCGGCATGGGCAGGGCCTTCTTGCATCCGATTTTGCCCAGGCAGGGCTCCAGGAACCGGGTCCCATAAAGCAAAATCATTTGGAGCTCTGGTGAATGGGCGCGTGACAGGATAGCCGTGGAGCTCGGATAACAGCTCAGAGATCGGCATGGGCAGGGCCTTCTTGCATCCGATTTTGCCCAGGCGGGGCTCCAGGAACCGTGTCCCAAAAAGCAAAATCATTTGGAGCTCTGGTGAATGGGCGCGTGACAGGATAGCCGTGGAGCTCGGATAACAGCTCAGAGATCGGCATGGGCAGGGCCTTCTTGCATCCGATTTTGCCCAGGCAGGGCTCCATGAACCGGGTCCCAAAAAGCAAAATCATTTGGAGCTCTGGTGAATGGGCGCGTGACAGGATAGCCGTGGAGCTTGGATAACAGCTCAGAGATCGGCATGGGCAGGGCCTTCTTGCATCCGATTTTGCCCAGGCAGGGCTCCATTAACCGGGTCCCAAAAAGCAAAATCATTTGGAGCTCTGGTGAATGGGCGCGTGACAGGATAGCCGTGGAGCTCGGATAACAGCTCAGAGATCGGCATGGGCAGGGCCTTCTTGCATCCGATTTTGCCCAGGCAGGGCTCCAGGAACCGGGTCCCAAAAAGCAAAATCATTTGGAGCTCTGGTGAATGGGCGCGTGACAGGATAGCCGTGGAGCTCGGATAACAGCTCAGAGATCGGCATGGGCAGGGCCTTCTTGCATCCGATTTTGCCCCGGCAGGGCTCCAGGAACCGGGTCCCAAAAAGCAAAATCATTTGGAGCTCTGGTGAATGGGCGCGTGACAGGATAGCCGTGGAGCTCGGATAACAGCTCAGAGATCGGCATGGGCAGGGCCTTCTTGCATCTGATTTTGCCCAGGCAGGGCTCCAGGAACCGGGTCCCAAAAAGCAAAATCATTTGGAGCTCTGGTGAATGGGCGCGTGACAGGATAGCCGTGGAGCTCGGATAACAGCTCAGAGATCGGCATGGGCAGGGCCTTCTTGCATCCGATTTTGCCCAGGCAGGGCTCCAGGAACCGGGTCCCAAAAAGCAAAATCATTTGGAGCTCTGGTGAATGGGCGCGTGACAGGATAGCCGTGGAGCTCGGATAACAGCTCAGAGATCGGCATGGGCAGGGCCTTCTTGCATCCGATTTTGCCCAGGCAGGGCTCCAGGAACCGGGTCCCAAAAAGCAAAATCATTTGGAGCTCTGGTGAATGGGCGCGTGACAGGATAGCCGTGGAGCTCGGATAACAGCTCAGAGATCGGCATGGGCAGGGCCTTCTTGCATCCGATTTTGCCCAGGCAGGGCTCCAGGAACCGGGTCCCAAAAAGCAAAATCATTTGGAGCTCTGGTGAATGGGCGCGTGACAGGATAGCCGTGGAGCTCGGATAACAGCTCAGAGATCGGCATGGGCAGGGCCTTCTTGCATCCGAAAAGCAAAATCATTTGGAGCTCTGGTGAATGGGCGCGTGACAGGATAGCCGTGGAGCTCGGATAACAGCTCAGAGATCGGCATGGGCAGGGCCTTCTTGCATCCGATTTTGCCCAGGCAGGGTTCCAGGAACCGGGTCCCAAAAAGCAAAATCATTTGGAGCTCTGGTGAATGGGCGTGTGACAGGATAGCCGTGGAGCTCGGATAACAGCTCAGAGATCGGCATGGGCAGGGCCTTCTTGCATCCGATTTTGCCCAGGCAGGGCTCCAGAAACCGTGTCCCAAAAAGCAAAATCATTTGGAGCTCTGGTGAATGGGCGCGTGACAGGAAAGCTGTGGAGCTCGGATAACAGCTCAGAGATCGGCATGGGCAGGGCCTTCTTGCATACGATTTTGCCCAGGCGGGGCTCCAGGAACCGTGTCCCAAAAAGCAAAATCATTTGGAGCTCTGGTGAATGGGCGTGTGACAGGATAGCCGTGGAGCTCGGATAACAGCTCAGAGATCGGCATGGGCAGGGCCTTCTTGCATCCGATTTTGCCCAGGCAGGGCTCCAGAAACCGTGTCCCAAAAAGCAAAATCATTTGGAGCTCTGGTGAATGGGCGCGTGACAGGAAAGCTGTGGAGCTCGGATAACAGCTCAGAGATCGGCATGGGCAGGGCTTCTTGCATCCGATTTTGCCCAGGCAGGGCTCCAGGAACCGGGTCCCAAAAAGCAAAATCATTTGGAGCTCTGGTGAATGGGCGTGTGACAGGATAGCCGTGGAGCTCGGATAACAGCTCAGATCGGCATGGGCAGGGCCTTCTTGCATCCGATTTTGCCCAGGCAGGGCTCCAGGAACCGGGTCCCATAAAGCAAAATCATTTGGAGCTCTGGTGAATGGGCGCGTGACAGGATAGCCGTGGAGCTCGGATAACAGCTCAGAGATCGGCATGGGCAGGGCCTTCTTGCATCCGATTTTGCCCAGGCAGGGCTCCAGGAACCGGGTCCCAAAAAGCAAAATCATTTGGAGCTCTAGTGAATGGGCGCGTGACAGGATAGCCGTGGAGCTCGGATAACAGCTCAGAGATCGGCATGGGCAGGGCCTTCTTGCATCCGATTTTGCCCAGGCAGGGCTCCAGGAACCGTGTCCCAAAAAGCAAAATCATTTGGAGCTCTGGTGAATGGGCGCGTTACAGGATAGCCGTAGACCTCGGATAACAGCTCAGAGATCGGCATGGGCAGGGCCTTCTTGCATCCGATTTTGCCCAGGCGCGGCTCCAGGAACCGGGTCCCAAAAAGCAAAATCATTTGGAGCTCTGGTGAATGGGCGCGTGACAGGATAGCCGTGGAGCTCGGATAACAGCTCAGAGATCGGCATGGGCAGGGCCTTCTTGCATCCGATTTTGCCCAGGCAGGGCTCCAGGAACCGTGTCCCAAAAAGCAAAATCATTTGGAGCTCTGGTGAATGGGCGCGTGACAGGATAGCCGTGGAGCTCGGATAACAGCTCAGAGATCGGCATGGGCAGGGCCTTCTTGCATCCGATTTTGCCCAGGCGGGGCTCCAGGAACCGTGTCCCAAAAAGCAAAATCATTTGGAGCTCTGGTGAATGGGCGCGTGACAGGATAGCCGTGGAGCTCGGATAACAGCTCAGAGATCGGCATGGGCAGGGCCTTCTTGCATCCGATTTTGCCCAGGCAGGGCTCCAGGAACCGGGTCCCATAAAGCAAAATCATTTGGAGCTCTGGTGAATGGGCGCGTGACAGGATAGCCGTGGAGCTCGGATAACAGCTCAGAGATCGGCATGGGCAGGGCCTTCTTGCATCCGATTTTGCCCAGGCGGGGCTCCAGGAACCGTGTCCCAAAAAGCAAAATCATTTGGAGCTCTGGTGAATGGGCGCGTGACAGGATAGCCGTGGAGCTCGGATAACAGCTCAGAGATCGGCATGGGCAGGGCCTTCTTGCATCCGATTTTGCCCAGGCGGGGCTCCAGGAACCGTGTCCCAAAAAGCAAAATCATTTGGAGCTCTGGTGAATGGGCGCGTGACAGGATAGCCGTGGAGCTCGGATAACAGCTCAGAGATCGGCATGGGCAGGGCCTTCTTGCATCCGATTTTGCCCAGGCAGGGCTCCATGAACCGGGTCCCAAAAAGCAAAATCATTTGGAGCTCTGGTGAATGGGCGCGTGACAGGATAGCCGTGGAGCTTGGATAACAGCTCAGAGATCGGCATGGGCAGGGCCTTCTTGCATCCGATTTTGCCCAGGCAGGGCTCCAGGAACCGGGTCCCAAAAACCAAAATCATTTGGAGCTCTGGTGAATGGGCGCGTGACAGGATAGCCGTGGAGCTCGGATAACAGCTCAGAGATCGGCATGGGCAGGGCCTTCTTGCATCCGATTTTGCCCAGGCAGGGCTCCAGGAACCGGGTCCCAAAAAGCAAAATCATTTGGAGCTCTGGTGAATGGGCGCGTGACAGGATAGCCGTGGAGCTCGGATAACTGCTCAGAGATCGGCATGGGCAGGGCCTTCTTGCATCCGATTTTGCCCAGGCAGGGCTCCAGGAACCGTGTCCCAAAAAGCAAAATCATTTGGAGCTCTGGTGAATGGGCGCGTGACAGGATAGCCGTGGAGCTCGGATAACAGCTCAGAGATCGGCATGGGCAGGGCCTTCTTGCATCTGATTTTGTCCAGGCAGGGCTCCAGGAACCGGGTCCCAAAAAGCAAAATCATTTGGAGCTCTGGTGAATGGGCGCGTGACAGGATAGCCGTGGAGCTCGGATAACAGCTCAGAGATCGGCATGTGCAGGGCCTTCTTGCATCCAATTTTGCCCAGGCAGGGCTTCAGGAACCGTGTCCCAAAAAGCAAAATCATTTGGAGCTCTGGTGAATGGGCGCGTGACAGGATAGCCGTGGAGCTCGGATAACAGCTCAGAGATCGGCATGGGCAGGGCCTTCTTGCATCCGATTTTGCCCAGGCAGGGCTCCAGGAACCGTGTCCCAAAAAGCAAAATCATTTGGAGCTCTGGTGAATGGGCGCGTGACAGGATAGCCGTGGAGCTCGGATAACAGCTCAGAGATCGGCATGGGCAGGGCTTCTTGCATCCGATTTTGCCCAGGCTGGGCTCCAGGAACCGGGTCCCAAAAAGCAAAATCATTTGGAGCTCTGGTGAATGGGCGTGTGACAGGATAGCCGTGGAGCTCGGATAACAGCTCAGAGATCGGCATGGGCAGGGCCTTCTTGCATCCGATTTTGCCCAGGCAGGGCTCCAGAAACCGTGTCCCAAAAAGCAAAATCATTTGGAGCTCTGGTGAATGGGCGCGTGACAGGAAAGCTGTGGAGCTCGGATAACAGCTCAGAGATCGGCATGGGCAGGGCTTCTTGCATCCGATTTTGCCCAGGCAGGGCTCCAGGAACCGGGTCCCAAAAAGCAAAATCATTTGGAGCTCTGGTGAATGGGCGTGTGACAGGATAGCCGTGGAGCTCGGATAACAGCTCAGATCGGCATGGGCAGGGCCTTCTTGCATCCGATTTTGCCCAGGCAGGGCTCCAGGAACCGGGTCCCATAAAGCAAAATCATTTGGAGCTCTGGTGAATGGGCGCGTGACAGGATAGCCGTGGAGCTCGGATAACAGCTCAGAGATCGGCATGGGCAGGGCCTTCTTGCATCCGATTTTGCCCAGGCAGGGCTCCAGGAACCGGGTCCCAAAAAGCAAAATCATTTGGAGCTCTAGTGAATGGGCGCGTGACAGGATAGCCGTGGAGCTCGGATAACAGCTCAGAGATCGGCATGGGCAGGGCCTTCTTGCATCCGATTTTGCCCAGGCAGGGCTCCAGGAACCGTGTCCCAAAAAGCAAAATCATTTGGAGCTCTGGTGAATGGGCGCGTTACAGGATAGCCGTAGACCTCGGATAACAGCTCAGAGATCGGCATGGGCAGGGCCTTCTTGCATCCGATTTTGCCCAGGCGCGGCTCCAGGAACCGGGTCCCAAAAAGCAAAATCATTTGGAGCTCTGGTGAATGGGCGCGTGACAGGATAGCCGTGGAGCTCGGATAACAGCTCAGAGATCGGCATGGGCAGGGCCTTCTTGCATCCGATTTTGCCCAGGCAGGGCTCCAGGAACCGTGTCCCAAAAAGCAAAATCATTTGGAGCTCTGGTGAATGGGCGCGTGACAGGATAGCCGTGGAGCTCGGATAACAGCTCAGAGATCGGCATGGGCAGGGCCTTCTTGCATCCGATTTTGCCCAGGCGGGGCTCCAGGAACCGTGTCCCAAAAAGCAAAATCATTTGGAGCTCTGGTGAATGGGCGCGTGACAGGATAGCCGTGGAGCTCGGATAACAGCTCAGAGATCGGCATGGGCAGGGCCTTCTTGCATCCGATTTTGCCCAGGCAGGGCTCCAGGAACCGGGTCCCATAAAGCAAAATCATTTGGAGCTCTGGTGAATGGGCGCGTGACAGGATAGCCGTGGAGCTCGGATAACAGCTCAGAGATCGGCATGGGCAGGGCCTTCTTGCATCCGATTTTGCCCAGGCGGGGCTCCAGGAACCGTGTCCCAAAAAGCAAAATCATTTGGAGCTCTGGTGAATGGGCGCGTGACAGGATAGCCGTGGAGCTCGGATAACAGCTCAGAGATCGGCATGGGCAGGGCCTTCTTGCATCCGATTTTGCCCAGGCGGGGCTCCAGGAACCGTGTCCCAAAAAGCAAAATCATTTGGAGCTCTGGTGAATGGGCGCGTGACAGGATAGCCGTGGAGCTCGGATAACAGCTCAGAGATCGGCATGGGCAGGGCCTTCTTGCATCCGATTTTGCCCAGGCAGGGCTCCATGAACCGGGTCCCAAAAAGCAAAATCATTTGGAGCTCTGGTGAATGGGCGCGTGACAGGATAGCCGTGGAGCTTGGATAACAGCTCAGAGATCGGCATGGGCAGGGCCTTCTTGCATCCGATTTTGCCCAGGCAGGGCTCCAGGAACCGGGTCCCAAAAACCAAAATCATTTGGAGCTCTGGTGAATGGGCGCGTGACAGGATAGCCGTGGAGCTCGGATAACAGCTCAGAGATCGGCATGGGCAGGGCCTTCTTGCATCCGATTTTGCCCAGGCAGGGCTCCAGGAACCGGGTCCCAAAAAGCAAAATCATTTGGAGCTCTGGTGAATGGGCGCGTGACAGGATAGCCGTGGAGCTCGGATAACTGCTCAGAGATCGGCATGGGCAGGGCCTTCTTGCATCCGATTTTGCCCAGGCAGGGCTCCAGGAACCGTGTCCCAAAAAGCAAAATCATTTGGAGCTCTGGTGAATGGGCGCGTGACAGGATAGCCGTGGAGCTCGGATAACAGCTCAGAGATCGGCATGGGCAGGGCCTTCTTGCATCTGATTTTGTCCAGGCAGGGCTCCAGGAACCGGGTCCCAAAAAGCAAAATCATTTGGAGCTCTGGTGAATGGGCGCGTGACAGGATAGCCGTGGAGCTCGGATAACAGCTCAGAGATCGGCATGTGCAGGGCCTTCTTGCATCCAATTTTGCCCAGGCAGGGCTTCAGGAACCGTGTCCCAAAAAGCAAAATCATTTGGAGCTCTGGTGAATGGGCGCGTGACAGGAGAGCCGTGGAGCTCGGATAACAGCTCAGAGATCGGCATGGGCAGGGCCTTCTTGCATCCGATTTTGCCCAGGCAGGGCTCCAGGAACCGTGTCCCAAAAAGCAAAATCATTTGGAGCTCTGGTGAATGGGCGCGTGACAGGATAGCCGTGGAGCTCGGATAACAGCTCAGAGATCGGCATGGGCAGGGCTTCTTGCATCCGATTTTGCCCAGGCTGGGCTCCAGGAACCGGGTCCCTAAAAGCAAAATCATTTGGAGCTCTGGTGAATGGGCGTGTGACAGGATAGCCGTGGAGCTCGGATAACAGCTCAGAGATCGGCATGGGCAGGGCCTTCTTGCATCCGATTTTGCCCAGGCAGGGCTCCAGGAACCGGGTCCCATAAAGCAAAATCATTTGGAGCTCTGGTGAATGGGCGCGTGACAGGATAGCCGTGGAGCTCGGATAACAGCTCAGAGATCGGCATGGGCAGGGCCTTCTTGCATCCGATTTTGCCCAGGCAGGGCTCCAGGAACCGGGTCCCAAAAAGCAAAATCATTTGGAGCTCTGGTGAATGGGCGCGTGACAGGATAGCCGTGGAGCTCGGATAACAGCTCAGAGATCGGCATGGGCAGGGCCTTCTTGCATCCGATTTTGCCCAGGCAGGGCTCCAGGAACCGTGTCCCAAAAAGCAAAATCATTTGGAGCTCTGGTGAATGGGCGCGTTACAGGATAGCCGTAGACCTCGGATAACAGCTCAGAGATCGGCATGGGCAGGGCCTTCTTGCATCCGATTTTGCCCAGGCGCGGCTCCAGGAACCGGGTCCCAAAAAGCAAAATCATTTGGAGCTCTGGTGAATGGGCGCGTGACAGGATAGCCGTGGAGCTCGGATAACAGCTCAGAGATCGGCATGGGCAGGGCCTTCTTGCATCCGATTTTGCCCAGGCAGGGCTCCAGGAACCGGGTCCCAAAAAGCAAAATCATTTGGAGCTCTGGTGAATGGGCGCGTGACAGGATAGCCGTGGAGCTCGGATAACTGCTCAGAGATCGGCATGGGCAGGGCCTTCTTGCATCCGATTTTGCCCAGGCAGGGCTCCAGGAACCGGGTCCCATAAAGCAAAATCATTTGGAGCTCTGGTGAATGGGCGCGTGACAGGATAGCCGTGGAGCTCGGATAACAGCTCAGAGATCGGCATGGGCAGGGCCTTCTTGCATCCGATTTTGCCCAGGCAGGGCTCCAGAAACCGTGTCCCAAAAAGCAAAATCATTTGGAGCTCTGGTGAATGGGCGCGTGACAGGAAAGCTGTGGAGCTCGGATAACAGCTCAGAGATCGGCATGGGCAGGGCTTCTTGCATCCGATTTTGCCCAGGCAGGGCTCCAGGAACCGGGTCCCATAAAGCAAAATCATTTGGAGCTCTGGTGAATGGGCGCGTGACAGGATAGCCGTGGAGCTCGGATAACAGCTCAGAGATCGGCATGGGCAGGGCCTTCTTGCATCCGATTTTGCCCAGGCAGGGCTCCAGGAACCGGGTCCCATAAAGCAAAATCATTTGGAGCTCTGGTGAATGGGCGCGTGACAGGATAGCCGTGGAGCTCGGATAACAGCTCAGAGATCGGCATGGGCAGGGCCTTCTTGCATCCGATTTTGCCCAGGCGGGGCTCCAGGAACCGTGTCCCAAAAAGCAAAATCATTTGGAGCTCTGGTGAATGGGCGCGTGACAGGATAGCCGTGGAGCTCGGATAACAGCTCAGAGATCGGCATGGGCAGGGCCTTCTTGCATCCGATTTTGCCCAGGCAGGGCTCCAGGAACCGGGTCCCATAAAGCAAAATCATTTGGAGCTCTGGTGAATGGGCGCGTGACAGGATAGCCGTGGAGCTCGGATAACAGCTCAGAGATCGGCATGGGCAGGGCCTTCTTGCATCCGATTTTGCCCAGGCGGGGCTCCAGGAACCGTGTCCCAAAAAGAAAAATCATTTGGAGCTCTGGTGAATGGGCGCGTGACAGGATAGCCGTGGAGCTCGGATAACAGCTCAGAGATCGGCATGGGCAGGGCCTTCTTGCATCTGATTTTGTCCAGGCAGGGCTCCAGGAACCGGGTCCCAAAAAGCAAAATCATTTGGAGCTCTGGTGAATGGGCGCGTGACAGGATAGTCGTGGAGCTCGGATAACAGCTCAGAGATCGGCATGTGCAGGGCCTTCTTGCATCCAATTTTGCCCAGGCAGGGCTTCAGGAACCGTGTCCCAAAAAGCAAAATCATTTGGAGCTCTGGTGAATGGGCGCGTGACAGGATAGCCATGGAGCTCGGATAACAGCTCAGAGATCGGCATGGGCAGGGCCTTCTTGCATCCGATTTTGCCAAGGCAGGGCTCCAGAAACCGTGTCCCAAAAAGCAAAATCATTTGGAGCTCTGGTGAATGGGCGCGTGACAGGATAGCCGTGGAGCTCGGAAAACAGCTCAGAGATCGGCATGGGCAGGGCCTTCTTGCATCCGATTTTGCCCAGGCAGGGCTCCAGGAACCGTGTCCCAAAAAGCAAAATCATTTGGAGCTCTGGTGAATGGGCGCGTGACAGGATAGCCGTGGAGCTCGGATAACAGCTCAGAGATCGGCATGGGCAGGGCCTTCTTGCATCCGATTTTGCCCAGGCGCGGCTCCAGGAACCGGGTCCCAAAAAGCAAAATCATTTGGAGCTCTGGTGAATGGGCGCGTGACAGGATAGCCGTGGAGCTCGGATAACAGCTCAGAGATCGGCATGGGCAGGGCCTTCTTGCATCCGATTTTGCCCAGGCAGGGCTCCAGGAACCGTGTCCCAAAAAGCAAAATCATTTGGAGCTCTGGTGAATGGGCGCGTTACAGGATAGCCGTAGACCTCGGATAACAGCTCAGAGATCGGCATGGGCAGGGCCTTCTTGCATCCGATTTTGCCCAGGCGCGGCTCCAGGAACCGGGTCCCAAAAAGCAAAATCATTTGGAGCTCTGGTGAATGGGCGCGTGACAGGATAGCCGTGGAGCTCGGATAACAGCTCAGAGATCGGCATAGGCAGGGCCTTCTTGCATCCGATTTTGCCCAGGCAGGGCTCCAGGAACCGTGTCCCAAAAAGCAAAATCATTTGGAGCTCTGGTGAATGGGCGCGTGACAGGATAGCCGTGGAGCTCGGATAACAGCTCAGAGATCGGCATGGGCAGGGCCTTCTTGCATCCGATTTTGCCCAGGCGGGGCTCCAGGAACCGTGTCCCAAAAAGCAAAATCATTTGGAGCTCTGGTGAATGGGCGCGTGACAGGATAGCCGTGGAGCTCGGATAACAGCTCAGAGATCGGCATGGGCAGGGCCTTCTTGCATCCGATTTTGCCCAGGCAGGGCTCCAGGAACCGGGTCCCATAAAGCAAAATCATTTGGAGCTCTGGTGAATGGGCGCGTGACAGGATAGCCGTGGAGCTCGGATAACAGCTCAGAGATCGGCATGGGCAGGGCCTTCTTGCATCCGATTTTGCCCAGGCGGGGCTCCAGGAACCGTGTCCCAAAAAGAAAAATCATTTGGAGCTCTGGTGAATGGGCGCGTGACAGGATAGCCGTGGAGCTCGGATAACAGCTCAGAGATCGGCATGGGCAGGGCCTTCTTGCATCTGATTTTGTCCAGGCAGGGCTCCAGGAACCGGGTCCCAAAAAGCAAAATCATTTGGAGCTCTGGTGAATGGGCGCGTGACAGGATAGCCGTGGAGCTCGGATAACAGCTCAGAGATCGGCATGTGCAGGGCCTTCTTGCATCCAATTTTGCCCAGGCAGGGCTTCAGGAACCGTGTCCCAAAAAGCAAAATCATTTGGAGCTCTGGTGAATGGGCGCGTGACAGGATAGCCATGGAGCTCGGATAACAGCTCAGAGATCGGCATGGGCAGGGCCTTCTTGCATCCGATTTTGCCAAGGCAGGGCTCCAGAAACCGTGTCCCAAAAAGCAAAATCATTTGGAGCTCTGGTGAATGGGCGCGTGACAGGATAGCCGTGGAGCTCGGATAACAGCTCAGAGATCGGCATGGGCAGGGCCTTCTTGCATCCGATTTTGCCCAAGCAGGGCTCCAGGAACCGTGTCCCAAAAAGCAAAATCATTTGGAGCTCTGGTGAATGGGCGCGTGACAGGATAGCCGTGGAGCTCGGATAACAGCTCAGAGATCGGCATGGGCAGGGCTTCTTGCATCCGATTTTGCCCAGGCAGGGCTCCAGGAACCGGGTCCCAAAAAGCAAAATCATTTGGAGCTCTGGTGAATGGGCGTGTGACAGGATAGCCGTGGAGCTCGGATAACAGCTCAGAGATCGGCATGGGCAGGGCCTTCTTGCATCCGATTTTGCCCAGGCAGGGCTCCAGGAACCGTGTCCCAAAAAGCAAAATCATTTGGAGCTCTGGTGAATGGGCGCGTTACAGGATAGCCGTAGACCTCGGATAACAGCTCAGAGATCGGCATGGGCAGGGCCTTCTTGCATCCGATTTTGCCCAGGCGCGGCTCCAGGAACCGGGTCCCAAAAAGCAAAATCATTTGGAGCTCTGGTGAATGGGCGCGTGACAGGATAGCCGTGGAGCTCGGATAACAGCTCAGAGATCGGCATGGGCAGGGCCTTCTTGCATCCGATTTTGCCCAGGCAGGGCTCCAGGAACCGTGTCCCAAAAAGCAAAATCATTTGGAGCTCTGGTGAATGGGCGCGTGACAGGATAGCCGTGGAGCTCGGATAACAGCTCAGAGATCGGCATGGGCAGGGCCTTCTTGCATCCGATTTTGCCCAGGCGGGGCTCCAGGAACCGTGTCCCAAAAAGCAAAATCATTTGGAGCTCTGGTGAATGGGCGCGTGACAGGATAGCCGTGGAGCTCGGATAACAGCTCAGAGATCGGCATGGGCAGGGCCTTCTTGCATCCGATTTTGCCCAGGCAGGGCTCCAGGAACCGGGTCCCATAAAGCAAAATCATTTGGAGCTCTGGTGAATGGGCGCGTGACAGGATAGCCGTGGAGCTCGGATAACAGCTCAGAGATCGGCATGGGCAGGGCCTTCTTGCATCCGATTTTGCCCAGGCGGGGCTCCAGGAACCGTGTCCCAAAAAGCAAAATCATTTGGAGCTCTGGTGAATGGGCGCGTGACAGGATAGCCGTGGAGCTCGGATAACAGCTCAGAGATCGGCATGGGCAGGGCCTTCTTGCATCCGATTTTGCCCAGGCAGGGCTCCATGAACCGGGTCCCAAAAAGCAAAATCATTTGGAGCTCTGGTGAATGGGCGCGTGACAGGATAGCCGTGGAGCTTGGATAACAGCTCAGAGATCGGCATGGGCAGGGCCTTCTTGCATCCGATTTTGCCCAGGCAGGGCTCCATTAACCGGGTCCCAAAAAGCAAAATCATTTGGAGCTCTGGTGAATGGGCGCGTGACAGGATAGCCGTGGAGCTCGGATAACAGCTCAGAGATCGGCATGGGCAGGGCCTTCTTGCATCCGATTTTGCCCAGGCAGGGCTCCAGGAACCGGGTCCCAAAAAGCAAAATCATTTGGAGCTCTGGTGAATGGGCGCGTGACAGGATAGCCGTGGAGCTCGGATAACAGCTCAGAGATCGGCATGGGCAGGGCCTTCTTGCATCCGATTTTGCCCCGGCAGGGCTCCAGGAACCGGGTCCCAAAAAGCAAAATCATTTGGAGCTCTGGTGAATGGGCGCGTGACAGGATAGCCGTGGAGCTCGGATAACAGCTCAGAGATCGGCATGGGCAGGGCCTTCTTGCATCTGATTTTGCCCAGGCAGGGCTCCAGGAACCGGGTCCCAAAAAGCAAAATCATTTGGAGCTCTGGTGAATGGGCGCGTGACAGGATAGCCGTGGAGCTCGGATAACAGCTCAGAGATCGGCATGGGCAGGGCCTTCTTGCATCCGATTTTGCCCAGGCAGGGCTCCAGGAACCGGGTCCCAAAAAGCAAAATCATTTGGAGCTCTGGTGAATGGGCGCGTGACAGGATAGCCGTGGAGCTCGGATAACAGCTCAGAGATCGGCATGGGCAGGGCCTTCTTGCATCCGATTTTGCCCAGGCAGGGCTCCAGGAACCGGGTCCCAAAAAGCAAAATCATTTGGAGCTCTGGTGAATGGGCGCGTGACAGGATAGCCGTGGAGCTCGGATAACAGCTCAGAGATCGGCATGGGCAGGGCCTTCTTGCATCCGATTTTGCCCAGGCAGGGCTCCAGGAACCGGGTCCCAAAAAGCAAAATCATTTGGAGCTCTGGTGAATGGGCGCGTGACAGGATAGCCGTGGAGCTCGGATAACAGCTCAGAGATCGGCATGGGCAGGGCCTTCTTGCATCCGAAAAGCAAAATCATTTGGAGCTCTGGTGAATGGGCGCGTGACAGGATAGCCGTGGAGCTCGGATAACAGCTCAGAGATCGGCATGGGCAGGGCCTTCTTGCATCCGATTTTGCCCAGGCAGGGTTCCAGGAACCGGGTCCCAAAAAGCAAAATCATTTGGAGCTCTGGTGAATGGGCGTGTGACAGGATAGCCGTGGAGCTCGGATAACAGCTCAGAGATCGGCATGGGCAGGGCCTTCTTGCATCCGATTTTGCCCAGGCAGGGCTCCAGAAACCGTGTCCCAAAAAGCAAAATCATTTGGAGCTCTGGTGAATGGGCGCGTGACAGGAAAGCTGTGGAGCTCGGATAACAGCTCAGAGATCGGCATGGGCAGGGCCTTCTTGCATACGATTTTGCCCAGGCGGGGCTCCAGGAACCGTGTCCCAAAAAGCAAAATCATTTGGAGCTCTGGTGAATGGGCGTGTGACAGGATAGCCGTGGAGCTCGGATAACAGCTCAGAGATCGGCATGGGCAGGGCCTTCTTGCATCCGATTTTGCCCAGGCAGGGCTCCAGAAACCGTGTCCCAAAAAGCAAAATCATTTGGAGCTCTGGTGAATGGGCGCGTGACAGGAAAGCTGTGGAGCTCGGATAACAGCTCAGAGATCGGCATGGGCAGGGCTTCTTGCATCCGATTTTGCCCAGGCAGGGCTCCAGGAACCGGGTCCCAAAAAGCAAAATCATTTGGAGCTCTGGTGAATGGGCGTGTGACAGGATAGCCGTGGAGCTCGGATAACAGCTCAGATCGGCATGGGCATGGCCTTCTTGCATCCGATTTTGCCCAGGCAGGGCTCCAGGAACCGGGTCCCATAAAGCAAAATCATTTGGAGCTCTGGTGAATGGGCGCGTGACAGGATAGCCGTGGAGCTCGGATAACAGCTCAGAGATCGGCATGGGCAGGGCCTTCTTGCATCCGATTTTGCCCAGGCAGGGCTCCAGGAACCGGGTCCCAAAAAGCAAAATCATTTGGAGCTCTAGTGAATGGGCGCGTGACAGGATAGCCGTGGAGCTCGGATAACAGCTCAGAGATCGGCATGGGCAGGGCCTTCTTGCATCCGATTTTGCCCAGGCAGGGCTCCAGGAACCGTGTCCCAAAAAGCAAAATCATTTGGAGCTCTGGTGAATGGGCGCGTTACAGGATAGCCGTAGACCTCGGATAACAGCTCAGAGATCGGCATGGGCAGGGCCTTCTTGCATCCGATTTTGCCCAGGCGCGGCTCCAGGAACCGGGTCCCAAAAAGCAAAATCATTTGGAGCTCTGGTGAATGGGCGCGTGACAGGATAGCCGTGGAGCTCGGATAACAGCTCAGAGATCGGCATGGGCAGGGCCTTCTTGCATCCGATTTTGCCCAGGCAGGGCTCCAGGAACCGTGTCCCAAAAAGCAAAATCATTTGGAGCTCTGGTGAATGGGCGCGTGACAGGATAGCCGTGGAGCTCGGATAACAGCTCAGAGATCGGCATGGGCAGGGCCTTCTTGCATCCGATTTTGCCCAGGCGGGGCTCCAGGAACCGTGTCCCAAAAAGCAAAATCATTTGGAGCTCTGGTGAATGGGCGCGTGACAGGATAGCCGTGGAGCTCGGATAACTGCTCAGAGATCGGCATGGGCAGGGCCTTCTTGCATCCGATTTTGCCCAGGCAGGGCTCCAGGAACCGTGTCCCAAAAAGCAAAATCATTTGGAGCTCTGGTGAATGGGCGCGTGACAGGATAGCCGTGGAGCTCGGATAACAGCTCAGAGATCGGCATGGGCAGGGCCTTCTTGCATCTGATTTTGTCCAGGCAGGGCTCCAGGAACCGGGTCCCAAAAAGCAAAATCATTTGGAGCTCTGGTGAATGGGCGCGTGACAGGATAGCCGTGGAGCTCGGATAACAGCTCAGAGATCGGCATGTGCAGGGCCTTCTTGCATCCAATTTTGCCCAGGCAGGGCTTCAGGAACCGTGTCCCAAAAAGCAAAATCATTTGGAGCTCTGGTGAATGGGCGCGTGACAGGATAGCCGTGGAGCTCGGATAACAGCTCAGAGATCGGCATGGGCAGGGCCTTCTTGCATCCGATTTTGCCCAGGCAGGGCTCCAGGAACCGTGTCCCAAAAAGCAAAATCATTTGGAGCTCTGGTGAATGGGCGCGTGACAGGATAGCCGTGGAGCTCGGATAACAGCTCAGAGATCGGCATGGGCAGGGCTTCTTGCATCCGATTTTGCCCAGGCTGGGCTCCAGGAACCGGGTCCCAAAAAGCAAAATCATTTGGAGCTCTGGTGAATGGGCGTGTGACAGGATAGCCGTGGAGCTCGGATAACAGCTCAGAGATCGGCATGGGCAGGGCCTTCTTGCATCCGATTTTGCCCAGGCAGGGCTCCAGAAACCGTGTCCCAAAAAGCAAAATCATTTGGAGCTCTGGTGAATGGGCGCGTGACAGGAAAGCTGTGGAGCTCGGATAACAGCTCAGAGATCGGCATGGGCAGGGCTTCTTGCATCCGATTTTGCCCAGGCAGGGCTCCAGGAACCGGGTCCCAAAAAGCAAAATCATTTGGAGCTCTGGTGAATGGGCGTGTGACAGGATAGCCGTGGAGCTCGGATAACAGCTCAGATCGGCATGGGCAGGGCCTTCTTGCATCCGATTTTGCCCAGGCAGGGCTCCAGGAACCGGGTCCCATAAAGCAAAATCATTTGGAGCTCTGGTGAATGGGCGCGTGACAGGATAGCCGTGGAGCTCGGATAACAGCTCAGAGATCGGCATGGGCAGGGCCTTCTTGCATCCGATTTTGCCCAGGCAGGGCTCCAGGAACCGGGTCCCAAAAAGCAAAATCATTTGGAGCTCTAGTGAATGGGCGCGTGACAGGATAGCCGTGGAGCTCGGATAACAGCTCAGAGATCGGCATGGGCAGGGCCTTCTTGCATCCGATTTTGCCCAGGCAGGGCTCCAGGAACCGTGTCCCAAAAAGCAAAATCATTTGGAGCTCTGGTGAATGGGCGCGTTACAGGATAGCCGTAGACCTCGGATAACAGCTCAGAGATCGGCATGGGCAGGGCCTTCTTGCATCCGATTTTGCCCAGGCGCGGCTCCAGGAACCGGGTCCCAAAAAGCAAAATCATTTGGAGCTCTGGTGAATGGGCGCGTGACAGGATAGCCGTGGAGCTCGGATAACAGCTCAGAGATCGGCATGGGCAGGGCCTTCTTGCATCCGATTTTGCCCAGGCAGGGCTCCAGGAACCGTGTCCCAAAAAGCAAAATCATTTGGAGCTCTGGTGAATGGGCGCGTGACAGGATAGCCGTGGAGCTCGGATAACAGCTCAGAGATCGGCATGGGCAGGGCCTTCTTGCATCCGATTTTGCCCAGGCGGGGCTCCAGGAACCGTGTCCCAAAAAGCAAAATCATTTGGAGCTCTGGTGAATGGGCGCGTGACAGGATAGCCGTGGAGCTCGGATAACAGCTCAGAGATCGGCATGGGCAGGGCCTTCTTGCATCCGATTTTGCCCAGGCAGGGCTCCAGGAACCGGGTCCCATAAAGCAAAATCATTTGGAGCTCTGGTGAATGGGCGCGTGACAGGATAGCCGTGGAGCTCGGATAACAGCTCAGAGATCGGCATGGGCAGGGCCTTCTTGCATCCGATTTTGCCCAGGCGGGGCTCCAGGAACCGTGTCCCAAAAAGCAAAATCATTTGGAGCTCTGGTGAATGGGCGCGTGACAGGATAGCCGTGGAGCTCGGATAACAGCTCAGAGATCGGCATGGGCAGGGCCTTCTTGCATCCGATTTTGCCCAGGCGGGGCTCCAGGAACCGTGTCCCAAAAAGCAAAATCATTTGGAGCTCTGGTGAATGGGCGCGTGACAGGATAGCCGTGGAGCTCGGATAACAGCTCAGAGATCGGCATGGGCAGGGCCTTCTTGCATCCGATTTTGCCCAGGCAGGGCTCCATGAACCGGGTCCCAAAAAGCAAAATCATTTGGAGCTCTGGTGAATGGGCGCGTGACAGGATAGCCGTGGAGCTTGGATAACAGCTCAGAGATCGGCATGGGCAGGGCCTTCTTGCATCCGATTTTGCCCAGGCAGGGCTCCAGGAACCGGGTCCCAAAAACCAAAATCATTTGGAGCTCTGGTGAATGGGCGCGTGACAGGATAGCCGTGGAGCTCGGATAACAGCTCAGAGATCGGCATGGGCAGGGCCTTCTTGCATCCGATTTTGCCCAGGCAGGGCTCCAGGAACCGGGTCCCAAAAAGCAAAATCATTTGGAGCTCTGGTGAATGGGCGCGTGACAGGATAGCCGTGGAGCTCGGATAACTGCTCAGAGATCGGCATGGGCAGGGCCTTCTTGCATCCGATTTTGCCCAGGCAGGGCTCCAGGAACCGTGTCCCAAAAAGCAAAATCATTTGGAGCTCTGGTGAATGGGCGCGTGACAGGATAGCCGTGGAGCTCGGATAACAGCTCAGAGATCGGCATGGGCAGGGCCTTCTTGCATCTGATTTTGTCCAGGCAGGGCTCCAGGAACCGGGTCCCAAAAAGCAAAATCATTTGGAGCTCTGGTGAATGGGCGCGTGACAGGATAGCCGTGGAGCTCGGATAACAGCTCAGAGATCGGCATGTGCAGGGCCTTCTTGCATCCAATTTTGCCCAGGCAGGGCTTCAGGAACCGTGTCCCAAAATGCAAAATCATTTGGAGCTCTGGTGAATGGGCGCGTGACAGGAGAGCCGTGGAGCTCGGATAACAGCTCAGAGATCGGCATGGGCAGGGCCTTCTTGCATCCGATTTTGCCCAGGCAGGGCTCCAGGAACCGTGTCCCAAAAAGCAAAATCATTTGGAGCTCTGGTGAATGGGCGCGTGACAGGATAGCCGTGGAGCTCGGATAACAGCTCAGAGATCGGCATGGGCAGGGCTTCTTGCATCCGATTTTGCCCAGGCTGGGCTCCAGGAACCGGGTCCCTAAAAGCAAAATCATTTGGAGCTCTGGTGAATGGGCGTGTGACAGGATAGCCGTGGAGCTCGGATAACAGCTCAGAGATCGGCATGGGCAGGGCCTTCTTGCATCCGATTTTGCCCAGGCAGGGCTCCAGGAACCGGGTCCCATAAAGCAAAATCATTTGGAGCTCTGGTGAATGGGCGCGTGACAGGATAGCCGTGGAGCTCGGATAACAGCTCAGAGATCGGCATGGGCAGGGCCTTCTTGCATCCGATTTTGCCCAGGCAGGGCTCCAGGAACCGGGTCCCAAAAAGCAAAATCATTTGGAGCTCTGGTGAATGGGCGCGTGACAGGATAGCCGTGGAGCTCGGATAACAGCTCAGAGATCGGCATGGGCAGGGCCTTCTTGCATCCGATTTTGCCCAGGCAGGGCTCCAGGAACCGTGTCCCAAAAAGCAAAATCATTTGGAGCTCTGGTGAATGGGCGCGTTACAGGATAGCCGTAGACCTCGGATAACAGCTCAGAGATCGGCATGGGCAGGGCCTTCTTGCATCCGATTTTGCCCAGGCGCGGCTCCAGGAACCGGGTCCCAAAAAGCAAAATCATTTGGAGCTCTGGTGAATGGGCGCGTGACAGGATAGCCGTGGAGCTCGGATAACAGCTCAGAGATCGGCATGGGCAGGGCCTTCTTGCATCCGATTTTGCCCAGGCAGGGCTCCAGGAACCGTGTCCCAAAAAGCAAAATCATTTGGAGCTCTGGTGAATGGGCGCGTGACAGGAGAGCCGTGGAGCTCGGATAACAGCTCAGAGATCGGCATGGGCAGGGCCTTCTTGCATCCGATTTTGCCCAGGCAGGGCTCCAGGAACCGTGTCCCAAAAAGCAAAATCATTTGGAGCTCTGGTGAATGGGCGCGTGACAGGATAGCCGTGGAGCTCGGATAACAGCTCAGAGATCGGCATGGGCAGGGCTTCTTGCATCCGATTTTGCCCAGGCTGGGCTCCAGGAACCGGGTCCCTAAAAGCAAAATCATTTGGAGCTCTGGTGAATGGGCGTGTGACAGGATAGCCGTGGAGCTCGGATAACAGCTCAGAGATCGGCATGGGCAGGGCCTTCTTGCATCCGATTTTGCCCAGGCAGGGCTCCAGGAACCGGGTCCCATAAAGCAAAATCATTTGGAGCTCTGGTGAATGGGCGCGTGACAGGATAGCCGTGGAGCTCGGATAACAGCTCAGAGATCGGCATGGGCAGGGCCTTCTTGCATCCGATTTTGCCCAGGCAGGGCTCCAGGAACCGGGTCCCAAAAAGCAAAATCATTTGGAGCTCTGGTGAATGGGCGCGTGACAGGATAGCCGTGGAGCTCGGATAACAGCTCAGAGATCGGCATGGGCAGGGCCTTCTTGCATCCGATTTTGCCCAGGCAGGGCTCCAGGAACCGTGTCCCAAAAAGCAAAATCATTTGGAGCTCTGGTGAATGGGCGCGTTACAGGATAGCCGTAGACCTCGGATAACAGCTCAGAGATCGGCATGGGCAGGGCCTTCTTGCATCCGATTTTGCCCAGGCGCGGCTCCAGGAACCGGGTCCCAAAAAGCAAAATCATTTGGAGCTCTGGTGAATGGGCGCGTGACAGGATAGCCGTGGAGCTCGGATAACAGCTCAGAGATCGGCATGGGCAGGGCCTTCTTGCATCCGATTTTGCCCAGGCAGGGCTCCAGGAACCGGGTCCCATAAAGCAAAATCATTTGGAGCTCTGGTGAATGGGCGCGTGACAGGATAGCCGTGGAGCTCGGATAACAGCTCAGAGATCGGCATGGGCAGGGCCTTCTTGCATCCGATTTTGCCCAGGCGGGGCTCCAGGAACCGTGTCCCAAAAAGCAAAATCATTTGGAGCTCTGGTGAATGGGCGCGTGACAGGATAGCCGTGGAGCTCGGATAACAGCTCAGAGATCGGCATGGGCAGGGCCTTCTTGCATCCGATTTTGCCCAGGCAGGGCTCCATGAACCGGGTCCCAAAAAGCAAAATCATTTGGAGCTCTGGTGAATGGGCGCGTGACAGGATAGCCGTGGAGCTCGGATAACAGCTCAGAGATCGGCATGGGCAGGGCCTTCTTGCATCCGATTTTGCCCAGGCAGGGCTCCAGGAACCGGGTCCCAAAAAGCAAAATCATTTGGAGCTCTGGTGAATGGGCGCGTGACAGGATAGCCGTGGAGCTCGGATAACAGCTCAGAGATCGGCATGGGCAGGGCCTTCTTGCATCCGATTTTGCCCAGGCAGGGCTCCAGGAACCGGGTCCCAAAAAGCAAAATCATTTGGAGCTCTGGTGAATGGGCGCGTGACAGGATAGCCGTGGAGCTCGGATAACAGCTCAGAGATCGGCATGGGCAGGGCCTTCTTGCATCCGATTTTGCCCAGGCAGGGCTCCAGGAACCGGGTCCCAAAAAAGCAAAATCATTTGGAGCTCTGGTGAATGGGCGCGTGACAGGATAGCCGTGGAGCTCGGATAACAGCTCAGAGATCGGCATGGGCAGGGCCTTCTTGCATCCGATTTTGCCCAGGCAGGGCTCCAGGAACCGGGTCCCAAAAAGCAAAATCATTTGGAGCTCTGGTGAATGGGCGCGTGACAGGATAGCCGTGGAGCTCGGATAACAGCTCAGAGATCGGCATGGGCAGGGCTTCTTGCATCCGATTTTGCCCAGGCAAGGCTCCAGGAACCGGGTCCCAAAAAGCAAAATCATTTGGAGCTCTGGTGAATGGGCGCGTGACAGGATAGCCGTGGAGCTCGGATAACAGCTCAGAGATCGGCATGGGCAGGGCATTCTTGCATCCGATTTTGCCCAGGCAGGGCTCCAGGAACCGGGTCCCAAAAAGCAAAATCATTTGGAGCTCTGGTGAATGGGCGCGTGACAGGATAGCAGTGGAGCTCGGATAACAGCTCAGAGATCGGCATGGGCAGGGCCTTCTTGCATCAGATTTTGCCCAGGCAGGGCTCCAGGAACCGGGTCCCAAAAAGCAAAATCCTTTGGAGCTCTGGTGAATGGGCGCGTGAGAGGATAGCCGTGGAGCTCGGATAACAGCTCAGAGATCGGCATGGGCAGGGCCTTCTTGCATCCGATTTTGCCCAGGCGGGGCTCCAGGAACCGGGTCCCAAAAAGCAAAATCATTTGGAGCTCTGGTGAATGGGCGCGTGACAGGATAGCCGTGGAGCTCGGATAACAGCTCAGAGATCGGCATGGGCAGGGCCTTCTTGCATCCGATTTTGCCCAGGCAGGGCTCCAGGAACCGGGTCCCAAAAAGCAAAATCATTTGGAGCTCTGGTGAATGGGCGCGTGACAGGATAGCCGTGGAGCTCGGATAACAGCTCAGAGATCGGCATGGGCAGGGCCTTCTTGCATCCGATTTTGCCCAGGCAGGGCTCCAGGAACCGTGTCCCAAAAAGAAAAATCATTTGGAGCTCTGGTGAATGGGCGCGTGACAGGATAGCCGTGGAGCTCGGATAACAGCTCAGAGATCGGCATGGGCAGGGCCTTCTTGCATCCGATTTTGCCCAGGCAGGGCTCCAGGAACCGGGTCCCAAAAAGCAAAATCATTTGGAGCTCTGGTGAATGGGCGCGTGACAGGATAGCCGTGGAGCTCGGATAACAGCTCAGAGATCGGCATGGGCAGGGCCTTCTTGCATCCGATTTTGCCCAGGCAGGGCTCCAGGAACCGGGTCCCAAAAAGCAAAATCATTTGGAGCTCTGGTGAATGGGCGCGTGACAGGATAGCCGTGGAGCTTGGATAACAGCTCAGAGATCGGCATGGGCAGGGCCTTCTTGCATCCGATTTTGCCCAGGCAGGGCTCCAGGAACCGGGTCCCAAAAAGCAAAATCATTTGGAGCTCTGGTGAATGGGCGCGTGACAGGATAGCCGTGGAGCTCGGATAACAGCTCAGAGATCGGCATGGGCAGGGCCTTCTTGCATCCGATTTTGCCCAGGCAGGGCTCCAGGAACCGGGTCCCAAAAAGCAAAATCATTTGGAGCTCTGGTGAATGGGCGCGTGACAGGATAGCCGTGGAGCTCGGATAACTGCTCAGAGATCGGCATGGGCAGGGCCTTCTTGCATCCGATTTTGCCCAGGCAGGGCTCCAGGAACCGTGTCCCAAAAAGCAAAATCATTTGGAGCTCTGGTGAATGGGCGCGTGACAGGATAGCCGTGGAGCTCGGATAATAGCTCAGAGATCGGCATGGGCAGGGCCTTCTTGCATCCGATTTTGCCCAGGCAGGGCTCCAGGAACCGGGTCCCAAAAAGCAAAATCATTTGGAGCTCTGGTGAATGGGCGCGTGACAGGATAGCCGTGGAGCTCGGATAACAGCTCAGAGATCGGCATGGGCAGGGCCTTCTTGCATCCGATTTTGCCCAGGCAGGGCTCCAGGAACCGGGTCCCAAAAAGCAAAATCATTTGGAGCTCTGGTGAATGGGCGCGTGACAGGATAGCCGTGGAGCTCGGATAACAGCTCAGAGATCGGCATGGGCAGGGCCTTCTTGCATCCGAAAAGCAAAATCATTTGGAGCTCTGGTGAATGGGCGCGTGACAGGATAGCCGTGGAGCTCGGATAACAGCTCAGAGATCGGCATGGGCAGGGCCTTCTTGCATCCGATTTTGCCCAGGCAGGGCTCCAGGAACCGTGTCCCAAAAAGCAAAATCATTTGGAGCTCTGGGGAATGGGCGCGTGACAGGATAGCCGTGGAGCTCGGATAACAGCTCAGAGATCGGCATGGGCAGGGCCTTCTTCCATCCGATTTTGCCCAGGCAGGGCTCCAGGAACCGGGTCCCAAAAAGCAAAATCATTTGGAGCTCTGGTGAATGGGCGCGTGACAGGATAGCCGTGGAGCTCGGATAACAGCTCAGAGATCGGCATGGGCAGGGCCTTCTTGCATCCGATTTTGCCCAGGCAGGGCTCCAGGAACCGTGTCCCAAAAAGCAAAATCATTTGGAGCTCTGGTGAATGGGCGCGTGACAGGATAGCCGTGGAGCTCGGATAACAGCTCAGAGATCGGCATGGGCAGGGCCTTCTTGCATCCGATTTTGCCCAGGCAGGGCTCCAGGAACCGGGTCCCAAAAAGCAAAATCATTTGGAGCTCTGGTGAATAGGCGCGTGGCAGGATAGCCGTGGAGCTCGGATAACAGCTCAGAGATCGGCATGGGCAGGGCCTTCTTGCATCCGATTTTGCCCAGGCAGGGCTCCAGGAACCGGGTCCCAAAAAGCAAAATCATTTGGAGCTCTGGTGAATGGGCGCGTGACAGGATAGCCATGGAGCTCGGATAACAGCTCAGAGATCGGCATGGGCAGGGCCTTCTTGCATCCGATTTTGCCCAGGCAGGGCTCCAGGAACCGGGTCCCAAAAAGCAAAATCATTTGGAGCTCTGGTGAATGGGCGCGTGACAGGATAGCCGTGGAGCTCGGATAACAGCTCAGAGATCGGCATGGGCAGGGCCTTCTTGCATCCGATTTTGCCCAGGCAGGGCTCCAGGAACCGGGTCCCAAAAAGCAAAATCATTTGGAGCTCTGGTGAATGGGCGCGTGACAGGATAGCCGTGGAGCTCGGATAACAGCTCAGAGATCGGCATGGGCAGGGCCTTCTTGCATCCGATTTTTCCCAGGCAGGGCTCCAGGAACTGGGTCCCAAAAAGCAAAATCATTTGGAGCTCTGGTGAATGGGCGCGTGACAGGATAGCCGTGGAGCTCGGATAACAGCTCAGAGATCGGCATGGGCAGGGCCTTCTTGCATCCGATTTTGCCCAGGCAGGGCTCCAGGAACCGGGTCCCAAAAAGCAAAATCATTTGGAGCTCTGGTGAATGGGCGCGTGACAGGATAGCCGTGGAGCTCGGATAACAGCTCAGAGATCGGCATGGGCAGGGCCTTCTTGCATCCGATTTTGCCCAGGCAGGGCTCCAGGAACCGGGTCCCAAAAAGCAAAATCATTTGGAGCTCTGGTGAATGGGCGCGTGACAGGATAGCCGTGGAGCTCGGATAACAGCTCAGAGATCGGCATGGGCAGGGCCTTCTTGCATCCGATTTTGCCCAGGCAGGGCTCCAGGAACCGGGTCCCAAAAAGCAAAATCATTTGGAGCTCTGGTGAATGGGCGCGTGACAGGATAGCCGTGGAGCTCGGATAACAGCTCAGAGATCGGCATGGGCAGGGCCTTCTTGCATCCGATTTTGCCCAGGCAGGGCTCCAGGAACCGGGTCCCAAAAAGCAAAATCATTTGGAGCTCTGGTGAATGGGCGCGTGACAGGATAGCCGTGGAGCTCGGATAACAGCTCAGAGATCGGCATGGGCAGGGCCTTCTTGCATCCGATTTTGCCCAGGCAGGGCTCCAGGAACCGGGTCCCAAAAAGCAAAATCATTTGTAGCTCTGGTGAATAGGCGCGTGACAGGATAGCCGTGGAGCTCGGATAACAGCTCAGAGATCGGCATGGGCAGGGCCTTCTTGCATCCGATTTTGCCCAGGCAGGGCTCCAGGAACCGGGTCCCAAAAAGCAAAATCATTTGGAGCTCTGGTGAATGGGCGCGTGACAGGATAGCCGTGGAGCTCGGATAACAGCTCAGAGATCGGCATGGGCAGGGCCTTCTTGCATCCGATTTTGCCCAGGCAGGGCTCCAGGAACCGGGTCCCAAAAAGCAAAATCATTTGGAGCTCTGGTGAATGGGCGCGTGACAGGATAGCCGTGGAGCTCGGATAACAGCTCAGAGATCGGCATGGGCAGGGCCTTCTTGCATTTGATTTTGCCCAGGCAGGGCTCCAGGAACCGTGTCCCAAAAAGCAAAATCATTTGGAGCTCTGGTGAATGGGCGCGTGACAGGATAGCCGTGGAGCTCGGATAACAGCTCAGAGATCGGCATGGGCAGGGCCTTCTTGCATCCGATTTTGCCCAGGCAGGGTTCCAGGAACCGGGTCCCAAAAAGCAAAATCATTTGGAGCTCTGGTGAATGGGCGCGTGACAGGATAGCCGTGGAGCTCGGATAACAGCTCAGAGATCGGCATGGGCAGGGCCTTCTTGCATCCGATTTTGCCCAGGCAGGGCTCCAGGAACCGGGTCCCAAAAAGCAAAATCATTTGGAGCTCTGGTGAATGGGCGCGTGACAGGATAGCCGTGGAGCTCGGATAACAGCTCAGAGATCGGCATGGGCAGGGCCTTCTTGCATTTGATTTTGCCCAGGCAGGGCTCCAGGAACCGTGTCCCAAAAAGCAAAATCATTTGGAGCTCTGGTGAATGGGCGCGTGACAGGATAGCCGTGGAGCTCGGATAACAGCTCAGAGATCGGCATGGGCAGGGCCTTCTTGCATCCGATTTTGCCCAGGCAGGGTTCCAGGAACCGGGTCCCAAAAAGCAAAATAATTTGGAGCTCTGGTGAATGGGCGCGTGACAGGATAGCCGTGGAGCTCGGATAACAGCTCAGAGATCGGCATGGGCAGGGCCTTCTTGCATCCGATTTTGCCCAGGCAGGGCTCCAGGAACCGGGTCCCAAAAAGCAAAATAATTTGGAGCTCTGGTGAATGGGCGCGTGACAGGATAGCCGTGGAGCTCGGATAACAGCTCAGAGATCGGCATGGGCAGGGCCTTCTTACATCCGATTTTGCCCAGGCAGGGCTCCAGGAACCGTGTCCCAAAAAGCAAAATCATTTGGAGCTCTGGTGAATGGGCGCGTGACAGGATAGCCGTGGAGCTCGGATAACAGCTCAGAGATCGGCATGGGCAGGGCCTTCTTGCATCTGATTTTGCCCAGGCAGGGCTCCAGGAACCGGCTCCCAAAAAGCAAAATCATTTGGAGCTCTGGTGAATGGGCGCGTGACAGGATAGCCGTGGAGCTCGGATAACAGCTCAGAGATCGGCATGGGCAGGGCCTTCTTGCATCCGATTTTGCCCAGGCAGGGCTCCAGGAACCGTGTCCCAAAAAGCAAAATCATTTGGAGCTCTGGTGAATGGGCGCGTGACAGGATAGCCGTGGAGCTCGGATAACAGCTCAGAGATCGGCATGGGCAGGGCCTTCTTGCATCCGATTTTGCCCAGGCAGGGCTCCAGGAACCGGGTCCCAAAAAGCAAAATCATTTGGAGCTCTGGTGAATGGGCGCGTGACAGGATAGCCGTGGAGCTCGGATAACAGCTCAGAGATCGGCATGGGCAGGGCCTTCTTGCATCCGATTTTGCCCAGGCAGGGCTCCAGGAACCGTGTCCCAAAAAGCAAAATCATTTGGAGCTCTGGTGAATGGGCGCGTGACAGGATAGCCGTGGAGCTCGGATAACAGCTCAGAGATCGGCATGGGCAGGGCCTTCTTGCATCCGATTTTGCCCAGGCAGGGCTCCAGGAACCGGGTCCCAAAAAGCAAAATCATTTGGAGCTCTGGTGAATGGGCGCGTGACAGGATAGCCGTGGAGCTCGGATAACAGCTCAGAGATCGGCATGGGCAGGGCCTTCTTGCATCCGATTTTGCCCAGGCAGGGCTCCAGGAACCGGGTCCCAAAAAGCAAAATCATTTGGAGCTCTGGTGAATGGGCGCGTGACAGGATAGCCGTGGAGCTCGGATAACAGCTCAGAGATCGGCATGGGCAGGGCCTTCTTGCATCCGATTTTGCCCAGGCAGGGCTCCAGGAACCGGGTCCCAAAAAGCAAAATCATTTGGAGCTCTGGTGAATGGGCGCGTGACAGGATAGCCGTGGAGCTCGGATAACAGCTCAGAGATCGGCATGGGCAGGGCCTTCTTGCATCCGATTTTGCCCAGGCAGGGCTCCAGGAACCGGGTCCCAAAAAGCAAAATCATTTGGAGCTCTGGTGAATGGGCGCGTGACAGGATAGCCGTGGAGCTCGGATAACAGCTCAGAGATCGGCATGGGCAGGGCCTTCTTGCATCCGATTTTGCCCAGGCAGGGCTCCAGGAACCGTGTCCCAAAACGCAAAATCATTTGGAGCTCTGGTGAATGGGCGCGTGACAGGATAGCCGTGGAGCTCGGATAACATCTCAGAGATCGGCATGGGCAGGGCCTTCTTGCATCCGATTTTGCCCAGGCAGGGCTCCAGGAACCGGGTCCCAAAAAGCAAAATCATTTGGAGCTCTGGTGAATGGGCGCGTGACAGGATAGCCGTGGAGCTCGGATAACAGCTAAGAGATCGGCATGGGCAGGGCCTTCTTGCATCCGATTTTGCCCAGGCAGGGCTCCAGGAACAGGGTCCCAAAAAGCAAAATCATTTGGAGCTCTGGTGAATGGGCGCGTGACAGGATAGCCGTGGAGCTCGGATAACAGCTCAGAGATCGGCATGGGCAGGGCCTTCTTGCATCCGATTTTGCCCAGGCAGGGCTCCAGGAACCGGCTCCCAAAAAGCAAAATCATTTGGAGCTCTGGTGAATGGGCGCGTGACAGGATAGCCGTGGAGCTCGGATAACAGCTCAGAGATCGGCATGGGCAGGGCCTTCTTGCATCCGATTTTGCCCAGGCAGGGCTCCAGGAACAGGGTCCCAAAAAGCAAAATCATTTGGAGCTCTGGTGAATGGGCGCGTGACAGGATAGCCGTGGAGCTCGGATAACAGCTCAGAGATCGGCATGGGCAGGGCCTTCTTGCATCCGATTTTGCCCAGGCAGGGCTCCAGGAACCGGCTCCCAAAAAGCAAAATCATTTGGAGCTCTGGTGAATGGGCGCGTGACAGGATAGCCGTGGAGCTCGGATAACAGCTCAGAGATCGGCATGGGCAGGGCCTTCTTGCATCCGATTTTGCCCAGGCAGGGCTCCAGGAACCGGGTCCCAAAAAGCAAAATCATTTGGAGCTCTGGTGAATGGGCGCGTGACAGGATAGCCGTGGAGCTCGGATAACAGCTCAGAGATCGGCATGGGCAGGGCCTTCTTGCATCCGATTTTGCCCAGGCAGGGCTCCAGGAACCGGGTCCCAAAAAGCAAAATCATTTGGAGCTCTGGTGAATGGGCGCGTGACAGGATAGCCGTGGAGCTCGGATAACAGCTCAGAGATCGGCATGGGCAGGGCCTTCTTGCATCCGATTTTGCCCAGGCAGGGCTCCAGGAACCGTGTCCCAAAACGCAAAATCATTTGGAGCTCTGGTGAATGGGCGCGTGACAGGATAGCCGTGGAGCTCGGATAACATCTCAGAGATCGGCATGGGCAGGGCCTTCTTGCATCCGATTTTGCCCAGGCAGGGCTCCAGGAACCGGGTCCCAAAAAGCAAAATCATTTGGAGCTCTGGTGAATGGGCGCGTGACAGGATAGCCGTGGAGCTCGGATAACAGCTAAGAGATCGGCATGGGCAGGGCCTTCTTGCATCCGATTTTGCCCAGGCAGGGCTCCAGGAACAGGGTCCCAAAAAGCAAAATCATTTGGAGCTCTGGTGAATGGGCGCGTGACAGGATAGCCGTGGAGCTCGGATAACAGCTCAGAGATCGGCATGGGCAGGGCCTTCTTGCATCCGATTTTGCCCAGGCAGGGCTCCAGGAACCGGCTCCCAAAAAGCAAAATCATTTGGAGCTCTGGTGAATGGGCGCGTGACAGGATAGCCGTGGAGCTCGGATAACAGCTCAGAGATCGGCATGGGCAGGGCCTTCTTGCATCCGATTTTGCCCAGGCAGGGCTCCAGGAACAGGGTCCCAAAAAGCAAAATCATTTGGAGCTCTGGTGAATGGGCGCGTGACAGGATAGCCGTGGAGCTCGGATAACAGCTCAGAGATCGGCATGGGCAGGGCCTTCTTGCATCCGATTTTGCCCAGGCAGGGCTCCAGGAACCGGCTCCCAAAAAGCAAAATCATTTGGAGCTCTGGTGAATGGGCGCGTGACAGGATAGCCGTGGAGCTCGGATAACAGCTCAGAGATCGGCATGGGCAGGGCCTTCTTGCATCCGATTTTGCCCAGGCAGGGCTCCAGGAACCGTGTCCCAAAAAGCAAAATCATTTGGAGCTGTTACGGTCTCCTGCCCTGTGCTGCCACGTCGTCATGGCAACCGGGAGACAAGTGCTAGCGGAGTAACCTGAGCGCAGCTGATACTCCGGTTCGGGTCTTTTGCTGTGCAGTGGTTATAGGCTCTGTGCACGGCAGGGGATCCGGTGCTGGTTTTTGTGCTCACAGTCTGTGAGGTCTGAGTGGGGCGTGGACAGCACCTGCTTTATAAGGCCTCTTCTCAGGGTAAGCAGATGCTGCTGAATCTTTGTTGGTTAGTCAGTTCCTGAAAGTTAGCCAGTACTGTGTAGCTTTGTATTTGTTTGTTGCTTACTGCAAATAGGCCTGGGGATTTGGTATTACACTCTGCCAATCCAGACCTAGCAGTAAGACTGGAGTCAGTCGTTTAGCTTGCTGGGGTTCTGTTACTACTCTGTGAACTTAGCAAGTTTGCGGCTGTATTCTAAGACTTGCCTGTCTAATCCTGTCTCACTGTGCTAGGTGTCAGGGGTCAGTTTAGTGGCAGTAAGCTGAACCTGTGCACTGCAAGTGAGAATTAGGATTGTGGAGACTCTCCTTGTGTCTATCCTTCCATCTCTGACCAAGGAGTTTACTGCCACACCCGTTGGTAACCCTTTAGGGTTTTGCTGTTGCCCTTAGCAACAGCATTTCGGGTTCTCTACGTATTAAAACACAACATCTTGCTTTTCCCATCTGAGCATTTCTAATACAAGGGAGATACCCAGTTCCTTAGCCTCTGGGCTTCTCTGTTCACTTTGTGTGTATTTTGTTACCCTATCACCTTCTGTGTACGTTATGTCATATTCCCCAGTCTGTCTGTGAGTCCATTTGTTTTGCATAACAGTTCAAACACCAGTACTTTCCTGCAGGCACTGGAGTGCATAACAGTTCTGACACCAGTACTTTCCTGCAGGCACTGGTGTGCATAACAGGAGCTCTGGTGAATGGGCGCATGACAGGATAGCCGTGGAGCTCGGATAACAGCTCAGAGATCGGCATGGGCAGGGCCTTCTTGCATCCGATTTTGCCCAGGCAGGGCTCCAGGAACCGTGTCCCAAAAAGCAAAATCATTTGGAGCTCTGGTGAATGGGCGCGTGACAGGATAGCCGTGGAGCTCCGATAACAGCTCAGAGATCGGCATGGGCAGGGCCTTCTTGCATCCGATTTTGCCCAGGCAGGGCTCCAGGAACCGGGTCCCAAAAAGCAAAATCATTTGGAGCTCTGGTGAATGGGCGCGTGACAGGATAGCCGTGGAGCTCGGATAACAGCTCAGAGATCGGCATGGGCAGGGCCTTCTTTCATCCGATTTTGCCCAGGCAGGGCTCCAGGAACCGTGTCCCAAAAAGCAAAATCATTTGGAGCTCTGGTGAATGGGCGCGTGACAGGATAGCCGTGGAGCTCGGATAACAGCTCAGAGATCGGCATGGGCAGGGCCTTCTTGCATCCGATTTTGCCCAGGCAGGGCTCCAGGAACCGGGTCCCAAAAAGCAAAATCATTTGGAGCTCTGGTGAATGGGCGCGTGACAGGATAGCCGTGGAGCTCGGATAACAGCTCAGAGATCGGCATGGGCAGGGCCTTCTTGCATCCGATTTTGCCCAGGCAGGGCTCCAGGAACCGGGTCCCAAAAAGCAAAATCATTTGGAGCTCTGGTGAATGGGCGCGTGACAGGATAGCCGTGGAGCTCGGATAACAGCTCAGAGATCGGCATGGGTAGGGCCTTCTTGCATCCGATTTTGCCCAAGCAGGGCTCCAGGAACCGTGTCCCAAAAAGCAATATCATTTGGAGCTCTGGTGAATGGGCGCGTGACAGGATAGCCGTGGAGCTCGGATAACAGCTCAGAGATCGGCATGGGCAGGGCCTTCTTGCATCCGATTTTGCCCAGGCAGGGCTCCAGGAACCGGGTCCCAAAAAGCAAAATCATTTGGAGCTCTGGTAAATTTATGAGGCGAGGTGGAGCGAGCTCATCTCCACTGCTGCCCTGAAGACACTTCGAGAGATAAAATGGAATGCACCGCTGCTTCTGCCCTTCACTGATGATGTTAAGCGCTTGAACCTGTACCTCCTTGACCGTCAGCGAGAGTACATTGATGAGTTGTCCGCCCACCCTTCCAAACAGCAGTGGTCCATGTTGGCCAAAGTTACCCTCACACAGTTGATTCTCTTCAACTGCAGGAGAGAAGGTGAGGTTTCCAAGATGTTGCTCTCCTCCTTCGATTTACGGCACACAGCCGATTTGCAGGGTGATGTGGCCCAGGCCCTGTCAGAGCTGGAGAAGGCACTCTGTCGTCACTTCTCCCGTATTGAGATTCCTGGGAAAAGAGGCAGGAAAGTCCCTGTCCTGTTATCCCCAAGCATGCAGAAAGCGATGGAGCTCCTCACAGAGAAGCGGACAGAATGTGATGTGACCCCACACAATATATACATGTTTGCTAGGCCAACAGCCATGTCCCATTATAGGGGATCCGACTGCATACGTCTCTACGCCCGGGAGTGTGGGGCCAAGCACCCCGAAGCATTATCTTCCACCCGCCTACGGAAGCATGTGGCTACACTTTCCAGGGTCCTCAACCTGAGCGATACAGAGATGGATCAGCTTGCTGATTTCCTTGGACATGATATCCGGGTGCATCGGCATTATTACCGCCTCCCGGAGGGTACCCTTCAACTGGCCAAGTTGAGCAAGCTCTTTCTGGCTCTCGAGCAAGGGAGAATGGCTGAATTCCGGGGCCACAATCTGGAAGAGATCTCCATTGATCCAAACGGTAGGTATCACTTGACAGTGTGGCTCCAGGGACTGACTGTCTAAGTGGGCTGGTGTGATCGGTTTCCCTGTCCTCTATCCACAGAGCCGATCCAGGTGGTGAGTGATGACTCTGGGGATGAGTCAGAGAGTCAAGATACTGAGGTTCCCATGGGGCACATGGGAAAAGAAGCCGGCAGCGTGGTGGCGGCGGATGGAGGTGCAGCTAAAGGTGGGTGTGACTGTCCATTCCATTTGAGATGCGTCCATGACTGGTGGTGGCGTTGCGTGGTGACTGACCTTTCTTCTCCCGCACAGGTGACAAAAGGGGTGCCAATCCGTGGACCCCAGCAGAAGTGAAAGCTGTTGAACGTCACATGATTCGGTTCATTAGCTCATTCAAGGTGCCGGGCAAGAATGACTGTGATGCGTGCCTAAGGGCAGAACGACAAGCGCTGAAGGCTCGGAACTGGCTCTCGGTTAAGTTTTACATTAAGAACCGAATTACTGCTGAAATGAGAAAGAACCTTTCCTGAATAAAATGTATCTGCTGCTGAATACATGTTTCCTCTATCTCTAATTAACCCCGAAAATAAATCAGTTATGTGGGTGTCCTCATAAGGCATGTATTCCTGAATAGGTCCCCATGAGGAAGGTTCCAGACATATGTCCCGATGAGGATAGAAAAACGAGTATGTGTGTGTGTGTGTGTGTGTGTGTGTGTGTGTGTGTGTGTGTGTGTGTGTGTGTGCGACAATATTCCTGGAATTTTGGATTAAACCTGGAACTTCTCCCAGCAATGGTGACAAAGAAAGAGCTAGTGCAGGGATGGATTACAAGAGGAGAGGGCCTGCGTGCAGGCTCTGTGTGGGCCCTCTCCTTTGCGCATGCACAGGTCTCCAGGAATATGGCGTCTGCACCTTATTCCTGGGATATCTCTACTGTGCAAATCACTGGGAAAATGGTGCTGCAGCTATTTCTGTCTGCAATGCCAGCCACCACAGGACTCCGGAGGGGTAAGTGTAATAAAATGGCTGCACCCATTACAGATTCTGGACACCAATGAGCTAGTGGTGTGTCCTGTGTCTGAATAGGCTCACTATGCATGGCATGGGACTGTCCTGTACCCCAATAGGTGCTTCTTCAAATGATTCTTTGTTTATGATGATACATGTTCTTAAACCATCAGTCGTGTCAGGTGTTGTCTGTTGCGCTCATACATGGCATACCCTCCAACTGTACCTTTTTAGCAGGTACAGTAACTTTTTTTATGGTCCGTACCGATTTTTGGCTCTCCAAACCTCCATTGAAAGTATAGGAAAAGGGACATGGCCACACCCCCTTTACCCGTGGACACGCCCCCTTTTCGAATTTGTACCGGTTTTTATGTGTAAAATGTTGGAAGGTATGACATGGCACTATCAAATTGCACCACATAGTTGTTGGGCCTGTTCAAAAATCCATGCACAGTCCCAACTCTTTCAAACCTGACAGTGGTCTGGATGCTCACAGTCTGCCCAGAAAACACTAGTCTGAGGGCGGGATGTACTAAAGGGAAAATGCGATAAAACCCCTAACCCTAACCCCATTGCATTTTCGTATATATGTACAAACACCCGACCGCCACATTTTCGCCGCACAGGGTTTCGCCATCTTTGGATGGCGTTACCCTATTGAAGCCTATGGGCTTCTTATCGCCGGCCGCCGCAACCCGCCGCCTCTGCCACTACCCGCCGCAGATCCTGACCCCCTCCTTCCCGGCATACCTTCCAACAGGAATCCTGGACCTGGAAGGTAATCTCCTCCTCCCCCTAGCAACGCAGCCAGAAGTCCTTCCGGCTATAGGTGGGAGGAGGAGGCGCTGTAGAGCAGATGAAGAGCCCAGGGAGGTGACTGAGACCCCCCGCACACCACCTCACAGGCATCTTGGGGGGCCTCCGTCACCGCATTGCGATATCGATCACATATGTTAGTACATATGCAATCAACATCGCTACGATGGGCGGCGATGTATGTTAATATATCCCACCCTTAAGCAATTAGATGTTTTCTCAGGAGTGGCTTTGAGCAGCAACCTGGAGTTCTGCAGAACATCTTCCACGTGTTCTTAACTTGTGGTCTAAGTTTGAACTTGGTGGTGGGAATGATGGTGCAGGTGTGCCTGGACAAAAGGCATTGAACAGAATAGAGAAGCCAATTTCATGGAGTATTTCTTAAACTGAGTAGCGCCATAAACACATCAGAAACATCTCTAGGACATTTGTCTAAAAGATGCTTTGCAGAATGTACTGCCCTTTCACAATGATTGCAGCATTTGTTGAAAGCAGGACATTTGTAGCATTTATGGTAATGAAAACAGCTGCAAGTCACCCAGTGCGTTTGTTGCTGCACTTGTTACTGGAGCTTGCATATATCTGACTTTCTTTAGAATTATTTGACTCTTTTATTGGATTGCTCATGTACTGTAGCTTACATATTTATATAGCAGTGTCCAGTGTTAATTATTCTCATGTAGTAAATGTGCATGAGTAACATCATTATAAGTCCCACATACAATCCTTACCCTTATGAGATCACTTGCTAAAGCAACATAATCACATTTCTTTGCTAGTAGTTTCTAACTGGCAGCATATGATTGAATACTCTCAGAGGGACTCTGCACAGCAGTGTTTAAAGCATGTCTGTCCATTATAACATTTTCCTTAGTAAACATATCTCATCAAACTTTTTTATTAGTGTGTCTAGATCTTCCTGATCATCTCCCTCCAAATAGACAAATGTATCTTCTTTGTTCACAGCTTCAGCCCCAGCTAGGTTGGGGAGAGTATACAGTACGTCTCTGTCACAACTCTTGGATGGATGGTATGGATGTTTGACTGTACTTAGTAGGACTTGCTAATACCCTGAACAGATGCCCAGAGGCTAATGTATCATTTGTTTACACCAGGAAATCCTGCAAGTAGGTTTGGACTTTGTTGCACTCGATAGGCAGGTCATGGCTCTCTGACTGGGTTCATATCATACAGGGTTGGTGGACGTAGCAGGCACTGACACAGACAGACAGATAGGTTACTGTGAGGCTAACTGCATTCAGAACCAGACAGGAAATTCTGTACCAGGGGATGGGCAAGATCAGGAGAGAGTCAGTATTGGGATCAGTAACAAAGGATCAGATTGGAACTGGTCACGGGGAGCTCAGAGTCAGAACCAGGATATCATGAAAAGCAGTACTAAGGAAGCAGCCAAGTAGAATTGTCAGACTGACTGTACTAGAACACTGGAAATCACACTGGGAGTCACAGAAAAACAGATGCTGGAGTACAGCTATAGAGCCTAAGTCTCAGAGACTCCATTTATATATATATATATATATATATAAGGAGAGAGAGAGAGAGAGAGAGAGTTTGAAACTGCTGCCAAACGCATCATGTTTAGCGTCCTTGGTCCTTTAAGTCCGATACAGAGCCACGTGCACATCCTTATGGGAGCTGCAGCCACCTGTCAGAGCTGCAGCAGGAAGAAGATGCCAGCCAGGGATACCATTCAGCCCAGCGGATGCTGACCTGCAACTGTCCGCAACGGAGCCACTGCTTCCCCAAGGGACCAGTGCTGATGGACCTGGTAAATAAGAGCCAGGCAGTAGTGCACTGTAACAACCTGTACCTTTTTTTGTCTGAGAGCCTGACACAGCAGTAAATGCACTATTCCTTCTTGAACTTCAGCCATGTGTCCGCAATGACGTCATAGAACCCACGGATTTGTGCGTCAGAGACCTTATGCCATCACAGCCAGACTTCTGAGACCATGTAAAGTGGTCTGTGTGCAAAACACCACAGGATTCTGGAGAGCTGCAGAAGTGTGTACTTACTAGCTGCAGGCATGCTGAATAATAAGAATTTACTTACCGATAATTCTATTTCTCATAGTCCGTAGTGGATGCTGGGACTCCGTCAGGACCATGGGGAATAGCGGGCTCCGCAGGAGACAGGGCACATCTAAATAAAGCTTTTAGGATCACATGGTGCGTACTGGCTCCTCCCCCTATGACCCTCCTCCAAGCCTCAGTTAGGATACTGTGCCCGGACGAGCGTACACAATAAGGAAGGATCTTGAATCCCGGGTAAGACTCATACCAGCCACACCAATCACACCGTACAACTTGTGATCTGAACCCAGTTAACAGTATGATAACAAAAAACGAAGTAGCCTCTGAAAAGATGGCTCACAACAATAGTAATAACCCGATCTTTGTAACAATAACTATGTACAAGTATTGCAGACAATCCGCACTTGGGATGGGCGCCCAGCATCCACTACGGACTATGAGAAATAGAATTATCGGTAAGTAAATTCTTATTTTCTCTAACGTCCTAGTGGATGCTGGGACTCCGTCAGGACCATGGGGATTATACCAAAGCTCCCAAACGGGCGGGAGAGTGCGGATGACTCTGCAGCACCGAATGAGAGAACTCCAGGTCCTCCTTAGCCAGAGTATCAAATTTGTAAAATTTTACAAACGTGTTCTCCCCTGACCACGTAGCTGCTCGGCAAAGTTGTAATGCCGAGACCCCTCGGGCAGCCGCCCAAGATGAGCCCACTTTCCTTGTGGAGTGGGCCTTTACAGATTTAGGCTGTGGCAGGCCTGCCACAGAATGTGCAAGTTGGATTGTGCTACAGATCCAACGTGCAATCGTCTGTTTAGACGCAGGAGCACCCATCTTGTTGGGTGCATACAATATAAACAACGAGTCAGATTTTCTGACTCCAGCTGTCCTTGAAATATATATTTTTAATGCTCTGACAACGTCCAGTAACTTGGAGTCCTCCAAGTCGCTAGTAGCCGCAGGCACCACAATAGGCTGGTTCAAGTGAAAAGCCGAAACCACCTTAGGGAGAAAATGAGGACGTGTCCGCAGTTCTGCCCTGTCCGAATGGAAAATCAGATATGGGCTTTTGTATGATAAAGCCGCCAACTCTGAAACTCTCCTGGCTGAAGCCAGGGCCAATAGCATGGTTACCTTCCATGTAAGGTATTTTAAATCTACCGATTTTAGAGGCTCAAACCAATGAGATTTGAGAAAATTCAAAACTACGTTCAAATCCCACGGTGCCACTGGAGGCACTATTGGGGGTTGTATATGTAGTACACCTTTGACAAAAGTTTGTACTTCAGGCACTGATGCCAATTCCTTCTGGAAGAAGATTGATAAGGCCGAAATTTGAACTTTAATGGACCCCAATTTTAGGCCCATAGACAATCCTGCTTGCAGGAAATGTAAGAATCGACCCAATTGAAATTCTTCCGTTGGAGCCTTCTTGGCCTCACACCACGCAACATATTTTCGCCAAATGCGGTGATAATGTTGTACAGTCACTTCCTTCCTAGCCTTAATCAAGGTAGGAATAACTTCCTCTGGAATGCCCTTTTCTTTTAGAATCCGGCGTTCAACCGCCATGCCGTCAAACGCAGACGCGGTAAGTCTTGGAACATACAAGGTCCCTGCTGAAGCAGATCCCTTCTTAGAGGTAGAAGCCACGGATCCTCCGTGAGCATCTCTTGAAGTTCCGGATACCAAGTTCTTCTTGGCCAGTCCGGAGCCACCAGTATTGTTCTTACTCCTCTTTTCCGTATAATTCTCAGTACCTTTGGTATGAGAGGCAGAGGAGGGAACACATACACTGACTGGTACACCCACGGTGTTACCAGAGCGTCCACAGCTATTGCCTGAGGGTCTCTTGACCTGGCGCAATATCTGTCCAATTTTTTGTTGAGGCGAGACGCCATCATGTCCACCTTTGGTTTTTCCCAACGGTTCACAATCATGTGGAAGACTTCTGGATGAAGTCCCCACTCTCCCGGGTGAAGGTCGTGTCTGCTGAGGAAGTCTGCTTCCCAGTTGTCCACTCCCGGGATGAACACTGCTGACAGTGCTATGACATGATTCTCCGCCCAGCGCAGAATCCTTGCAGCTTCTGTTATTGCTCTTCTGCTTCTCGTGCCGCCTTGTCGGTTTACGTGGGCGACTGCCGTGATGTTGTCCGACTGGATCAACACCGGCTGACCCTGAAGCAGCGATTTTGCCAGGCTTAGAGCATTGTAGATCGCTCTTAGCTCCAGTATATTTATGTGAAGGGACGTCTCCAGGTTTGACCACACGCCCTGGAAGTTTCTTCCCTGTGTGACTGCTCCCCAGCCTCGTAGGCTGGCATCCGTAGTCACCAGGACCCAGTCCTGTATGCCGAATCTGCGGCCCTCTAACAGATGGGCACTCTGCAACCACCACAGGAGAGACAACCTTGTTCTTGGTGACAGTGTTATCCGCTGATGCATGTGCAGATGCGATCCGGACCATTTGTCCAGCAGATCCCACTGAAATGTCCGTGCATGGAATCTGCCGAATGGAATCGCTTCGTAAGAAGCCACCATCTTTCCCAGGACTCTTGTGCATTGATGTACTGACACAGTTCCTGGTTTTAGGAGGTTCCTGACAAGTTCGGATAACTCCCTTGCTTTCTCCTCCGGGAGAAACACCTTTTTCTGAACCGTGTCCAGAATCATTCCCAGGAACAGCAGACGAGTTGTCGGGGTCAATTGAGATTTTGGAAGATTCAGAATCCACCCGTGTTGCTGAAGCACTACCTGGGTTAGTGCTACACCGACTTCCAGCTGTTCTCTGGACTTTGCCCTTATCAGGAGATCGTCCAAGTAAGGGATAATTAATACGCCTTTTCTTCGTAGAAGAACCATCATTTCGGTCATTACCTTGGTAAAGACCCGAGGGGCCGTGGACAAACCAAACGGCAGCGTTTGAAACTGATAATGACAGTCTTGTATCACGAACCTGAGATACCCTTGGTGTGAGGGGTAAATTGGGACATGCAGATAAGCATCTTTTATGTCCAGGGACACCATGAAGTCCCCTTCTTCCAGATTCGCTATCACTGCTCTGAGTGACTCCATCTTGAACTTGAATTTCTGTATGTACAGGTTCAAGGATTTCAGGTTTAGAATAGGTCTTACCGAACCGTCCGGCTTCGGTACCACAAATAGTGTGGAATAATACCCCTTTCCCTGTTGTAGGAGGGGTACCTTGACTATCACCTGCTGAGAATACAGCTTGTGAATGGCTTTCAAAACCGACGTCCTTTCTGAGGGAGACGTTGGTAAAGCAGACTTTAGGAACCGGCGAGGGGGAGACCTTTCGAACTCCAACATGTAACCCTGAGATATTATCTGCAGGATCCACGGGTCCACTTGTGAGCGAGCCCACTGATTGCTGAAAATCTTGAGTCGACCCCCCACCGCTCCTGAGTCCGCTTGTAAAGCCCCAGCGTCATGCTGATGGCTTTGTAGAACCCGGGGCGGGCTTCTGGTCCTGGGCAGGGGCTGCTTGCTGCCCTCTCTTACCCTTTCCTCTGCCTCGCGGCAGATAAGACTGTCCTTTTGGTCGCTTGTTTTTATAGGAGCGAAAGGACTGCGGCTGAAAAGACGGTGTCTTTTTCTGTTGGGAGGGGGTCTGAGGTAAAAAAGTGGATTTGCCGGCAGTTGCCGTGGCCACCAGGTCCGAAAGACCGACCCCAAATAATTCCTCTCCTTTATATGGCAATACTTCCATATGCCTTTTGGAATCCGCATCACCTGACCACTGTCGCGTCCATAAACTTCTTCTGGCAGATATGGACATCGCGCTTACTCTTGATGCTAGAGTACAAATATCCCTCTGAGCATCTCGCATATAAAGAAAAGCATCCTTTAATTGCTCTAGAGTCAATAAAATACTGTCCCTATCCAGGGTATCAATATTTTCAGTCAGAGAATCCAACCACACTACCCCAGCACTGCACATCCAGGCTGAGGCTACTGCCGGTCGCAGTATAACACCAGTATGTGTGTATATACTCTTCAGTGTAGTTTCCAGCCTCCTATCTGCTGGATCCTTGAGGGCGGCCGTATCAGGAGACGGCAACGCCACTTGCTTTGATAAACGTGTGAGCGCCTTATCCACCCTAGGGGGTGTTTCCCAGCGCGCCCTAACCTCTGGTGGGAAAGGGTATAATGCCAATAACTTCTTGGAAATTAGCAGTTTTCTATCTGGGTTAACCCACGCTTCGTCACACACGTCATTCAATTCCTCTGATTCTGGAAAAGCTACAGGTAGTTTTTTCACCCCCCACATAATACCCCTTTTTGAGGTACCAGCAGTATCAGAGATCTGCAAAGCCTCCTTCATTGCCGTGATCATATAACGTGTGGCCCTATTGGAAAATACGTTTGTTTCTTCACCGTCGACACTAGATTCATCTGTGTCGGTACCCGTGTCGACTGACTGAGGTAAGGGACGTTTTACAGCCCCTGACGGTGTCTGAGACGCCTGAGCCGGTACTAACTGGTTTTCCGGCCGTCTCATTTCGTCAACTGACTTTTGTAATGTGCTAACATTATCACGTAATTCCATAACTAAAGCCATCCATTCCGGTGTCGACTCCCTAGGGGGTGACATCACCATTACCGGCAATTGCTCTGCCTCCACACCAACATCGTCCTCATACATGTCGACACACACGTACCGACACACAGCAGCCACACAGGGAATGCTCTAATCGAAGACAGGACCCTCTTAGCCCTTTGGGGAGACAGAGGGAGAGTTTGCCAGCACACACCAAAAACGCTATAAATGTATATAAACAACCCTAGAAGGTGTTGTTTTTGATATAAGCGCTTTTAATATATCAATATCGCCAAATTATGCCCCCCTTCTCTTTGTTACCCTGTTTCTGTAGTGCAGTGCAGGGGAGAGTCCTGGGAGCCTTCCTCACCAGCGGAGCTGAGCAGGAAAATGGCGCTGAGTGCTGAGGAGAATAAGCTCCGCCCCTTTTTCGGCGGGCTTTTCTCCCGGGTTTTAAGAAAACTGGCCTGGGTTAAATACATACATATAGCCTTAATGGCTATATGTGATGTATTTATTTTGCCACTAAAGGTATTTAATATTGCTGCCCAGGGCGCCCCCAGCAGCGCCCTGCACCCTCCGTGACTGAATCAGTGAGACGTGTAGCAACAATGGCGCACAGCTGCAGTGCTGTGCGCTACCTTCATGAAGACTGAGGAGTCTTCTGCCGCCTGCTTTCCGGACCTCCGTCTTCAGCGTCTGTAAGGGGGATCGGCGGCGCGGCTCCGGGACGAACCCCAGGAGGACCAGTGTTCCGACTCCCTCTGGAGCTAAGTGTCCAGTAGCCTAAGACTCCAATCCATCCTGCACGCAGGTGAGTTGGAAATCTCTCCCCTAAGTCCCTCGATGCAGTGATCCTGTTGCCAGCAGGACTCACTGAGATTTAAACCTAAAAAAACTTTGTCTAAGCAGCTCTTTAGGAGAGCCACCTAGATTGCACCCTTCTCGGACGGGCACAAAAACCTAACTGAGGCTTGGAGGAGGGTCATAGGGGGAGGAGCCAGTACGCACCATGTGATCCTAAAAGCTTTATTTAGATGTGCCCTGTCTCCTGCGGAGCCCGCTATTCCCCATGGTCCTGACGGAGTCCCAGCATCCACTAGGACGTTAGAGAAAATGGCTTTAGAGGCACTTCCTATATAACAAACACTTCCTGTTTAACAAGTGGATGGCAGTGATGCAACTTTCACCATCCACATACAGCGTACACCTACAGTAGTCACTAGCGTTTCATCTCCTGAAGGACCACGTGATGTCTGACTCTGACCAGAGCCAATCACCGGCTTGACTGGTGACTGGAGAGAAGAATAGAATAGACATAATCAGTGTACATGCTGTGCGGTGGCTTCATGTGGCTGACAGGATGCAGCAGGACCCCGGGCAAGATACATGCAGCACCTGGTGGCTCTCCAGCTGGCATGTGTACAGAGGAACAGCACAATGGTAAGTGTCCGTAGCGGGAGCCTGATCCCTATCACCAATGCATGGGGAGATGGAGATGTAGTGCATGAACAGTGGGGGTGTACTAGGGTGAGTGGGCCTAGTAAGGGAGTGGTATCTGACAGAGCCGGATTAAGGGGGGGTCACAGGGGGTCAGTACCCCGGGCCCTCTAATCTTAGGGGGCCCCCCAGCTGGAGCTGTTCTGCTTCTGTCACTGCTGCCCCCTGCTTCCTGCACACTGCAGTCACGCTGAGTGGCTGCACGAAGGGTTACACAGCTACTGTGTGTACAGCAGTAGCAGACCACGCCTCCTCCCAGCGTCTCTGATCCCGGAGAGACAGACCAAGCGCAGCGGACTAAAGCAGAGCCAGAGAAAGAACAGACCTCTGACTGCAGCTGATAAAAAGTGGCAAAGGTCAAGGCAGTTTGGACTTGGGAGAAGTGAGCGCCAACCCCACACCTTGACACACCAGTAGCATGTGCTTCAGTATGCAGCAGTGGGGAGGGGGGGAGGGTAGAGCATATCATGAAGGCTATCTCCTCTTCTGTGTGCTTGTATCAGGGACGTGCGGTGAGCTAAATGGCTCAGGAGGCACTGGCTAACCCCAGAGCCAGATTTACATGCAATATATGAGCCAAAGGGTACATCTGGCCATTATACACAGGTGCAGCATTATAAACTCCTGAAAATATGGTGAGTTTTGATTAGAGATGGGTGGAAAGGATACACAGGTGAGGCACTGCCTCACCTGCCATAGACTTTTTACTCCAGAGTTTGGCCTATAAAAATTATTACAATAATGCAAAGAAGATATTTCAAACAAATTAACAGTATTTTTCATATATTTTATTCAGTCAAAACTCTGGTTTAAACGTAAGTATGACAGGAAAGGCTCTGCCTCACCTGCCTCACCCCACCGCACGTCACTGGCTTGTATGTCATGAAGTGTGTATGTCAGTGTGTTTGTGTCAGTGTGTGTACATGTGTCAGTAAGTGTGTTTGTGTTAGTGTGTGTAGGGTGGCCAATCCAGGGATCGGGATGGGCGGGATCCTAGGATTTAGGCCAAAATCCCGGGGATTGATGGATCAGGCGGCCCTTTGTTTTTTTAAAGGCAGGCAGCGTTGAGCGTCCTCAGGACGCTCAGACGCTGCCCGGCTCCCCCTGCATGATAGCTCTGCTGCTGGTGCGTGCGGGTGGCGGGCGCTAGAAGGCTGCGAAAAACTGATAAAGCTGTGGCCTTTGGAGCCGCTGTTCTGGCTGATGGATAATCCCTGTGTTGTGGGTGAGTTCTGGCGGCGCCTATGGCTGTTGTACATGAATAATGCTTTTCCCGCTGCGGGTGTCCGGCTGTGCACATGCGATGAAGCTTCCTCTCATAGACCGCGCAGCAGCCGCTCAGAGAACTCCCAGCAGCCTCAGCAGCACTATGTAACTTTTCCTTTAGACAGGCAGGAGGATGACTTTCACCATGGATAGAAAAGCTGGAAAGAGCTTCCTCTGTGTTCCCCAATTCTGAATAGCTGTTTTATGTACAGATTTGTATTGGGTAGGCTGGCATACATTTGTAAGACTTACTGTATAATGGCCCTCATTCCGAGTCGTTCGCTCGGTATTTTTCATCGCATCGCAGTGAAATTCCGCTTAGTGCGCATGCGCAATATTCGCACTGCGACTGCGCCAAGTATCTTTGCTATGAAGATAGTATTTTTACTCACGGCTTTTTCATCGCTCCGGCGATCGTAATGTGATTGACAGGAAATGGGTGTTACTGGGCGGAAACAGGCCGTTTTATGGGAGTGTGGCTGAAAACGCTACCGTTTCCGGAAAAAACGCAGGAGTGGCCGGAGAAACGGGGGAGTGGTTGGGCGAACGCTGGGTGTGTTTGTGACGTCAAACCAGGAACGACAAGCACTGAACTGATCGCACAGGCAGAGTAAGTCTGGAGCTACTCAGAAACTGCTAAGTAGTTTGTGAGCGCAATATTGCGAATACATCGGTCGCAATTTTAAGATGCTAAGATACACTCCCAGTAGGCGGCGGCTTAGCGTGTGTAACTCTGCTAAATTCGCCTTGCGACCGATCAACTCGGAATGAGGGCCCATGTACACATTTTTTCACAATTGTAATGCTTTTCTTTCAATCATAAGTATTAAAAGAAAACAGATAAATATATGTATGTGCATTATGCAATGCTGCCTATTAAATGTTTGAAACAAACATTACCCAAAGTTCAGCGATTTATGGGTTTCCCCCTGCGCAGCGTGATGTGCAGTGACAGGTCATGCTGCGCAGTCACCTGTCCGCCAAGTCAGGAGGATGTTTCCTAGCCTCCCAACCCCGTTGTATGGTGAATTATGTGTGCCGGGCGGGCGAGAGGGGCAGCCACATAGGGAAAAGCCAATCCCGGTTATCCCGGGATTGACCATTTTTCAATCCCGATACCCGGGATTGAAAAAATGGCCCGGGATTGGCTTCCCTAAGTGTGTGTGTGTCAGTAAGTGTGTATGTCAGTAAGGGATATCGGTCAAAAAGTGGTGTCTGTGTCAGACTGTCAGTAAGCTGTATCTGTGTAAATAAGTGTATTTGTGGTGTGTGTGAGATTCAGTAAGGGGTATCTGTGTTAGTAAGTTTTATCTGTGTCCGTAAGGTTTGTCTGTAAGTATGTATGATAATGTGCCAATAGTGTCAGTAAGTGGAATCTGTGTCAATAAGTGTGTGTTTAGTAAGTGTTTGTGTCAGTAGGGCGTGTCAGTAAATGTTTGTATCAGTAACTTGTGTCTGTATCAGTAAGGGGTGGCTGTCAGTATGCATGTGCCAATAAGTGGTGTATGTGTCAGATAGGCGTATCTGTCAGTAAGTGTTGTCTGTGTCAGTAAGGGTGTCTGTCAGTAAGTGTGTTTGTGTCAGTAAGATGTGTCTGTGTAGTTAAGTGTGTGTCAGTAAGCGGTATCTGTCAGTAAGTGTGTGTGTGTCAGTGTTCCTTTCTAAGATGTATCTGTCAGTAAGTGGAATCTGTCAGTAAAAGGTATTCATGTTATTAAGAGGTGTCTGTGTCAGTAAGGCAGTGTGTGTGCAGCTATGGGGGCAGTGAGTGTGTGTGACCATGGGGGCAGTATATGTGTATTGCTATGGGGGCAGCGTGTGTGTGTGTGTGTGTGTGTGTGTGTGTGTGTGTGTGTGTGTGTGTGAAACTGCATGCTGTTGGGGAAGGGGGCACCCGAACTGATGGTCTAAATCTGGCTCTGGATGTGGGTACAGGAAATTGCTGTTGCAGGGTGAGGAGGCACACACACATGAGACATAACCAGGAGGATGGTCCTGCCAAGAGGGCCCCCCTATCTTAAGTACCCCAGGCCCCCCGAAGGCTTAATCCGGCCCTGGTATCTGTATAGTAGGCATATTACAGTGAAGGAATGGGTAGTAGACTGCAGCACATACTAGTGATGAGCGGGTTCGGTTCCTCGGAAACCGGACCCCCACGAACTTCACCCATTTTACACGGGTTTGAGGCATACTCGGATTCTCCCGTATGGCTCGGTTAACCCGAGCGCGCCCGAACGTCATCATCCCGCTGTCGGATTCTCGAGAGATTCGGATTCTTTATAAGCAGCCGCGCGTCGCCGCCATTTTCACTCGTGCATTGGAAATGTTAGGGAGAGGACGTGGCTGGCGTCCTCTCCGTGTATTGTTGAACTTGATTGTGCTTTATTGCTTAATTGTGGGGAGGGCTGGGGAGCAGCTGTATTATATAGGAGGAGTGCAGTGCAGAGTTTTGCTGATCAGTGACCACCAGTTTAATCCGTTCTCTGCCTGGAAAACACTCCATATCTGTGCTCAGTGTGCTGCATATATCTGTGCTCACACTGCTTAATTGTGGGGACTGGGGAGCAGCTGTATTATATAGGAGGAGTACAGTGCAGAGTTTTGCTGACAGTGACCACCAGTATACGTTGTCTGCCTGAAAAACACTCCATATCTGTGCTCAGTGTGCGGCATATATCTGTGCTCACACTGCTTTATTGTGGGGACTGGGGCCACCAGTATATTATATAGGAGGAGTACAGTGCAGAGTTTTGCTGACCAGTGACCACCAGTATACGTTGTGTGCCTGAAAAAAACGCTCCTTATCTGTGCTCAGTGTGCTGCATATATCTGTGCTCACACTGCTTAATTGTGGGGACTGGGGAGCAGCTGTATTATATAGGAGGAGTACAGTGCAGAGTTTTGCTGACCAGTGACCACCAGTATACGTTGTCTGCCTGAAAAACACTCCATATCTGTGCTCAGTGTGCTGTATATATCTGTGCTCACACTGCTTTATTGTGGGGACTGGGGACCACCAGTATATTATATAGGAGGAGTACAGTGCAGAGTTTTGCTGACCAGTGACCACCAGTATACGTTGTGTGCCTGATAAAAACGCTCCTTATCTGTGCTCAGTGTGCTGCATATATCTGTGCTCACACTGCTTAATTGTGGGGACTGGGGAGCAGCTGTATTATATAGGAGGAGTACAGTGCAGAGTTTTGCTGACCAGTGACCACCAGTATACGTTGTCTGCCTGAAAAACACTCCATATCTGTGCTCAGTGTGCTGTATATATCTGTGCTCACACTGCTTAATTGTGGGGACTGGGGACCAGCAGTATTATATAGGAGGAGTACAGTGCAGAGTTTTGCTGACCAGTGACCACCAGTATACGTTGTCTGCCTGAAAAACACTCCATATCTGTGCTCAGTGTGCTGCATATATCTGTGCTCACACTGCTTTATTGTGGGGACTGGGGACCACCAGTATAATATTATATAAGAGGAGTACAGTGCAGAGTTTTGCTGACCAGTGACCACCAGTATACGTTGTCTGCCTGAAAAACGCTCCATATCTGTGCTCAGTGTGCTGCATATATCTGTGCTCACACTGCTTTATTGTGGGGAGGACTGGGGAGCAGCTGTATTATATAGGAGGAGTACAGTGCACAGTTTTGCTGACCAGTGACCACCAGTTTTATCCGTTCGCTGCCTGAAAATCACTCCATATCTGTGCTCAGTGTGCTGCACATATCTGTGCTCACACTGCTTAATTGTGGGGACTGGGGAGCAGCAGTATTATATAGGAGGAGTACAGTGCAGAGTTTTGCTGACAGTGACCACCAGTATACGTTGTCTGCCTGAAAAACGCTCCATATCTGTGCTTAGGGTGCTGCATATATCTGTGCTCACACTGCTTAATTGTGGGGACTGGGGAGCAGCTGTATTATATAGGAGGTGTACAGTGCAGAGTTTTGCTGACAGTGACCACCAGTATATACGTTGTCTGCCTGAAAAACACTCCATATCTGTGCTCAGTGTGCTGCATATATCTGTGCTCACACTGCTTAATTGTGGGGACTGGGGACCAGCAGTATTATATAGGAGGAGTACAGTGCAGAGTTTTGCTGACCAGTGACCACCAGTATACGTTGTCTGCCTGAAAAACACTCCATATCTGTGCTCAGTGTGCTGCATATATCTGTGCTCACACTGCTTTATTGTGGGGACTGGGGACCACCAGTATAATATTATATAAGAGGAGTACAGTGCAGAGTTTTGCTGACCAGTGACCACCAGTATACGTTGTCTGCCTGAAAAACGCTCCATATCTGTGCTCAGTGTGCTGCATATATCTGTGCTCACACTGCTTTATTGTGGGGAGGACTGGGGAGCAGCTGTATTATATAGGAGGAGTACAGTGCACAGTTTTGCTGACCAGTGACCACCAGTTTTATCCGTTCGCTGCCTGAAAATCACTCCATATCTGTGCTCAGTGTGCTGCACATATCTGTGCTCACACTGCTTAATTGTGGGGACTGGGGAGCAGCAGTATTATATAGGAGGAGTACAGTCCAGAGTTTTGCTGACAGTGACCACCAGTATACGTTGTCTGCCTGAAAAACGCTCCATATCTGTGCTCAGTGTGCTGCATATATCTGTGCTCACACTGCTTAATTGTGGGGACTGGGGAGCAGCTGTATTATATAGGAGGTGTACAGTGCAGAGTTTTGCTGACAGTGACCACCAGTATATACGTTGTCTGCCTGAAAAACACTCCATATCTGTGCTCAGTGTGCTGCATATATCTGTGCTCACACTGCTTAATTGTGGGGACTGGGGACCACCAGTATATTATATAGGAGGAGTACAGTGCAGAGTTTTGCTGACAGTGACCACCAGTATACGTTGTCTGCCTGAAAAAAACGCTCCTTATCTGTGCTCAGTGTGCTGCATATATCTGTGCTCACACTGCTTAATTGTGGGGACTGGGAAGCAGCTGTATTATATAGGAGGAGTACAGTGCAGAGTTTTGCTGACCAGTGACCACCAGTATACGTTGTCTGCCTGAAAAACACTCCATATCTGTGCTGCATTGTAGTATATAGTAGGAGTACAGTGCATAATTTTGCTGACCACCAGTATGTAATATATACCAGTACGGTACAGTAGTCCACTGCTCTACCTACCTCTGTGTCGTCAAGTATACTATCCATCCATACCTGTGGTGCATTTTAGTTGTGCGCAGTATATATAGTAGGAGGACAGTGCAGAATTTTGCTGACCACCAGTATATAATATATAGCAGTACGGTACAGTAGGCCACTGCTCTACCTACCTCTGTGTCGTCAAGTATACTATCCATCCATACCTGTGGTGCATTTTAGTTGTGCGCAGTATATATAGTAGGAGGACAGTGCAGAATTTTGCTGACCACCAGTATATAATATATACCAGTACAGTACAGTAGTCCACTGCTCTACCTTCCTCTGTGTCGTCAAGTATACTATCCATCCATACCTGTGGTTCATTTTAGTTGTATGCAGTATTTATAGTAGGAGGACAGTGCAGAATTTTGCTGACCACCGGTATATAATATTTAGCAGTACGGTACAGTAGGCCACTGCTCTACCTACCTCTGTGTCATCAAATATACTATCCATCCCTACCTGTGGTGCATTTTAGTTGTGCGCAGTATATAAAGTAGGAGGACAGTGCAGAATTTTGCTGACCACCAGTATATAATATATAGCAGTACGGTACAGTAGGCCACTGCTATACCTACCTCTGTGTCATCAAGTATACTATCCATCCATACCTGTGGTGCATTTTAGTTGTAAGCAGTATATATAGTAGGAGGACAGTGCATAATTTTGCTGACCACCAGTATATAATATATAGCAGTACGGTACAGTAGGCCACTGCTCTACCTACCTTTGTGTTGTCAAGTATACTATCCATCCTTACCTGTGGTGCATTTTAGTTGTAAGCAGTATATATAGTAGGAGGACAGTGCATAATTTTGCTGACCACCAGTATATAATATATAGCAGTACGGTATAGCAGGCCACTGCTCTACTTACCTCTGTGTCGTCAAGTATACTATCCATCTATACCTGTGGTGCATTTTAGTTGTGCGCAGTATTTATAGTAGGAGGACATTGCAGAATTTTGCTGACCACCAGTATATAATATATAGCAGTACGGTACAGTAGTCCACTGCTCTACCTTCCTCTGTGTCGTCAAGTATACTATCCATCCATACCTGTGGTGCATTTTAGTTGTGCGCAGTATATATAGTAGGAGGACAGTGCAGAATTTTGCTGACCATCAGTATATAATATATAGCAGTACGGTACAGTAGTCCACTGCTCTACCTACCTCTGTGTCGTCAAGTATACTATCCATCCATACCTGTGGTGCATTTTAGTTGTGCGCAGTATATATAATAGGAGGACAGTGCAGAATTTTGCTGACCACCAGTATATAATATATAGCAGTACGGTACAGTAGTCCACTGCTCTACCTACCTCTGTGTCATCAAGTATACTATCCATCCATACCTGTGGTGCATTTTAGTTTTGCGCAGTATATATAGTAGGAGGACAGTGCAGAATTTTGCTGACTACCAGTGTATAATTTATAGCAGTACGGTACAGTAGTCCACTGCTCTACCTAGCTCTGTGTCGTCAAGTATACTACAAAAGTTCAGTAAAATGACCCAAAAATCAAAATTAAAAGCGTCTGATGAGAAGCGTAAACTTGCCAATATGCCATTTACGACACGTAGTGGCAAGGAACGGCTGTGGCCCTGGCCTATGTTCATGGCTAGTGGTTCAGATTCACATGAGGATGGAAGCACTCATCCTCTCGCTAGAAAACTGCAGTGCCACTCCTAGATGGGCCAGGTGTTTGTGTCGGCCACTTGGGTCGCTTAGCTTAGCCACACAGCTACCTCATTGCACCTCTTTTTTTTCTTTGCATCATGTGCTGTTTGGGGACTATTTTTTAAATCTGCCATCCTGTCTGACACTGCAGTGTCACTCTAGATGGGCCAGGTGTTTGTGTCGGCCACTTGGGTTGCTTAGCTTAGTCACACAGCAACCTCATTGCACCTCTTTTTTTCTTTGCATCATGTGCTGTTTGGAGACTATTTTTTAAATCTGCCATCCTGTCAGACTCTGCAGTGCCACTCCTAGATGGGCCAGGTGTTTGTGTCGGCCACTTGGGTCACTTAGCTTAGCCATCCAGCGACCTTGGTGCAAATTTTAGGACTAAAAATAATATTGTGAGGTGTTCAGAATAAACTGGATATGAGTGGAAATTATTATAGTTATTGAGGTTAATAATACTATGGGATCAAAATGACCCCCAAATTCTATGATTTAAGCTGTTTTTTAGGGGTTTTTGTAAAAAAACACCCGAATCCAAAACACACCCGAATCCGACAAAAAATTTTCAGGGAGGTTTTGCCAAAACACGTCCGAATCCAAAACACGGCCGCGGAACCGAATCCAAAACGAAAACACAAAACCCGAAAAATTTCCGGTGCACATCACTACTTCTAACTGTGTATATGATTGGAGTGCCGCACCTCATTCTGCGTACTTACCTCTACTTGCAAAGAGCACCCAGTCTATTGTGAAATGTAAGTGGATGTGCCAGGCTCATTTGTCTACACACACACACACACACACACACACACACACACACACACACACACACTCTGTATATATCATTGATGTGTGTGTATAAAAAAAAAATATATATGTATGTCACTTAAACTACATAACACACACATTGTACACATACAAACATAACACACTACTGTACATACATACATACATACATACATACATACATACATACAAACAATACATACTTACATGCATTCCACACCACACATATGATATGGTACATACAAACATACTGTGTACAAACATACCAGGGACCCAGAGGAGGAGACTGATGGCGGCCACGGCACTGTAGTGCATACTGATTGTGAGGGAGGGAGCCGCTTTGACTGAGACAGATCATGAACTGTAACTGCATGCTGCAAAGACTAAGCCCTGCTATCAGAGCTCCAGGCAGCTGCAATCGCGGTTAGTGTTCAGACAGAGACACTGCTGTCATCTCAGAAAACAGGAATTTGGCTCATCAGGAGGGTTTCCAGGTGCCCAGAAACCCCTCCTGCGTGCACCATTGCGGGCCCTCGACAGTCGTTCTCCACCCCTCCATACTCACATTGCTGTCCACTGACACGCAACAGCCGGGCTCTGGGCACCTGTGCACTAGCTCTGCTCCCTGTCGCTGCGGTCGGTGGTGGTGGGGATATGCAGCATTAGCTCCTGACCTCCAACCGCACTGCTGCCGCTGATACAGGGTTGGCAGGGGCAGCCGGGCAGTGATAGACTGCCGCAGATGCCCCTGATCCTCCTCCCGACTCCATTGCCACCCGCTGCAAGGGATCCAGACACAGCTGCCCCTGTACCTCCTCCAGCTTCGCCGCAACCACTGCTGGAGGACCCTGTGTGACAGGGGCAGCCCGGCAGCAGAGATAAACTGCTGCAGCTGCCCCTGAACCTCCTCCCGGTACCCGCTCCACAGTGCTGCCACTGACGGGATCCTGGGCTGACAGGGTCAGTCCAGCCGGCAGTTCCGGTGACAGAAGTAGGTGGACACTGCTGGCCAGTGTCCACCTACTTATCGTTCAGTTCCCCATACACCTGAACGATTAGTTGGGAAAATCAAACAGGTCTGATCTTCCCAATGAGTTGGACAGACCATTTGTGTCCGTTTCTCTATCGTCCTAGTGGATGCTGGGGTTCCTGAAAGGACCATGGGGGGAATAGCGGCTCCGCAGGAGACAGGGCACAAAAAGTAAAGCTTTTCCAGATCAGGTGGTGTGCACTGGCTCCTCCCCCTATGACCCTCCTCCAGACTCCAGTTAGATTTTTGTGCCCGGCCGAGAAGGGTGCAATCTAGGTGGCTCTCCTAAAGAGCTGCTTAGAAAAAGTTTAGCTTAGGTTTTTTATTTTACAGTGAGTCCTGCTGGCAACAGGATCACTGCAACGAGGGACTGAGGGGAGAAGAAGTGAACTCACCTGCGTGCAGGATGGATTGGCTTCTTGGCTACTGGACATCAGCTCCAGAGGGACGATCACAGGTACAGCCTGGATGGTCACCGGAGCCGCGCCGCCGGCCCCCTTGCAGATGCTGAAGTCAGAAGAGGTCCAGAATCGGCGGCTGAAGACTCCTGCAGTCTTCTAAAGGTAGCGCACAGCACTGCAGCTGTGCGCCATTTTCCTCTCAGCACACTTCACACGCAGTCACTGAGGGTGCAGGGCGCTGGGGGGGGGCGCCCTGGGAGGCAAATGTAACCTATATAAAGGCTAAAAATACCTCACATATAGCCCCCAGAGGCTATATGGAGATATTTAACCCCTGCCTGGATTCACTAAATAGCGGGAGACGAGCCCGCCGGAAAAGGGGCGGGGCCTATCTCCTCAGCACACGGCGCCATTTCCTCTCACAGCTCCGCTGGTCAGGACGGCTCCCAGGTCTCTCCCCTGCACTGCACTACAGAAACAGGGTAAAACAGAGAGGGGGGGCAAATTTATGGCGATATTTTGATATATATAAAGCAGCTATAAGGGAGCACTTATTATAAGGCTATCCCTGTTATATATAGCGCTTTTGGTGTGTGCTGGCAAACTCTCCCTCTGTCTCCCCAAAGGGCTAGTGGGTCCTGTCTTCGTTAGGAGCATTCCCTGTGTGTCTGCTGTGTGTCGGTACGTGTGTGTCGACATGTATGAGGACGATATTGGTGTGGAGGCGGAGCAATTGCCAAATATGAGGATGTCACCCCCTAGGGAGTCGACACCAGAATGGATGCCTTTATTTATGGAACTACGGGATAGTGTCAACACGCTAAAGCAGTCGTTTGACGACATGAGACGGCCGGACAATCAATTAGTGCCTGTCCAGGCGACTCAAACACCGTCAGGGGCTGTGAAACGCCCTTTGCCTCAGTCGGTCGACACAGACCCAGACACAGGCACTGACTCCAGTGGTGACGGTGACGAATCAACCGTATTTTCCAGTAGGGCCACACGTTATATGATTTTGGCAATGAAGGAGGCGTTACATTTAGCTGATACTACAGGTACCACTAAACAGGGTATTATGTGGGGTGTGAAAAAACTACCTATAGTTTTTCCTGAATCAGAAGAATTAAATGACGTGTGTAATGAAGCGTGGGTTGCCCCTGATAAAAAGCTGATAATTTCAAAGAAATTATTGGCATTATACCCTTTCCCGCCAGAGGTTAGGGAGCGCTGGGAAACACCTCCTAGGGTGGACAAGGCGCTAACACGCTTATCTAAACAAGTGGCGTTACCCTCTCCTGAGACGGCCGCACTTAAAGATCCATCAGATAGGAGGATGGAAAATATCCAAAAAAGTATATACACACATGCAGGTGTTATACTACGACCAGCTATAGCGACTGCCTGGATGTGCAGTGCTGGGGTAGTTTGGTCAGAGTCCCTGATTGAAAATATTGATACCCTGGACAGGGACAATATTTTACTGTCGTTAGAACAAATAAAGGATGCATTTCTTTATATGCGTGATGCACAGAGGGATATATGCACACTGGCATCACGGGTAAGTGCTATGTCCATTTCGGCCAGAAGAGCTTTATGGACGCGACAGTGGACAGGCGATGCGGATTCAAAACGACATATGGAAGTTTTGCCGTATAAAGGGGAGGAGTTATTTGGAGTCGGTCTATCAGATTTGGTGGCCACGGCTACAGCCGGGAAATCCACCTTTCTACCTCAAGTCACTCCCCAACAGAAAAAGGCACCGACTTTTCAACCGCAGCCCTTTCGTTCCTTTAAAAATAAGAGAGCAAAGGGCTATTCATATCTGCCACGAGGCAGAGGTCGAGGGAAGAGACAGCAACAGGCAGCTCCTTCCCAGGAACAGAAGCCTTCCCCGGCTTCTACAAAAGCCTCAGCATGACGCTGGGGCTTCTCAAGCGGACTCGGGGACGGTGGGTGGTCGTCTCAAAAATTACAGCGCGCAGTGGGCTCACTCGCAGGTAGATCCCTGGATCCTGCAGATAATATCTCAGGGGTACAGGTTGGAATTAGAGACAGATCCACCTCGCCGTTTCCTGAAGTCTGCTTTACCAACGTCCCCCTCCGAAAGGGAGACGGTTTTGGAAGCCATTCACAAGCTGTACTCTCAGCAGGTGATAGTCAAGGTACCTCTTCTACAACAAGGGAAGGGGTATTATTCCACTCTTTTTGTGGTACCGAAGCCGGATGGCTCGGTAAGGCCTATTCTAAATCTGAAGTCCTTGAACCTGTACATAAAGAAGTTCAAGTTCAAGATGGAGTCACTCAGAGCAGTGATAGCGAACCTGGAAGAGGGGGACTTTATGGTATCCTTGGACATCAAGGATGCGTATCTCCACGTTCCAATTTACCCCTCACACCAGGGGTACCTCAGGTTCGTTGTACAAAACTGTCACTATCAGTTTCAGACGCTGCCGTTCGGATTGTCCACGGCACCTCGGGTCTTTACAAAGGTAATGGCCGAGATGATGATTCTTCTTCGAAGAAAAGGCATATTAATTATCCCATACTTGGACGATCTCCTAATAAGGGCAAGGTCCAGAGAACAGCTAGAGATGGGATTAGCACTGTCGCAAGAAGTGCTAAAACAGCACGGGTGGATTCTGAATATTCCAAAATCCCAGTTAATGCCGACAACTCGTCTGCTGTTCCTAGGGATGATTCTGGACACGGTTCAGAAAAAGGTTTTTCTCCCGGAGGAAAAAGCCAAGGAGTTATCCGAGCTTGTCAGGAACCTCCTAAAACCAGGAAAGGTGTCTGTACATCAATGCACAAGAGTCCTGGGAAAAATGGTGGCTTCTTACGAAGCAATTCCATTCGGCAGATTCCACGCAAGAATTTTCCAAAGGGATCTGTTGGACAAATGGTCAGGGTCGCATCTTCAGATGCACCTGCGGATAACCCTGTCTCCAAGGACAAGGGTGTCTCTTCTGTGGTGGTTGCAGAGTGCTCATCTATTGGAGGGCCGCAGATTCGGCATACAGGATTGGATCCTGGTGACCACGGACGCCAGCCTGAGAGGCTGGGGAGCAGTCACACAAGGAAGAAACTTCCAGGGAGTATGGACGAGCCTGGAAACGTCTCTTCACATAAACATTCTGGAACTAAGAGCAATATACAATGCTCTAAGCCAGGCAGAACCTCTGCTTCAGGGAAAACCGGTGTTGATCCAGTCGGACAACATCACGGCAGTCGCCCATGTGAACAGACAGGGCGGCACAAGAAGCAGGAGTGCAATGGCAGAAGCTGCAAGGATTCTTCGCTGGGCAGAGAATCATGTGATAGCACTGTCAGCAGTGTTCATCCCGGGAGTGGACTACTGGGAAGCAGACTTCCTCAGCAGACACGATCTTCACCCGGGAGAGTGGGGACTTCATCCAGAAGTCTTCCACTTGCTGGTAACCCGTTGGGAAAGACCAATGGTGGACATGATGGCGTCTCGCCTCAACAAAAAACTGGACAGGTATTGCGCCAGGTCAAGAGATCCGCAGGCAATAGCTGTGGACGCGCTGGTAACGCCTTGGGTGTACCAGTCGGTGTATGTGTTTCCTCCTCTGCCTCTCATACCAAAAGTATTGAGAATTATACGGCAAAGAGGCGTAAGGACGATACTAGTGGTTCCGGATTGGCCAAGAAGGACTTGGTACCCGGAACTTCAAGAGATGATCACGGAAGATCCGTGGCCTCTACCTCTAAGGAGGGACTTGCTTCAGCAGGGTCCCTGTCTGTTTCAAGACTTACCGCGGCTGCGTTTGACGGCATGGCGGTTGAACGCCGGATCCTAAAGGAAAAAGGCATGCCGGAAGAAGTCATTCCTACTTTGATTAAAGCAAGGAAGGAAGTAACCGTGCAACATTATCACCGAATTTGGCGAAAATATGTTGCGTGGTGCGAAGATCGGAGTGCTCCGACGGAGGAATTTCAACTGGGTCGATTCCTACATTTCCTGCAATCAGGATTGTCTATGGGTCTCAAATTGGGATCTATTAAGGTTCAAATTTCGGCCCTGTCGATTTTCTTTCAAAAAGAATTGGCTTCAGTCCCTGAAGTCCAGACCTTTGTTAAGGGAGTGCTACATATACAGCCTCCTGTGGTGCCTCCAGTGGCACCGTGGGATCTCAATGTGGTTTTGGACTTTCTAAAATCTCATTGGTTTGAACCACTAAAGAAGGTGGATTTGAAATATCTCACTTGGAAAGTGACCATGCTTCTAGCCCTGGCTTCGGCCAGGAGAGTGTCAGAACTGGCAGCTTTATCTTACAAAAGCCCATATCTGATTTTCCATTCGGACAGGGCAGAACTGCGGACTCGTCCGCATTTTCTCCCTAAGGTGGTGTCAGCATTTCATCTGAACCAGCCTATTGTAGTGCCTGCGGCTACAAGTGACTTGGAGGACTCCAAGTTACTGGACGTTGTCAGAGCATTAAAAATATATATTGCAAGGACAGCTGGAGTCAGAAAATCTGACTCGTTGTTTATATTGTATGCACCCATCAAGATGGGTGCTCCTGCGTCTAAGCAGACGATTGCTCGTTGGATCTGTAGCACAATCCAACTTGCACATTCTGTGGCAGGCCTGCCACAGCCTAAATCTGTAAAGGCCCACTCCACAAGGAAGGTGGGCTCATCTTGGGCGGCTGCCCGAGGGGTCTCGGCATTACAACTTTGCCGAGCAGCTACGTGGTCAGGGGAGAACACGTTTGTAAAATTTTACAAATTTGATACTCTGGCTAAGGAGGACCTGGAGTTCTCTCATTCGGTGCTGCAGAGTCATCCGCACTCTCCCGCCCGTTTGGGAGCTTTGGTATAATCCCCATGGTCCTTTCAGGAACCCCAGCATCCACTAGGACGATAGAGAAAATAAGATTTTACTTACCGATAAATCTATTTCTCGGAGTCCGTAGTGGATGCTGGGCGCCCATCCCAAGTGCGGATTATCTGCAATAATTGTACATAGTTATTGTTAACTAATTCGGGTTATTGTTGAAGGAAGCCATCTTTCAGAGGCTCCGCTGTTATCATACTGTTAACTGGGTTTAGATCACAAGTTGTACGGTGTGATTGGTGTGGCTGGTATGAGTCTTACCCGGGATTCAAAATCCTCCCTTATTGTGTACGCTCGTCCGGGCACAGTACCTAACTGGAGTCTGGAGGAGGGTCATAGGGGGAGGAGCCAGTGCACACCACCTGATCTGGAAAAGCTTTACTTTTTGTGCCCTGTCTCCTGCGGAGCCGCTATTCCCCCCATGGTCCTTTCAGGAACCCCAGCATCCACTACGGACTCCGAGAAATAGATTTATCGGTAAGTAAAATCTTATTTTTTCAGCGTGTGGGAGCAAACTGATGATAATCGTTTGCTCCCACACACTGCCAGATTATCGTTCCAACCAGCCAAAAAGCTGGCTGGTTGGAACTATATAATTCTGATGTACGGCCAGCATTAGCAATAATTTAGAAAATATAGCAGTCAGCTGCCCCTAAGGAAGACCATAATTTAACATTCGGGATTTGTTTGTTTATATTTGGCTATTACATCTATGTTCTTAGGTTATAAGGTTGCAAATCACTTCCTGGTGTGTTGTCTTTATGCTTTGAGAACACTAAACCATTATCCATAAATGGTGATTTCGTAAGCCATGGTGGGAGTTTTCTTTTTGAATTAATTGATAGTTCTCCTTGCTTTATCTGAGGCCTGATTGCAAGACATGAAGCCCAACCGGTCAGCATTGATCAGAGCTGTAATCCATTGATTTAGCCTATAATCCAAGACCATGGTAAAAAGCTTAAAGAGGTCTCTGCAAAATCTGACTAAGAAATCATTGTGTACAGAGGCTATGTACAGAGTTTATGCATATTATAGCGGTGCTTGTGAGGCACAGGTAGTGAAAGTGAGGTTAAAATTGCATCATCCATGAAGTTTGAGTTTGAATTGTATAGTCCATGAAGCTAGTTTCTGTAAGTCTAAGATAGGCCAGTAGTATGTGATATATAAAGAAAGTTGTTAAGCTTTACATCTACAATGATGTTGAAGTCACATGACAGAACTACACTTCCCTCCTTCCCAATTGAAAGTTTTAAGGAAAATTTGCTAAAAAAACAACAATTGAATGGTTCTATACGCATAGATGGAGCATCTCCATGAGCATCTCACATTTTTTTTGCCTCTTGTACCTATAAGGCAGGGGTGGGGAACCTCCGGCCCGCGGGCCGTATAAGGCCCGCGAAGCCGTTTGCTCCGGCCCACCCGCTTCTGTCAGTGAGACACGCCGCCGCTCAGTCCGGCGACAGCGTGTCTCAGCTGTCAGGACAGGGAGAAGAGCGCAGCGATGTTGGATGACGGCGGCGGCGTGTAGGACTTCAAACTAGTCGCCGCTTCGTGAGCCAATCAGAGCCCGCGGACCGGCAGCCAATCAGGAGCCGCGGCTGCCGGCCCGCGAGCTCTGATTGGCTCTCGCACCGGCGGCTGGTTTGAAGTCCTACACGCCGCCGCCGCCACCCGACATAGCCGCGCTCTCCTCCCTGTCAGCAAGCAGCGGTAAGCAGCACGGGGGGGGGCATCTGTATACCTGGCACTGTGGGGGCATCTGTATACCTGGCACTGTGGGGGCATCTGTATACTTGGCACTGTGGGGACATCTGTATAGCTGGCACTGTGGGGACATCTGTATAGCTGGCACTGTATGGGGTATCTGTGTACCTTGCACTGTGGGGGCATCTGTATAGCTGGCACTGTGGAGGCATCTGAATAGCTGGCACTGTGGGGGCATCTGTATACCTGGCACTGTGGGGGCATCTGTATAGCTGGCACTGTGGGGGCATCTGTGTACCTGGCACTGTGGGGGCATCTGTGTACCTGGCACTGTGGGGGCATCTGTGTACCTGGCACTGTGGGGGCATCTGTGTACCTGGCACTGTGGGGACATCTGTATAGCTGGCACTGTGGGGGCATCTGTATACCAGGCACTGTGGGGGCATCTGTATAGCTGGCACTGTGGGGACATCTGTATAGCTGGCACTGTAGGGGTATCTGTGTACCTGGCACTGTGGGGGCATCTGTATAGCTGGCACTGTGGAGGCATCTGAATAGCTGGCACTGTGGGGGCATCTGTATACCTGGCACTGTGGGGGCATCTGTATAGCTGGCACTGTGGGGGCATCTGTGTACCTGGCACTGTGGGGGCATCTGTGTACCTGGCACTGTGGGGACATCTGTATACCAGTCACTGTGGGGGCATCTGTATAGCTGGCACTGTGGGGGCATCTGTATAGCTGGCACTGTGGGGGTATCTGTGTACCTGGCACTGTGGGGGCATCTGTATAGCTGGCACTGTGGGGGCATCTGTATACCTGGCACGGTGGGGGGCATATGTATACCTGGCACGGTGGGGGGCATATGTATACCTGGCACGGTGGGGGGCATATGTGTACCTGGCACGTGAGGGGCATATGTATACCTGGCAGGGTGAGGGACATTTGTATACCTGGCACGGTGAGGGGCATTTGTATACCTGGCACGGTGGGGGGCATTTGTATACCTGGCACTGTGGGGGGCATTTGTATACCTGGCACTGTGGGGGCATCTGTATACCTGGCACGGTGGGGGGCATATGTATACCTGCATGGTGGGGGGCATATGTATACCTGGCACGGTGAGGGGCATATGTATACCTGGCCCGGTGAGGGACATTTGTATACTTGGCACTGTGAGGGGCATTTGTATACCTGGCACTGTGGGGGCAATTGTGGATCTGGCACTGCACTATTGGGGGCATATGTGTATCACGTCCCATTTTAACTGGCCATACCCATTTTTTTGGGCCTGCGCGCACACACAGTACCTCTAAGGGGCAGACCTACTGGGGGGCAGGGTAATTTTTTTAAATTGAGAATTTTTGTATGGCCCCCGAAGGATTTTATAAATATCCAAATGGCTCTCGCTAGAAAAAAGGTTCCCCACCCCTGCTATAAGGGAATGTCCCACTTGGATTTGATGTTAAGTGCAAAAAAGGTTTAAAGAATGGTGATCATATCTCAGTGTTTTTCTGGGACGTTTGTGCCAGGTCATTAAATTGTTGTTAAAAATAATACTGTACATAAGTATGTGTGCAATACAGACAGGACAGGTTCTACTGTAAGACAAGAAGAGCCCAGGGCAAAAATAAAGTCTCTTTGGCGCCGCCTTAAAAAAAAAAAAAATCTATTCTTTTTTTTTTTTTTTTGTCTGTACTAAATAAAAATATGCTTTGCGTATGTGGTGGGGAACCTTCCGAAGAAATCGACCCTTCCTGGGCAGACAGTGTCTCAGTAAATATTTATTATTCATGTAGGAGATCAAATGATGGGGAAGACACCTGTTTGTGTAAGAATATAACCAATGTCATCATCATACAACAGAGGTTCAAACAAACTCATGCCCACTGTGCCACTCCAGCCTTGTGCCCCCTGTGCCGCTCCAGTCTTGTGCCCCCTGTGCCAGTCTGGCCTTGTGTACCTTATGCCACTTCAGCCTTGTTTCACCTGGGTCACTCCAGCCTCCAAGTGATTAGATATGCATGCTCCTCCTCAGTTCTTTTTCATGGGCACAGGAGCAGGCAGCCACTCACAGAAAACAGCACATGCAAGTGGAGTGACGTCATCAGGTCACGTGCGTATCCAGTGGAAAGCCTGTTGAATGTTTAAGGAGGTGAAGCTAGAACAGGAATTCCTGCTGCTCGCTGCTAGCCTGCTACTCTTTCTCCTGATCCAGTCCTGGCAGCATGGGCTGCCGGAAATCGCTGAAAACAGCTAAAATTGTGTAATTTTTCAATCCAAAACCCAAAATTTGTATTTAAAATCTGAATTCTAAACTGCGGGAAGATTCAAACTGATACTTGGTTTGTATCTGATTTTCTCGGGGATCCGGACTGAGTTTTGGTTTGTAGTCACAAAATTTGGGTGGATTTGCACTTCTGGCGAACCAAACCGCATATATCTGCACTGAATACAGATCAGCTCCATTACAATTATATAACTACAGCTATTGTCAGAATTTTCAAGAGTAACAGTAGTCCTAAAGGTGCAGCTCAAGTCAGTGCAATAGGACTAGAAACGTATGTTATGCCTTTGCCAACATTCATGAAGTATATAATGAAAAATGACAGCTGAGAACATTGTTTCTGAAAAAAACATAAGGCTTCAGCCGCTTTGGGAGACATCCACTAAGTTCAGTGCTGATGGAGTAGCAAATAAGTCCAGGAAGGACATTCAGATAGGTGGAACACTATGTAACACATATGTTGGCACTTTAATGAGATCCTTGAGACCAGGTGGTGCAGGTCCAATACGGACCTGCTGGTGTCTGTGTACACCTCACTAGTATCCATGGTTAACCCTACATTTCTGTGACTAACTTTACCTCATATTGAGTCAGATATAATGCAGATATTTTCACAAATGGTTGATTTTTTTGAAGTGCGCATGTGTCTAAGGACAGAGTGTAGTAAACCCTAAACTGCAAAAAAACAACAGAAAATCCAGTTTTCAGACCACATTCCCATATGTACCAAGCTCCGTAATGCACCAACCCAGGGGGCGTGAGGTGCCATGGGTTGGTGTGGCTGCGCTGCTTTGGGACATCATTATTGTAACACTTAATCTAACATTTTTAGTACCTACAGTAAACTGCTTTTTCACTAATGTAACATTTTTTAATGCCCTAATTACTACTTTTCACCTATGTAACACTACGTGCACTGAGCTGCTACTTCTTATTAATGTAACACCTTTTAACACTTAAAATGCTACTTCTCACTGGTGTGATGCCTTGTCCCAGCCTTAGGGATCCCTTGCTTTGGAAGTGAACCTTAGGAATGTTAGGGACCCACCTGATGAGGTCACCAGGCCATGGTAGGGGGTCCTATATGTTGTGGGCAAATATTATGCTAAGAACCTAAATTTTACTCCATGTTAAATTGCAGAGTTTACTAGAATTGTTCAGATTGTCAGTTCTTAGTACTTAAGAGTATGCACTTGCATATTTTCTTTTTTCTGTTACTCTAATATTGTACAAGACCAGGAGTAGGCAACCTGTGCCACACTAGCTGCTTTAGAACTACACATCCCAGCATGCCCTGACACAGTTTATTTCAACAGTGTGGCCAGGTATGCTGGGATGTGCAGTTACTCAACAGCTTGAGTACCACAAGTTAACCTACCCTTACACAAGACAGAAGTGACGGTGACCATGCTTGGAAAATCATTGAAGATTAAAACAGGGATGGAGAAATACAGAATACGCTCCACAGAAATTTAAAGGTGTCAGTATTCGGTGCCCAGGAAAGATATCCCAATGTGCACCTTTGGGTGAGCTGCTGTCTTTTTTTTTTAAGCTCTTGGGCCAAATTTAATACCCCTGCTTGTGGGATTCGGCATGATTCCAGTAAAATAGTCATTAGATTTAAATCACCAGTTAGTTGGTTTTGCCTTTAAACTAATTGCTGCTTTGAATCTTATGACTATTGCACCAGATTCATGTTGGCTACTACAAATCACAAGCTATTACATTTGGCCCCATTTGGTTGGACAAATACTGTGCACTGAATATTTGCTGAGTTTTATCATGAAAATTGATACAAGTTTATTTGTATATGAATGAGTGCTTCAGTGGTAATATATATTCATTAAGCATAACATAACCCATAACTTTGCATTTTCAGGCTAACACCCCATCCTAGCCCTTGGCATCAGATGTACCATAAAATGGAATTGACATATGTGTATTAGAAGTTGGCTTTACAAATGTTCCTGCCTGCTGTGAGGAGGGAGAAGAATGGAGAGTCCTTGCAATGCCAGAGGAGTCAATATGTCTTTAAAGGTTGGAGACACGATAATTGGTATTCAGTCAAATTGTCGTCCGTAATCATGTCAACAGGCAGTAGGTCAATATCCTCAAACTGTCCACAGGTTCACAATCTCGACATCTGAAATTTCGCCATGTGAATTGTCGATGGTTTCAGAATGTCCAAAAGGGTTAGGTACCAAAGCACAGAAGTTTTTCTATAGGCTGCACAGGGAGGTTAGGGTTAGGCTGCAGAGAACGGGGAGGTTAGGGTTAGCCACTAGGGATAGTGTTAGGGATTAGGGTTACAGATAGGGGAAATATACAAACTTGAATACTGAAGGATCACAGCTGTCACTGGGAAGTGACTCTCACAGCACCGCCCAGACTTGGAAGAAGACGCTGGAGTCGTCCCTGCTGTAGGAAGCAGGTAAGAAGCCCTTAAAACCACCAGAAATGGTTTGTCGACAGTTCATCATAATCTGAGTAGACATGATGAACCTCAGCGTTTTCACTGTCTACATGCTGAGCATGCCAATGTGCTGCATGTCGACAGTTCAACCCTGTTGACATTCTCACATCGACCTGATGTCTGTCAACCAGTTATACCACACCCACAAAGATTTTATGGTTCTTCTATTTGGAATAAGAGATTACACTGAAAACAAAAGGTTGGATGAACTTCTTCATTATGTTAGGGGTCATAGCTTCAAGAAATACACATTTGGGGCGAGATGTACTACAGCTGATAATGCATCCAAAACGCAGAAAAACCCTGTTTTCAGAGTTTTGGCTGCATTTGCAAATGTACCATGCTCCAGAATGTGGTACATTCAGAAGCTTGGAGATGGTGGGTAACGCCATTTTTTAGCTAGTGTTACCCAATAGAAGCCTATGGGCTTCTTTTCACACTTTGCCCTCAGAGTACCCCCACGGTAGCATGTAGAGTACCCCATAAACCCGGAAGTCCTTTAATCGTAAAGGACAGTGCTTATCGGAAGAGCTGTCCTTTGCAATTTTAATTGCATTTCTAAGTACATGATGGCAGCGGTGGCACCTACTTATATTTAGTAGTGGGGCACAAGTGTCACACCAACTTTGCACATACAATACACAAGGAGAGGGGTTTACTCTCAAAGCATTCCCAACATACATGCTACATGGTAAATATGCCATGTGAAATCTCTCCTATTAAAAATAATTTATTGACCTTTCTACTATTATCTATTATATTTCACTGACCACTTTAATAAAAAACAGTATGAAAAGACGTTCGAAAAAATTAATTGTTGATATTATTAATCATTACGACAATTAATTTGACATATTAGTGTCTACTCATTTTACAAAAACAAAGAAAAAAATGTGCTTACTCTTGCAACTTCTTAATATAAATACAACTTAGTAATGCAGCAAATAACTATCAGATAATAAAGAGACTGAAAAACCACCATCACTATCAATATGTTCAAATAATCATTCATTAGAGTAATAACTTAAAAATAACAACTTACAACTTCTCTCTTTTTATTTTTTACAAGAACAAAATTGCAGAATATTCAGTTGAAAGTATACCTCATTTTTAAAAATTACTTATGGATTATTAAATAATGTAGATTTAAAAACATGAATCAATAGCAATAACGGAAATGGAGCACACGCTGACAAGCTATTAATTTTTAATGTATCATTTGTACAAGCATTACGGAGGAGAAATTTCCCTTGATCATTAATTGGACAATGTTATATGACACCAAGAGAAAAAAATGATCTTATGGTTTTTACCTGACTAGAAAATGGAGCTATCATTAGTGAGAAGAAGTAGGTGATCATGACTTACCTATTTTTCATAAATTACACTAAATAACTATAATGGCGCAATTTAGTAGTCCAAAGTTCATTTTTTTATCCGCAGGCCATCCATAGTTAACAGTTTAAAGTAAGGGATCGTGCTGAGAAAATAGTGGCCTAATCAGATGCCATAAATTCTGGCTGATCAGATGAGCCCCATTTTCTTTCAGCATGAAGATCTAATGAAGTAGTTTACTAGAGGGGGATTCACAACTTTTGTCCCTGCATTTGATTATTCTGGGTGGCTGCACTGAGTTCCAAACTGATAGAGTACTGTACACTGCAGCCTAATCCTTGTGGATTGTGCTATGCATGCTGAGCTTTCCCAAGGTTTTATCATTAAATCTCCATATAACTGCAGCAAAATAAGTGCCTCTAATCACTTCATATTCTAATCTCTGGTCAACCATAAACAGTGGAGGTGCAGAACAATGCAACAGTATATTCCCAGATACTGCATTTATTATGCCAGATGAATTCACAAGTGATCTTTGTTACTATTTTACTAAGCATAAGCTATCACTGCTACTTTTATTATAAAATGAGTGCTGTAGGCTAATCATTATCAATTGGCAATAATATTTTTTATTTAAGTGCTGCATATAAATATGTAATGCAGTTGTCTGATCGCCTCAGTCAGACTAATTTTACTAATGATGAGCAATAAAAATTCATGCTGCTCCATAAATGTGACCCCTATCTTCATATTGCAGCAACCTGGACTGAATATATACATATATTTATATATATATATATATATATATATATATACAGGTTGAGTATCCCATATCCAAATATTCCGAAATACGGAATATTCCGAAATACGGACTTTTTTGAGTGAGAGTAAGATAGTAAAACCTTTGTTTTTTGATGGCTCAATGTACACAAACTTTGTTTAATACACAAAGTTATTAAAAATATTGTATTAAATTACCTTCAGGCTGTGTGTATAAGGTGTATATGAAACATAAATTAATTATGTGAATGTAGATACACTTTGTTCAATGCACAAAGTTACAAAAAATATTGGCTAAAATTACCTTCAGGCTGTGTGTATAAGGTGTATATGTAACATAAATGCATTCTGTGCTTAGACTTGGGTCCCATCACCATGATATCTCATTTTGTTATGCAATTATTCCAAAATACGAAAAAATCCGATATCCAAAATACCTCTGGTCCCAAGCATTTTGGATAAGGGATACTCAACCTGTATATATATATGCAAATTGTACTGATGGCTTTCACGGTCAGTACAGAGATAGAAATAAGGCTGCTACAGCTTCTTAACGTTTCAATTTTATATTAAAATATTCATCCTGTATAATAAAAGGCTAACGCTGCTCCTCACCTCTATGGGGGAATTAAAGTGTTTACCATACTGGTGGCCACTAGATGGGGTCCGACGGAGCAATTCAAGTGTTGTTTCATTCGGGCACACACAGCCGCCGGTACTGACGTTACTGTTATGTTGTTCCATCAGTTTGTCGGGCTGTTAATTAATCATATATGTGTGTGTGTGTGTGTGTGTGTGTGTGTGTGTGTGTGTGTGTGTGTGTGTGTGTCTGCGTGCGTGTCATTTAATATTTTTTTAATTCATCTTAAGGATTGCAATTATTTCATATAAAGCTTCCCCTGAAAGCAGCCGCTAGTAAGTTGTGACTGTGTGGCCTGTTACACTGCATTCATGAATGGACAGCTAACACTATTGCTCGGCAACCACACAATCACATCACTTAGGAACCCTCAGATACATACTGTAGTAGAATCTTTACCTGGAAGCATTAAAATTTAGACCCTGCGGTGACTACCATGAAGTACCCTAGGACTGCAATCAGATTGCAATCAATGGGTCTTAAAGAAGCAGTCACACACCATGCTACAGAATATCTAGCTATTTGTTGAACCAAAATGCTTAATTATTTTAAAATAAATATTAAAGTTTCAAACATTTACATAATAATGAATTACTATTTTACAAAATAATTAAAACTTGCTTTTTGATTTTATTTTATATACTGTTTCTGTAAAATATATTACAGGTGGTTTCCTGTTATTTTAATGAATTAAATGCCTACGTTATTCTGTGCATGTGTGTGGGTGTAGAATCATTAACCACTTTTACTTTGACCTCACTGATGGAATAAAAAGAAATTCACCATGCAGCCCCCATAAAATACAGCTGCCCCCACCAATCTTCCGCTCAGCGTTGGATCAATGCATTAAAAAAAAAATGCCCTTTGATGGACTTTCTGGCCCTGTGATCTCCCAGCCCTAGGGGTTTAAAGGATGAGCATATCAATTCGGGACCACTGAACTGCATTTCCATTGCATAAGGAACCCTCCTCTTGGCTTTGTCCGGACAAACTCAAGCCCTCCTACTTTTGTCACTCTTCTTTCATGCTTTATTTAGCAAACATAAAACAAGCTTTGTTTGTTGCTGGGTCGATTCTAAACTTTGCATAAAACAGTTTAAAGTGTTGTTAAGCTGTGTGTACCTGAGAACACCTCCGGAGTTGTAACTGATTTCAAAATAGTCTTCTTCTACGAATTAGTTGCAAAATGAAACTATGCACCAGAAATATTAGTATTTTTATTCCTCTGCAGGTTCTTTTTTTCAAATTAAAATGCAATTACGTCATAAAAGCAGACTTTTTAGCAGGAAAGCACAGTCGCTTTCCCTGTTCGTGGTAGAAGCACAAAGAAACCAGGAGATGATTTAATCTGAGCCACTGTTTATTGCTGTTACAGGAATTAATGCAAAGTGAAAGCAAAGAGCATTTACACTGGTCCCCTTCTACTCCTATCCCCATGGTTTCAGTCTATATTACAGGGGTTCTTTACCCTTTTTTTCTCTTAATTCATCCTCAACTTATGTCTGACAACTAGCTTCCTACACCATAGTTTTTATATAGAGGTACTTTGAATGACATTTATGTGATGCATAAATGTTAGTAGTATTGATAGTTAGAATTTTTTTTTTAGGAAACTGGGAACATCTGGCAGCGCTCAATAAGTTTGTAAAGTAAGTACAAAATCAGTCTTGTTTTGTGTGTATCACTACTTTAAATCCAGCCCTCAAAATAATAATTCTTTAGCAAATATACTGTACCCCTAAATAACTTGCTGATCTACTTTTATTGTCCCAAGACATATATTAAACAAATGGGCAATTCAGTAAATAGCCTTATCCAACAACCCATTATTACTCCAACCCAGTAGCGGATCTTTCTACAGGCAGACGGGATTTTTGCCTGGGGCGCCGCCTTCCAGAGGGTGCCGCTGCCATCCAGAGGGCGCCGCCGCATGGCAAGATCCGCTACTGTTGGACGGTGCCCCCCGGTGCCGTGCTGTGAAGGAAACTAGATGCTACCCGTCTAGTTTCCCTTAGTGGAGAGGACCTTTGCTGTGCGGTGTGCGATGACATCATCGCGCACCGCACAGCATTGTGGGACTGGCACATAGACGCTAGGGGTCATAATTGACCTCTAGTGTCTATGCTGTGCTATGGGAGAGACGTCATGACGTCTCTCCCATTGATCCGAGGAGCGGCCCTGGCGGAAGTCAGCAGCGGAGGTCAGCAGCGATTGGGAATCAGGAGCGGGGATAGTAAGTATTAATTATTATTTTTTTTGTAAGCGGCGCTACTCAACTGGGGGCACAAATGGGGGCACAACTCTACAGGGGGCATAACTGACCACGCCCCTGTATGAAGCCATGCCCCTATTTTCACTCGGGGCGCCACAAGGGCTAGAACCAGCCCTGCTCCAGCCATATTTTATATTTATACTTATCTACTGTAAATACTGTGTATGTCTACAGATGATGCTACCCCTAAGTTCCTTACTTGGCATTTTTCATTTGTCTAAATATGGAATGGCATCACTAAAGGGGTGTGCGGGCTGTGGCTCGCACCGGGTGACACCATCCAAGGGCATGAAGCCAAGTGCATGGAGAGTTTCTGTGGGCAGTCCAGTATCTCCTGGAGTGCTGGGCATGACCCCCCCCATTCCCCAGAGCGATGAAAACAAGGGAGTGTCAGGAGGTCATGCCCCTTCCATGTGAGGTCATACCCCATTTTGGGGGTTTAAACTGAGTGATAACCAACCCAAGTAAGGCAGCTGTAAATTTGCGCATTCAGTGCAGCTCCTCTATTTCTCTATAATATACCATATTTCAGGGCATGTTCTAGTGTTCGGTTTTACTATAATATACAGCAAGACAGTGCTGTATCTATACACTCAGTGATCAGAGCTCAGAATGTCAGACAGATGAGTTCAGATACAAAATAAAAGACTTATGGTGTAAGGAGGTCACCAAGAAATAGGTGGCGGGATCATTTTAACAGTACACAAAAATGTTTTTTCCTGTATTCTTTGTTTCCAAGTAAAGTTACTGCATGGGCTACTGCCTCCATGGGCTCCAGGCAATGGGGATCTGGCAAAGCCATCATACCCTTCAATGTTCCCGCATACAGTACTTCCCCAAACTCAGATACGTGTGCAGCCACAGATTACAGATTATTATTCAGTTCTTCCAAATTGTAAAGTGCTGACTAAATAGGGAGGAGTGTAACACTGACTCCAGTATGCAGTTACATTTTGTATAAATGTGATTTTGTTGAATTTAAAGAATTTTCAGCAGACCCTTCCAAATCAATAATACATTCCAAGCAAATGAGTTCATGGTTTAATTTGCTTATCTCCACTCATAGCCTTGGTACAGGTTGCATGAAGGTACTACCATTTTGAAATTAAGTTTTAGTAGCTGTGATCATTTCTCTTAAAATTCTCTGAAAGCTCAGAATTTCTCTTGATAATTGAATATACAGTGCATCCGGAAAGTATTCACAGCGCTTCACTTTTTCCACCTTTTTTTATGTTACAGCCTTATTCCACAATGGAATAAATTAATTTTTTCCCTCTAAATTCTACACACAATACCCCATAATGACAACGTGGAAAAAACAAGATTTCTTATAAGAATTTACCGTTGTTAAATCTCTTTCTGCGAGGTACACTGGGCTCCACAAGGAATAACATCGGGTGTACAGTAGGATCTTGATCCGAGGCACCAACAGGCTCAAAGCTTTGACCTTCTTCCCAGAATGCCTAGCGTCGCCTCCTCTATAACCCCGCCTCTGTGCACAGGAGCTCAGTTTTTGTTAACCAGTCCAATGCAGTAGCAGGTAAAAGAGACGACAATCGTTAGTAGCCACATACACACACACTCACGACAGGTGAGGGTGTCAGTGGCTAATGCCATACCAACCCAAAGAAGCTAAGTGCGTCAGGGTGGGCGCCCTGTGGCAGGGCCGTCTTTTCGTATGGGCTCAATGGGCACTTGCCCAAGGGCCCCAGGAGTATAAGGGCCCTGGACTGATAGCTGAGGGTCCCCTCTTTCCAGGGGTACCAGATTTTTGAAAATCGGACTTTGGGAACCAGAGATATCCTACTTCAAAGTAGTGGTCCCCATCTAAGCCTGTTAATTGCTCTTCCCAGCCAGATATCTCAGGTTCTGTTTAATTTATAGTTTTTCTGAGGGTATATGCCAAAATCTGGGACTCTCCCCTTCTGGTGGACACTGGCAGCTTGTCTCTACTATGCCCAGAACCAGAGATATCAGCCTTCCAGCAGCTGGTCCCTCCTCCAGCTCCACACGCCTGGTATGCAGTTTTATATTTTCTTTAATGGATTGCTCTGGCTCCTGAACTCTGATCTCCAAGTCCCTAGCACCTCCTTACAGGAGGGACTCTCTAATGCTTTATCCCATTCAAAGCTAAGAAATCTGTTTCCAGGAACATGAGATATCTGCAGTCAAGTAAGCTGCCCTCCCACCGGAAAATGATGAATATTAAGTCCACTCCACTATCCACCTCTCTACTGCATATTAAACACCCCCTACCACCCTGGAAGTCATGTACCAGGGCCCCTTTATTCAGCCGAATGCCCCCTTCTACAATTTAGTGTTCTCCCTTCCACCCCATCTCCCACCATCTGTGCAGTAAAGTAGTAATTAGCAGAAATTACTGCTCCAGGTCCTACATGCTGAGCGGAAGATAGAACACCCCCAATACCCCCACCCACCAATCAAACTGCCGCTGATAGCATCCCCCACCCCTACCACTGGAGGATGGGTAAGGGCCCCAGTGCATTGTTGTGCCCAGGGGCCCACACTGCTGTTAAGATGGCCCTGCCCTGTGGAGCCCAGTGTACCTTGCAGAAAGAGATTTAACAACGGTAAGTTCTTACCATAAATCTTGTTTTCTGCTGCGGGGTACACTGGGCTCCACAGGGAATAACATCGGGTTTACCTAAAGCAGTTCCTTATGGGAGGGGATGCTCTGTAGAGGGCACAAGAACCTGGAGTCCAAAGGAAGCATCCTGGGAGGCAGAAGTACCGAAGGTATAGAACGTGTTCACTGAGGACCATGTAGCCGCCTTGCACAATTGTTCCAGGGTCGCACCACGGCGGGCCGCCCAAGAAGGTCCAACAGACCGAGTAGAATGGGCCTTAATGGTAGCAGAAGCTGGAAGACCAGCCTGTACATAAGCATGTGCAATCACCATTCTAATCCATCTGACCAAGGTCTGCTTATTAGCAGGCCAGCCACGTTTGTGAAAACCAAACAATACGAAGAGAGATTCAGACTTCTGAATGGAAGCAGTTCTCTTCACATAGATACGGAGAGCCCATACAACATCCAAAGACCGCTCTCCAGAAGACAACTCCAGAGAAATAAAGGCAGAAACCACAATCTCCTGGTTAAGGTGGAAGGAAGACACCACCTTAGGTAGGTAACCAGGGCGTGTCCTAAGAACTGCCCCATCATGGTGAAAAATCAGATAGGGGGACTTACAGGATAAGTCACCCAGGTCTGAAATGCGTCTAGCAGAGGCAATGGCTAGCAGAAACAAGACCATAAGGGAAAGCCACTTAAGAGCCGCGGATGCAAGAGGTTCAAATGAAAATTTTTGCAAGGCCTCCAAGACCACCGACAAATCCCAAGGGTCCACAGGTGGAACATAAGGATGCCGAATGCGCAACACACCCTGAGTGAAGGTACGAACATCAGGCAGAGATGCAATTTTTCTCTGAAACTATACCGACAAGGCAGATATATGAACCTTGAGGGAGGCTAGACGAAGACCTGAGTCCAGGCCTTGCTGTAGAAAAGCCAAAAGTTTGGCTGTACTAAACTCGTAAGCGTCATGATTGTTATTTGCGCACCAAGCAAAGTAAGAATTCCAGACCCTATGGTAAATCCGAGCAGAAGCCGGCTTACGGGCCTTCAACATAGTTTGAATGACCGCCTCCGGAAAACCTTTGGCCCTCAGTATGGAAGCTTCAAGAGCCACACCGTCAAAGTCATTCGGGCCAGATCCTGGTAGACACAAGGGCCCTGAATGAGGAGGTCTGGTCGTTGTGGAAGTAGAAGGGGACGCCCTAGTGAGAGGCCCTGGAGGTCTGAGAACCAATGCCACCTGGGCCACGCGGGAGCAATCAGAAGTAGTATGCCTCCTTCTTGTTTGAACTTCCTTATCACTCTGGGCAGTAGAGACACTGGAGGGAACACATATGGCAACCGAAAGTTCCACGGGATTGCCAGTGCATCCATGAACGCTGCTTGAGGATCCCTTGTTCTTGCTCCGAAGACTGGAACCTTGTGGTTGTGTCGAGACGCCATCAGATCTACATCCGGAATGCCCCACTTGTCCACGAGGAGTTGAAATACTTCTGGATGGAGGCTCCACTTCCCGGCGCGCACGTCCTGACGACTGAGAAAGTCCACTTCCCAGTTGAGGACCCCCGGAATGAACACCGCCGATATAGCTGGTAGTTGGCGTTCCGCCCCTTGAAGAATTCTTGATACTTCCCTCATTGCCATGCGGCTTCGAGTGCCGCCTTGATGATTTATGTATGCCACTGTGGTGGCGTTGTCCAACTGTACCTGAACAGGTCTATTCTGAATCAGATGCTGGGCCAGATTCAGTGCGTTGAACACTGCCTGCAGTTCCAGAAATCACATGTACAGTACATAAGTATTCACAGCCTTTGCCATGAAGCTCAAAATTGAGCTCAGGTGCATCCTGTTTCCAATGGTCATCCTTGCGATGTTCCTACAGCTTAATTGGAGTCCACCTATGGTAAAATCAGTTGATTGGACATGATTTGGAAAGGCACACACCTGTCTATAACTCTATATAAGGTCCCACACTTAACAGTGAGAACAAATCAAGCATGAAGTCAAAGGAATTGTCTGTAGACCTCCAAGACAGGATTGTCTCGAGGCACAAATCTGGAGAAGGGTACAGAAAAATATCTGCTGCTTGGAAGGTCCCACTGAGCACAGTGGCCTCCATCATCCATAAATGGATGAAATGTGGAAACACCAGGACTCTTCCAGGAGCTGGCCGGCCGTCTAAACTGAGCGATCGGGGGAGAAGGGCCCTCGTCAGGCAGGTGGCCAAGAACCCGATGGTCACTCTGTCAGAGCTACTGCATTCCTCTGTGGGGAGAGGAGAACCTTCCAGATGGACCACCATCTCTGCAGCAATCCACCAATCCGGCCTGTATGGTAGAGTGGCCAGATGGCAGCCACTCCTTAGTAAAGAGCACATGGAAGCCCACCTGGAGTTTGCTAAAATGCACCTGAAGGACTCTCAGACCATGAGAAACAAAATTCTCTGGTCTGATGAGACAAAGATTGAACTCTTTGGCGTGAATGCCAGGTGTCATGTTTTGAGGAAATTAGGCACCACTCATCACCAGACCACTACCATCCCTACAGTGAAGCACGGTGGGGATGTTTTTCGGCAGCAGGAACTAGGAGACTAGTCAGGATAGATGGAAAGATGAATGCAGCAATGTACAGAGACATCCTGGATGAAAACCTGGTCCAGAGCACTCTTGATCTCAGACTGGGATGACGGTTCATCTTTCAGCAGGACAGCAACCCTAAGTATACAGCCAAGATATCAAAGGAGTGGCTTCAGGACAACTCCAAGGTGGTGCTTTCAGGGGCAATGGACCAAGGAAGAAAGTTGCCTGCCAATATTGGAACTTTGGCCTATATACATGGCACTGATACAGGCAAAGGACATTCTTCGGGGAAAACCAGTCCAGATCCGCTTGGACAATGCGACGGCAGTAGCGTACCTCAACCATCAGGGTGGAACTCGCAGCCGAAAAGCGATGAAGGAGGTAAGTCACATACTAAAGTGGCCAGAACTTCATCATCCAGCCTTGTCCGCAGTGTTCCGGGATTCCTAAACTGGGAGGCGGACTTCCTCAGTCGACACGCCATTCAGGCAAGCAAATACGCTCTACACCTGGAGGTTTTCCAGACTCTAGTAGACAAGTGGGGGTTGCCAGAGATAGATCTCATGGCGTCCCATCTGAACAACAACGTGCTCGCATACGGGTCAAGATCAAAGGATCCCAGAGCGATATTTGTGGATGTATCAGTGAGATGGGATTTTCATCTGGCTTATCACCCTATTACCCAGGGTGGTGAGAAAGATAAAGCAAGGAAAAGGTGCCGTGATACTAATAGCTCCGGCTTGGCCCAGAAGACATTGGTACACAGATCTGCAGAGTATGTCGATGGATGTTCCACTTCTGCTCCCTGAATTTCCAGATCTACTGATGCAGAGTCCTTGTTATCACAGACATCTGGATCGACTGTCTTTGACGGCGTGGTTCTTGAAATCTCTATCCTGAAGTCAAGAGGATTCTCACAACAGGTAATTCAAACTATGCTCAGAGCAAGGAAACCTTCCTCAGCTCGCATTTATCACCGAATATGGCAAACCTATATTCATTGGTGCAGTGAACGGAAAATGGACCCTAAGTCTTTCAGAGTTTCCAGGGTCTTAGCATTCCTTCAGGCAGGAATGGATAAAGTTTTGAAGGTGGCTTCCATAAGAGTGCAAGTGTCGGCATTGACTGTATCGTTCCAAAAGAAAATTGCCAATTTACAGGATGTGCGTACTTTTTTCCAGGGAATGCTGCACATTCAATCTGCTTTTGTTCCTCTTACAGTGTCTTGGGACTTAAGTCTAGTCCTGAAAGCCCTTCAAGTTGCCCCATTTTAACCACTTAATAAAGTGGATCTTAAATGGTTGATAGCTAAAGTACTCCTTCTACTGGCTTTGGCGTCAACTAGAAGAGTATAAGATTTAGGGGCATTATCATGTCATTCCCCATTTCTGATTTTTTTATCCAGATAAAGCAGTTCTCAGAACAAGGGCCCTCATTCTGAGTTGATTGCTCGCTAGCTGCTTTTAGCAGCAGTGCACACGCTAGGCCGCTGCCCTCTGGGAGTGTATCAAAGCTTAGCAGAAGTGCGAACAAAAGGTTAGCAGAACAGTGCTGAAATTTATTCAAGCCGTTTCAGAGTAGCTGCAGACCTACTCCTTCCTTGCGATCACTTCAGTCTGTTTAGTTCCTGCTTTGACGTCACAAACACGCCCTGCGTTCGTTCGGCCAGCCACTCCCCCGTTTCCTCAGGCACGCCTGCGTTTTTACCTGACACGCCTGCGTTTTTTAGCACACTCCCGGAAAACGCTCAGTTACCACCCAGAAACACCCACTTCCTGTCAATCACTCACCGATCAGCAGAGCGACTGAAAAGAGTCGCTAGACCTTGTGTGAAACTGCATAGTTTTTTGTGAAAGTACGTCGCGCAAGCGCACTGCGGCCCGTACACATGCGCAGAAATGCCGATTTTTAGCCTGATCGCTGTGCTGCGAACAACGGCAGCTAGCGATCAACTCGGAATAACCCCCAAGATCTGGGTATGTTCCAAAGGTGGTGTCTAAATTCCACCTTAATGAAGAAATTGTGGATCCGGCTTTCCAGGTACCGGGCCTTTCTGCGTGAGATGCATTGCTGGACGTGGTCCGTGCATTAAGGATCTACATGGATCATACCAGTGCCATTAGAAAGACAGATTCTCCCTTCATTGTCTACGGATTTCACAAGAGAGGATGGCCTGCTGATAAGCAGACGCTGGCAAGATGGCTTCGGATGACGATTTCAGAAGCATATTCTCAGGCTGATCCCCTGTTCCGGCTAATGTCTCTGCTCCCTCTACTTGTAAGGTAGGTCCATCATGGGCAGCACAACGTGGTGCTTCAGCAGAACAGATATGTAAGGCAGCCACATGGTCTTCCATTAACACATTCATTAGACATTATGCCTTGGATACCTTTGCCTCTCATGACGCTGAATTCGGGTGAAGGATTCTCCTGTCCAATCAGGAGCCTCCCCACCACTAAATTGCTTTGGGAAATCCCATTGTTATCCTGTGGATAACCTGTGGACCCTGCCAGAGATATATACGTTATGGTAAGAACTTACCGTTGATAGCGGTATTTCTCCTAAGTCCACAGGATCCACAGGGATCCCACCCTGACGCACCTGATTTGAGGATCCTTTTACTCACTAACCTCTTCCTTCTTGTATGGAAGGGTGTGCATGTGTGTTCTTCTCTCCTGATTAGGGTTATCTATGATGCTCCTGCCTTGAGCTTTGGAATACAACTGATAACTGATTTGCCTGAGCAAGGAGGCGGGGATATATGGACGGGCCCGTTGCATGCTGGGAGGCCGGAAAAGCTTTGACCGATTGGTGCAAATCCTCTGTCGCTTCATCATATCCCATTATTATCCTGTGGATCCTGTGGACTTAGGAGAAATACCGTTATCAACGGTAAGTTCTCACCATAACGTATATTTTTTCTTTACTATAAATTAGTGGGCAGGCATGTGAGTGGGGAGGGGGTTGTGGGGGTGTATGTGTGCATCCCTCGCAGCCACTTTCAGCCGTCACACTGCTGCTAAGATCATTATCTTGCGAGTATCTCTCTGCTGCCGACTGGGTTTAAGAAGTGGTGCTGCTCAGTTGAAAGAATCAGCAGCAGGGCTGGTCACCTCATTGGGAGCTAACCTGTGAGGCTGTGACCCTGTTAGTTGAGAAATGTGAGTGACAGCACTGTGGTGCTCTAGGCAGATGCTGAAAACAATTTATACATTCTATATAAATGTTCTATAATACATGCATCCATACATTACTATCAGTGTTATTATTGATAGATAGATAGATAGATAGATAGATATAATTAGATAGATAGCTAGATAGATAGATAATGATCCCCCCCCCCCCCCCCCCCCCAAAAGAGGTGCAGCCATGCCCCCCTACATGCTGTGGTCACGGTGGGGTGGAAAGTTGTTGTACCGGGGCCCAGAATTTCTCTTGATGGCCCTGGTTATACATTCCATGATGGAACATATTCAAAAAGATGGAACAAAATGGGGATTACTTGTTGACTGCATGAAAAAGACTGATGATACAGGAGTTTATTATAAATTATGTATTTGCAGTTTTGGTGCACTATTGAAAATTTAAGTAAAATGTAAGTTCATAGTTTTATATTATTTCACTAGATTCAGTCGGTATCCTATTGTTTCAATGTCTCTGAATATTTGCTTTTTACTCCTACAAATGTGTTGTTTATCAGGACATTTGGAATTTGGAATTATTCAGGTCATTGATCTCTGTGATGTGATCTATTTTCAAACTGCCATGGGACATAGCACAGAGTAGCGGATGTACAAAGCGATGCTATGCGCTTTCTGCACATAGCGCATGATAAGTGCAGCAGTTTCCGCTTTATCCCGATGTATGAACCTCCCAATAGCGGGATTTTAAGGAATGTGCATAGCGCATATGTCTTTATCGATTTTGCTGTAGGGTGCATTGGTAGGCAATACCTACCTGATGTATCAACCGTCAGGTGGCATGTCACTTCAATTGATGTCACCCCTCCCCTTCGTCAGGTCGGAGGCGCGTTGACACTGTGGAACAAAATTTTCTGTGATTTACTTGTCTTTTTTCTGTTTATGTTGCATTAAAGTTTTTTTTTCCAAAGTAATCCTTACTGCCCAAAACGGGCGTCCTTCAACATCAAGCTCGCATGCGCAGAGTGACATGCACGGGGGCTGCTGCGCAGGAGGATTACAGCGCATGCGCGGGGCAACAATGAACAACAAAAAGAATAAAAGTACTACATCACCTCACCAGTGACATACCAAATCGCTATAACAGCAGTGCTGGGGGCACGTACATGCTGATGATATGTGACAGGCTGCAGCATATCACCGTGATAATGCAGTGAAGTGCCTCAGTACCACACGGCCACATTCATATCATCCAGCACATGCAAAGTCAGCTCCAATATTTCCCCTGACAACAGAAGTCATGCCCACTTCTTGCCTTGGTGCCACAGGGGGCGCTCATTGGGCAATACATCTCTTCAGACGCTGGCTGAGATTAAAAGCTGTGGTTGTGCATCGCGGGGGGCTGTACTGCTCTCCTTACAGCTATCGGTAAAACTAGAGTGTGAAGGCCCAGGTGCCAACGTACGCTGGGCAATCCACCCCCTAAGGCCCTCCTCCCAAATGAAAAACACACATCAGTCCGCGCCCAGTACAGTCTATATTTTCTATCAAATGGACACGCATACACACTAGGGGTAATTTTTTTTTATCAGTAGCCTATTAAAACTCATATATATATATATATATATATATATATATATATATATATATTTATATATATGAATTGTGGGAGGCTGGAACAAGTCTGGTACATTGTGGTGCATGCTGGAGAGATGGCGCAGGTGTCAGAAAGGGGTGCTGAGAGATGGTAGGGATTGTCAGAGAGTGGGGTGCTGAGGGATGGCAGGGAATATCAGAGAGTGGGGTGCTGAGAGATGGCAGGGGTTGGTAGAGAGTGGGGTGCTGAGAGATGTCAGGGGATGGCAAAGAGTGGGGTGCTAGGAGATGGCAAGGGACAGAGGCGGATTGGCCATAGGGTTCACAGGGAAGATTCCCGGTGGGCCGACACACCCGTGGGGCCTGTTTTGTTTGAGGACATGTGGTACTTTTTATAGACTTAATGAATAAGATGCTAAATTATTTGCATATATGAAAATTACTTTGCCACTTAGCCTGTGATTGCAGATGATCTAGTGCACAGGTTCTCAAACTCGGTCCTCAGGACCCCATACAGTGCATGTTTTGCAGGTCTCCTCACAGAATCACAAGTGAAATAATTAGCTCCACCTGTGGACCTTTTAAAATGTGTCTGTGAGTAATTAATACACCTGTGCACTTGCTGGGTTACCTGCAAAACATGCACTGTGTGGGGTCCTGAGGACCGAGTTTGAGAACCTGTGATCTAGTGTATGCTCTGTCTGCCTGCTTGGCTGATATATAAGATTGAGTGAATAGTGATTGGGATACGGTTGGTGTAATAAGCAAGAAAATATATATTTCTAAAGAATGATATAGGCCCTCATTCCGAGTTGTTCGCTCGCTAGCTACTTTTAGCAGAAATGCAAACACAAAGCTGCCGCCCTCTGGGAGTGTATCTTAGCATAGCAGAATTGCTAACGAAAGATTAGCAATTGCTAACGAAAGATTAGCAATTCTGCTAATATTAGCAGAATTGCTAACGAAAGCAATTTCCTTGCAATTTCTGAGTAGCTCCAGACCTACTCCTATATTGCGATTACCTCAGTCTGTTTACTTCCTGGTTTGGCATCACAAACACGCCCAGCGTCCGACCACGCCTGCATTTTTTAGCACACTCCCTGAAAACGGCCAGTTTCCGCCCAGAAACACCCACTTCCTGTCAATCAGTAGAGCGATTGAAAAGCTTTGTTCGCCTGTGAGTAAAATAGTATAGTTTTGTGTAAATTTGCTTAGCGCGTGCGCCCTGCTGTGCATACGCATGCGCAGAACTGCTGGATTTTAGCCTATTAGCAATTCTGCTAAAATTAGCAGCGAGCGAACAACTCGGAACGAGGGCCATAGTTTCCTAAATTCTGAAGGTGTGTCATATAATGTGCTTATAATATTTAATTTTATTTCTTTTTAACTTCCCCCTTGATGCTGGACATGCCCACTATCTGGAAAGTTTTGGGGGGAAGGGTGCTGCTGCCATGGCCCATGGCTAGACCTTACACCTCTGGTGCTGCCCATGTGGGGCCACTAGTACAAATTTCTCTAACGTCCTAGTGGATGCTGGGACTCCGTCAGGACCATGGGGAATAGCGGGCTCCGCAGGAGACAGGGCACATCTAAAAAAGCTTTTAGGTCACATGGTGCGTACTGGCTCCTCCCCCTATGACCCTCCTCCAAGCCTCAGTTAGGTTTTTGTGCCCGTCCGAGAGGGTGCAATCTAGGTGGCTCTCCTAAAGAGCTGTTTAGAAAAGTTTTTTTTTTTTTTTTTTTAGGTTTCAATCTCAGTGATTCCTGCTGGCAACAGGATCACTGCATCGAGGGACTTAGGGGAGAGATTTCCAACTCACCTGCGTGCAGGATGGATTGGAGTCTTAGGCTACTGGACACTTAGCTCCAGAGGGAGTCGGAACACAGGTCAGCCTGGGGTTCGTCCCGGAGCCGCGCCGCCGATCCCCCTTACAGACGCTGAAGAGACGGCAGAACGGAGGTCCGGAAAGCAGGCGGCAGAAGACTCCTCAGTCTTCTTGAAGGTAGCGCACAGCACGGCAGCTGTGCGCCATTGTTGTCACACGGCTCACTGACTCAGTCACGGAGGGTGCAGGGCGCTGCTGGGGGCGCCCTGGGCAGCAATATAATTACCTTTAGTGGCAAAATAAATACATCACATATAGCCATTAAGGCTATATGTATGTATTTTAACCCAGGCCAGTTTCTTAAAAACCGGGGAAAAGCCCGCCGAAAAAGGGGCGGAGCTTATTCTCCTCAGCACTCAGCGCCATTTTCCTGCTCAGCTCCGCTGGTGAGGAAGGCTCCCAGGTCTCTCCCCTGCACTGCACTACAGAAACAGGGTAACAAAGAGAAGGGGGGCATAAATTGGCGATATTTATATTTCTCTATCGTCCTAGTGGATGCTGGGGTTCCTGAAAGGACCATGGGGGAATAGCGGCTCCGCAGGAGACAGGGCACAAAAAGTAAAGCTTTTTCCGATCAGGTGGTGTGCACTGGCTCCTCCCCCTATGACCCTCCTCCAGACTCCAGTTAGATTTTTGTGCCCGGCCGAGAAGGGTGCAATCTAGGTGGCTCTCCTAAAGAGCTGCTTAGAGAAAGTTTAGCTAGGTTTTTTATTTTACAGTGATTCCTGCTGGCAACAGGATCACTGCAGCGAGGGACTGAGGGGAGAAGGAGTCAACTCACCTGCGTGCAGGATGGATTGGTTTCTTGGCTACTGGACATCAAGCTCCAGAGGGACGATCACAGGTACAGCCTGGATGGTCACCGGAGCCACGCCGCCGGCCCCCTTGCAGATGCTGAAATCAGAAGAGGTCCAGAATCGGCGGCTGAAGACTCCTGCAGTCTTCTAAAGGTAGCGCACAGCACTGCAGCTGTGCGCCATTTTCCTCTCAGCACACTTCACACGGCAGTCACTGAGGGTGCAGGGCGCTGGGAGGGGGGCGCCCTGGGAGGCAAATGAGTACCTATAAAGGCTAAAAATACCTCACATATAGCCCTAGAGGCTATATGGAGATATTTAACCCCTGCCTAATTTTTCTAAATAGCGGGAGACGAGCCCGCCGGAAAAGGGGCGGGGCCTATCTCCTCAGCACACGGCGCCATTTCCTCTCACAGCTCCGCTGGTCAGGACGGCTCCCAAGTCTCTCCCCTGCACTGCACTACAGAAACAGGGTAAAACAGAGAGGGGGGGGCACATTTATGGCGATATTTTGATATAACAAAGCAGCTATAAGGGAGCACTTATTATAAGGCTATCCCTGATATATATATAGCGCTTTTGGTGTGTGCTGGCAAACTCTCCCTCTGTCTCCCCAAAGGGCTAGTGGGTCCTGTCTTCGTTAGGAGCATTCCCTGTGTGTCTGCTGTGTGTCGGTACGTGTGTGTCGACATGTATGAGGACGATATTGGTGTGGAGGCGGAGCAATTGCCAAATATGAGGATGTCACCCCCTAGGGAGTCGACACCAGAATGGATGCCTTTATTTATGGAACTACGGGATAGTGTCAACACGCTAAAGCAGTCGTTTGACGACATGAGACGGCCGGACAATCAATTAGTGCCTGTCCAGGCGACTCAAACACCGTCAGGGGCTGTGAAACGCCCTTTGCCTCAGTCGGTCGACACAGACCCAGACACAGGCGATGACTCCAGTGGTGACGGTGACGAATCAACCGTATTTTCCAGTAGGGCTACACGTTATATGATTTTGGCAATGAAGGAGGCGTTACATTTAGCTGATACTACAGGTACCACTAAACAGGGTATTATGTGGGGTATGAAAAAAACTACCTATAGTTTTTCCTGAATCAGAAGAACTAAATGACGTGTGTAATGAAGCGTGGGTTGCCCCTGATAAAAAGCTGATAATTTCAAAGAAATTATTGGCATTATACCCTTTCCCGCCAGAGGTTAGGGAGCGCTGGGAAACACCTCCTAGGGTGGACAAGGCGCTAACACGCTTATCTAAACAAGTGGCGTTACCCTCTCCTGAGACGGCCGCACTTAAAGATCCATCAGATAGGAGGATGGAAAATATCCAAAAAAGTATATACACACATGCAGGTGTTATACTACGACCAGCTGTAGCGACTGCCTGGATGGGCAGTGCGGGGGTAGTTTGGTCAGAATCCCTGATTGAAAATATTGATACCCTGGACAGGGACAATATTTTACTGTCGTTAGAACAAATAAAGGATGCATTTCTTTATATGCGTGATGCACAGAGGGATATATGCACACTGGCATCACGGGTAAGTGCTATGTCCATTTCGGCCAGAAGAGCTTTATGGACGCGACAGTGGACAGGCGATGCGGATTCAAAACGGCATATGGAAGTTTTGCCGTATAAAGGGGAGGAGTTATTTGGAGTCGGTCTATCAGATTTGGTGGCCACGGCTACAGCCGGGAAATCCACCTTTCTACCTCAAGTCACTCCCCAACAGAAAAAGGCACCGACTTTTCAACCGCAGCCCTTTCGTTCCTTTAAAAATAAGAGAGCAAAGGGCTATTCATATCTGCCACGAGGCAAAGTTCGAGGGAAGAGACAGCAACACGCAGCTCCTTCCCAGGATCAGAAGCCCTCCCCGGCTTCTACAAAAGCCTCAGCATGACGCTGGGGCTTCTCAAGCGGACTCGGGGACGGTGGGGGGTCGTCTCAAAAATTACAGCGCGCAGTGGGCTCACTCGCAAGTAGATCCCTGGATCCTGCAGATAATATCTCAGGGATACAGGTTGGAATTAGAGACAGATCCACCTCGCCGTTTCCTGAAGTCTGCTTTACCAACGTCCCCCTCCAAAAGGGAGACGGTTTTGGAAGCCATTCACAAGCTGTACTCTCAGCAGGTGATAGTCAAGGTACCTCTTCTGCAACAAGGGAAGGGGTATTATTCCACTCTTTTTGTGGTACCGAAGCCGGATGGCTCGGTAAGGCCTATTCTAAATCTGAAGTCCTTGAACCTGTACATAAAGAAGTTCAAGTTCAAAATGGAGTCACTCAGAGCAGTGATACCGAACCTGGAAGAGGGGGACTTTATGGTATCCTTGGACATCAAGGATGCGTATCTCCACGTTCCAATTTACCCCTCACACCAGGGGTACCTCAGGTTCGTTGTACAAAACTGTCACTATCAGTTTCAGACGCTGCCGTTCGGATTGTCCACGGCACCTCGGATCTTTACAAAGGTAATGGCCGAGATGATGATTCTTCTTCGAAGAAAAGGCGTATTAATTATCCCATACTTGGACGATCTCCTAATAAGGGCGAGGTCCAGAGAACAGCTAGAGATGGGATTAGCACTGTCTCAAGAAGTGCTAAAACAGCACGGGTGGATTCTGAATATTCCAAAATCCCAGTTAATGCCGACAACTCGTCTGCTGTTCCTAGGGATGATTCTGGACACGGTTCAGAAAAAGGTTTTTCTCCCGGAGGAAAAAGCCAAGGAGTTATCCGAGCTTGTCAGGAACCTCCTAAAACCAGGAAAGGTGTCTGTACATCAATGCACAAGAGTCCTGGGAAAAATGGTGGCTTCTTACGAAGCACTTCCATTCGGCAGATTCCACGCAAGAATTTTCCAAAGGGATCTGTTGAACAAATGGTCAGGGTCGCATCTTCAGATGCACCTGCGGATAACCCTGTCTCCAAGGACAAGGGTGTCTCTTCTGTGGTGGTTGCAGAGTGCTCATCTATTGGAGGGCCGCAGATTCGGCATACAGGATTGGATCCTGGTGACCACGGACGCCAGCCTGAGAGGCTGGGGAGCAGTCACACAAGGAAGAAACTTCCAGGGAGTATGGACGAGCCTGGAAACGTCTCTTCACATAAACATTCTGGAACTAAGAGCAATATACAATGCTCTAAGCCAGGCAGAACCTCTGCTTCAGGGAAAACCGGTGTTGATCCAGTCGGACAACATCACGGCAGTCGCCCATGTGAACAGACAGGGCGGCACAAGAAGCAGGAGTGCAATGGCAGAAGCTGCAAGGATTCTTCGCTGGGCAGAGAATCATGTGATAGCACTGTCAGCAGTGTTCATCCCGGGAGTGGACAACTGGGAAGCAGACTTCCTCAGCAGACACGATCTTCACCCGGGAGAGTGGGGACTTCATCCAGAAGTCTTCCACATGCTGGTAACCCGTTGGGAAAGACCAATGGTGGACATGATGGCGTCTCGCCTCAACAAAAAACTGGACAGGTATTGCGCCAGGTCAAGAGATCCGCAGGCAATAGCTGTGGACGCGCTGGTAACGCCTTGGGTGTACCAGTCGGTGTATGTGTTTCCTCCTCTGCCTCTCATACCAAAAGTATTGAGAATTATACGGCAAAGAGGCGTAAGAACGATACTAGTGGTTCCGGATTGGCCAAGAAGGACTTGGTACCCGGAACTTCAAGAGATGATCACGGAAGATCCGTGGCCTCTACCTCTAAGGAGGGACTTGCTTCAGCAGGGTCCCTGTCTGTTTCAAGACTTACCGCGGCTGCGTTTGACGGCATGGCGGTTGAACGCCGGATCCTAAAGGAAAAAGGCATGCCGGAAGAAGTCATTCCTACTTTGATTAAAGCAAGGAAGGAAGTAACCGTGCAACATTATCACCGAATTTGGCGAAAATATGTTGCGTGGTGCGAAGATCGGAGTGCTCCGACGGAGGAATTTCAACTGGGTCGATTCCTACATTTCCTGCAATCAGGATTGTCAATGGGTCTCAAATTGGGATCTATTAAGGTTCAAATTTCGGCCCTGTCGATTTTCTTTCAAAAAGAATTGGCTTCAGTCCCTGAAGTCCAGACCTTTGTTAAGGGAGTGCTGCATATACAGCCTCCTGTGGTGCCTCCAGTGGCACCGTGGGATCTCAATGTGGTTTTGGATTTCCTAAAATCTCATTGGTTTGAACCACTAAAAAAGGTGGATTTGAAATATCTCACATGGAAAGTGACCATGCTTCTAGCCCTGGCTTCTGCCAGGAGAGTGTCAGAATTGGCAGCTTTATCTTACAAAAGCCCATATCTGATTTTCCATTCGGACAGGGCAGAACTGCGGACTCGTCCGCATTTTCTCCCTAAGGTGGTGTCAGCATTTCATCTGAACCAGCCTATTGTAGTGCCTGCGGCTACAAGTGACTTGGAGGACTCCAAGTTACTGGACGTTGTCAGAGCATTAAAAATATATATTGCAAGGACAGCTGGAGTCAGAAAATCTGACTCGTTGTTTATATTGTATGCACCCAACAAGATGGGTGCTCCGGCGTCTAAGCAGACGATTGCTCGTTGGATCTGTAGCACAATCCAACTTGCACATTCTGTGGCAGGCCTGCCACAGCCTAAATCTGTAAAGGCCCACTCCACAAGGAAGGTGGGCTCATCTTGGGCGGCTGCCCGAGGGGTCTCGGCATTACAACTTTGCCGAGCAGCTACGTGGTCAGGGGAGAACACGTTTGTAAAATTTTACAAATTTGATACTCTGGCTAAGGAGGACCTGGAGTTCTCTCATTCGGTGCTGCGGAGTCATCCGCACTCTCCCGCCCGTTTGGGAGCTTTGGTATAATCCCCATGGTCCTTTCAGGAACCCCAGCATCCACTAGGACGATAGAGAAAATAAGATTTTACTTACCGATAAATCTATTTCTCGGAGTCCGTAGTGGATGCTGGGCGCCCATCCCAAGTGCGGATTATCTGCAATAATTGTACATAGTTATTGTTAACTAATTCGGGTTATTGTTGAAGGAAGCCATCTTTCAGAGGCTCCGCTGTTATCATACTGTTAACTGGGTTTAGATCACAAGTTGTACGGTGTGATTGGTGTGGCTGGTATGAGTCTTACCCGGGATTCAAAATCCTCCCTTATTGTGTACGCTCGTCCGGGCACAGTACCTAACTGGAGTCTGGAGGAGGGTCATAGGGGGAGGAGCCAGTGCACACCACCTGATCGGAAAAAGCTTTACTTTTTGTGCCCTGTCTCCTGCGGAGCCGCTATTCCCCCATGGTCCTTTCAGGAACCCCAGCATCCACTAAGGACTCCGAGAAATAGATTTATCGGTAAGTAAAATCTTATTATTAAGAGCGCATATATAGTAAACAACACCTTCTAGGGTTGTTTATATACATTTATAGCGCTTTTGGTGTGTGCTGGCAAACTCTCCCTCTGTCTCCCCAAAGGGCTAGGGGGTCCTGTCTTCGATTAGAGCATTCCCTGTGTGGCTGCTGTGTGTCGGTACGTGTGTGTCGACATGTATGAGGACGATGTTGGTGTGGAGGCAGAGCAATTGCCGATGATGGTAATGTCACCCCCTAGGGAGTCGACACCGGAATGGATGGCTTTAGTTATGGAATTACGTGATAATGTCAGCACATTACAAAAGTCAGTTGACGAAATAAGACGCCCGGCAAACCAGTTAGTACCGGTTCAGGCGTCTCAGACACCGTCAGGGGCTGTAAAACGTCCTTTACCTCAGTCAGTCGACACGGGTACCGACACAGATGAATCTAGTGTCGACGGTGAAGAAACAAACGTATTTTCCAATAGGGCCACACGTTATATGATCACGGCAATGAAGGAGGCTTTGCAGATCTCTGATACTGCTGGTACCTCAAAAAGGGGTATTATGTGGGGGGTGAAAAAACTACCTGTATTTTTTCCAGAATCAGAGGAATTGAATGACGTGTGTGATGAAGCGTGGGTTAACCCCGATAGAAAACTGCTAATTTCCAAGAAGTTATTGGCATTATACCCTTTCCCACCAGAGGTTAGGGCGCGCTGGGAAACACCCCCTAGGGTGGATAAGGCGCTCGCACGTTTATCAAAGCAAGTGGCGTTGCCGTCTCCTGATACGGCCGCCCTCAAGGATCCAGCAGATAGGAGGCTGGAAACTACACTGAAGAGTATATACACACATACTGGTGTTATACTGCGACCGGCAATAGCCTCAGCCTGGATGTGCAGTGCTGGGGTAGTGTGGTTGGATTCTCTGACTGAAAATATTGATACCCTGGATAGGGACAGTATTTTATTGACTCTAGAGCAATTAAAGGATGCTTTCCTTTATATGCGAGATGCTCAGAGGGATGTTTGTACTCTAGCATCAAGAGTAAGCGCGATGTCCATATCTGCCAGAAGAAGTTTATGGACGCGACAGTGGTCAGGTGATGCGGATTCCAAGAGGCATATGGAAGTATTGCCATATAAAGGAGAGGAATTGTTTGGGGTCGGTCTTTCGGACCTGGTGGCCACGGCAACTGCCGGCAAATCCACTTTTTTACCTCAGACCCCCTCCCAACAGAAAAAGACACCGTCTTTTCAGCCGCAGTCCTTTCGCTCCTATAAAAAGCGACCAAAAGGACAGTCTTATCTGCCGCGAGGCAGAGGAAAGGGTAAGAAAGGGCAGCAAGCAGCCCCTGCCCAGGAACAGAAGCCCGCCCCGGCTTCTACAAAGCCATCAGCATGACGCTGGGGCTTTACAAGCGGACTCAGGAACGGTGGGGGGTCGACTCAAGATTTTCAGCAATCAATGGGTTCACTCACAAGTGGACCCGTGGGTCCTGCAGATAGTATCTCAGGGTTACATGCTGGAGTTCGAAAGGTCTCCCCCTCGCCGGTTCCTAAAGTCTGCTTTACCAACGTCTCCCTCAGAAAGGACGTCGGTTTTGGAAGCCATTCACAAGCTGTATTCTCAGCAGGTGATAGTCAAGGTACCCCTCCTACAACAGGGAAAGGGGTATTATTCCACACTATTTGTGGTACCGAAACCGGACGGTTCGGTAAGGCCTATTCTAAATCTGAAATCCTTGAACCTGTACATAAAGAAATTCAAGTTCAAGATGGAGTCACTCAGAGCAGTGATAGCGAATCTGGAAGAAGGAGACTTCATGGTGTCCTTGGACATAAAAGATGCTTATCTACATGTCCCGATTTACCCCTCACACCAAGGGTATCTCAGGTTCGTGATACAAGACTGTCATTATCAGTTTCAAACGCTGCCGTTTGGGTTGTCCACGGCCCCTCGGGTCTTTACCAAGGTAATGACCGAAATGATGGTTCTTCTACGAAGAAAAGGCGTATTAATTATCCCTTACTTGGACGATCTCCTGATAAGGGCAAAGTCCAGAGAACAGCTGGAAGTCGGTGTAGCGCTAACACAAGTAGTGCTTCAGCAACACGGGTGGATTCTAAATCTTCCAAAATCTCAATTGACCCCGACAACACATCTGCTGTTCCTGGGCATGATTCTGGACACGGTTCAGAAAAAGGTATTTCTCCCGGAAGAGAAAGCAAGGGAGTTATCCGAACTTGTCAAGAACCTCCTAAAACCAGGAACTGTGTCAGTACATCAATGCACAAGAGTCCTGGGAAAGATGGTGGCTTCGTACGAAGCGATTCCATTCGGCAGATTCCATGCACGAACATTTCAGTGGGATCTGCTGGACAAATGGTCCGGATCGCATCTGCACATGCATCAGCGGATAACACTGTCACCGAGAACAAGGTTGTCTCTCCTGTGGTGGTTGCAGACTGCCCATCTGTTAGTGGGCCGCAGATTCGGCATACAGGACTGGGTCCTGGTGACTACGGATGCCAGCCTACGAGGTTGGGGAGCAGTCACAAAGGGAAGAAACTTCCAGGGCGTGTGGTCAAACCTGGAGACGTCTCTTCACATAAATATACTGGAGCTAAGAGCGATCTACAATGCTCTAAGCCTGGCAAAATCGCTGCTTCAGGGTCAGCCGGTGTTGATCCAGTCCGACAACATCACGGCAGTCGCCCACGTAAACCGACAAGGCGGCACGAGAAGCAGGAGTGCAATGGCAGAAGCTGCAAGGATTCTGCGCTGGGCGGAGAATCATGTCGTAGCACTGTCAGCAGTGTTCATCCCGGGAGTGGACAACTGGGAAGCAGATTTCCTCAGCAGACACGACCTTCACCCGGGAGAGTGGGGACTTCATCCAGAAGTTTTCCACATGATTGTGAACCGTTGGGAAAAACCAAGGGTGGACATGATGGCGTCTCGCCTCAACAAAAAATTGGACAGGTATTGCGCCAGATCAAGAGACCCTCAGGCAATAGCTGTGGACGCTCTGGTAACACCGTGGGTGTACCAGTCAGTGTATGTGTTCCCTCCTCTGCCTCTCATACCAAAGGTACTGAGAATTATACGGAAAAGAGGAGTAAGAACAATACTGGTAGCTCCGGACTGGCCAAGAAGAACTTGGTATCCGGAACTTCAAGAGATGCTCACGGAGGATCCGTGGCCTCTACCTCTAAGAAGGGATCTGCTTCAGCAGGGACCTTGTATGTTCCAAGACTTACCGCGGCTGCGTTTGACGGCATGGCGGTTGAACGCCGGATTCTAAAAGAGAAGGGCATTCCTGAGGAAGTTATTCCTACTTTAATTAAAGCCAGGAAAGAAGTGACCGCACAACATTATCACCGCATTTGGAGAAAATATGTTGCGTGGTGTGAGGCCAAGAAGGCTCCAACGGAAGAATTTCAATTGGGTCGATTCTTACATTTCCTGCAAGCAGGATTGTCTATGGGCCTCAAATTGGGGTCCATTAAAGTTCAAATTTCGGCCTTATCAATTTTCTTCCAGAAGGAATTGGCGTCAGTGCCTGAAGTACAAACTTTTGTCAAAGGTGTACTACATATACAACCCCCAATAGTGCCTCCAGTGGCACCGTGGGATTTGAACGTGGTTCTAAATTTTCTCAAATCTCATTGGTTTGAGCCTTTAAAATCGGTAGATTTAAAATACCTTACATGGAAGGTAACCATGCTGTTGGCCCTGGCTTCAGCCAGGAGAGTTTCGGAGTTGGCAGCTTTGTCATACAAAAGCCCATATCTGATATTCCATTCGGACAGGGCAGAATTGAGGACACGTCCTCAATTTCTCCCTAAGGTGGTTTCGGCATTTCACTTGAACCAGCCTATTGTGGTGCCTGCGGCTACTAGCGACTTGGAGGACTCCAAGTTACTGGACGTTGTCAGAGCATTAAAAATATATATTTCAAGGACAGCTGGAGTCAGAAAATCTGACTCGTTGTTTACATTGTATGCACCCAACAAGTTGGGTGCTCCTGCGTCTAAACAGACGATTGCACGTTGGATATGTAGTACAATCCAACTTGCACATTCTGTGGCAGGCCTGCCACAGCCTAAATCTGTAAAGGCCCATTCCACAAGGAAAGTGGGCTCATCCTGGGCGGCTGCCCGAGGAGTCTCGGCATTACAACTTTGCCGAGCAGCTACGTGGTCAGGGGAGAACACGTTTGTAAAATTTTACAAATTTGATACTCTGGCTAAAGAGGACCTGGAGTTCTCTCATTCAGTGCTGCAGAGTCATCCGCACTCTCCCGCCCGTTTGGGAGCTTTGGTATAATCCCCATGGTCCTGACGGAGTCCCAGCATCCACTAGGACGTTAGAGAAAATAAGAATTTACTTACCGATAATTCTATTTCTCATAGTCCGTAGTGGATGCTGGGCGCCCATCCCAAGTGCGGATTGTCTGCAATGCTTGTACATAGTTATTGTTACAAAAATCGGGTTATTACTGTTGTTGTGAGCCATCTGTTCAGAGGCTACTTCGTTTGTGTTATCATACTGTTAACTGGGTTCAGATCACAAGTTGTACGGTGTGATTGGTGTGGCTGGTATGAGTCTTACCCGGGATTCAAGATCCTTCCTTATTGTGTACGCTCGTCCGGGCACAGTACCTAACTGAGGCTTGGAGGAGGGTCATAGGGGGAGGAGCCAGTACGCACCATGTGACCTAAAAGCTTTTTTAGATGTGCCCTGTCTCCTGCGGAGCCCGCTATTCCCCATGGTCCTGACGGAGTCCCAGCATCCACTACGGACTATGAGAAATAGAATTATCGGTAAGTAAATTCTTATTTTTTCCGGGGCCGCTTTTTGTTTCCAATCTGTCCCTGGCAAAGGATGTCAGAGAAGGGGGTGCTAGGAGATGGCAGGTATGGCAGAGAATGGGGTGCTGAGAGATGGCAGGGGATGGCAGAGAGTGGGGTGCTGAGAGATGTCTGGGGGTGCCAGAATGGGGTGCTGAGAGATGGCAGGGAATGTCAGAGAATGGGGTGCTGAGAGATGGCAGGGGATGGCAGATAGTGGGGTGCTGAGAGATGGCACAGGTGTCAGAATAGGGTGCTGATGGCAGGGGATGTCAGAGAATGGGGTGCTGAGAGATGGCAGGGGATGGTAGAGAGTGGAATACTGAGAGATGGCTCAGGTGTCAGAATGGGGTGCTGAGAGATGGCAGGGGATGTCAGAGAATGGGGTGCTGAGAGATGGCAGGGGATGGTAGAGAGTGGGGTGCTGAGAGATGTCTGGGGGTGTCAGAATGGGGTGCTGAGAGATGGCAGGGAATGTCAGAGAATGGGGTGCTGAGAGATGGCAGGGGATGTCAGAGAATGGGGTGCTGAGAGATGGCACGGGGATGGCAGAGAGTGGGGTGCTGAGAAATGTCTGGGGGTGTCAGAGAATGGGGTGCTGAGAGATGTCTGGGGGTGTCAGAGAATGGGGTGCTGAGAGATGGCTGGGGGTGTCTGAGAATGGGGTGCTGAGAGATGGCAGGGGATGGCAGAGAATGGGATGCTAAGAGATGGCAGGGGATGGTAGAGAGTGGGGTGCTGAGAGATGTCTTGGGTGTCAGAATGGGGTGCTGAGAGATGGCAGGGGATGGCAGAAAGTGGGGTGCTGAGAGATGGCACAGGTGTCAGAATGGGGTGCTGAGAGATGGCACAGGTGTCAGAATGGGGTGCTGATAGATGGCAGGGGATGGCAGAAAGTGGGGTGCTGAGAGATGGCACAGGTGTCAGAATGGGGTGCTGAGAGATGGCAGGGGATGACAGAGAGTAGGGAGCTGAGAGATGTCAGGGGATGTCAGAGAATGAGGTGCTGAGAGATGGCAGGGGATGGCAGAGAGTAGGGAGCTGAGAGATGTCAGGGGATGTCAGAGAATGAGGTGCTGAGAGATGGCAGGGGATGTCAGAGAATGGGGTGCTGAGAGATGGCAGGGGATGGCAGAGAGCAGGGAGCTGAGAGATGTCAGGGGATGTCAGAGAATGAGGTGCTGAGAGATGGCAGGGGATGTCAGAGAATGGGGTGCCGAGAAATGTCTGGGGGTGTCAGAATGGGGTGCTGAGAGATGGCAGGGGATGGCAGAAAGTGGGGTGCTGAGAGATGGCACAGGTGTCAGAATGGGGTGCTGAGAGATGGCAGGGGATGGCATAGAGTGGGGTGCTGAGAGATGGCTGGGGGTGTTTGAGAATGGGGTGCTGAGAGATGGCAGGGGATGTCAGAGAATGGGGTGCTGAGAGATGGCAGGGGATGTCAGAGAATGGGGTGCTGAGAGATGGCTGAGGGTGTCAGAATGGGGTGCTGAGAGATGGCTGGGGGTGTCTGAGAATGGGGTGCTGAGAGATGGCAGGGGATGTCAGAGAATGGGGTGCTGAGAGATGGCAGGGGACGGTAGAGAGTGGGGTGCAGAGAAATGTCTGGGGGTGTCAGAATGGGGTGCTGAGAGATGGCTGGGGATGGCAGAAAGTGGGGTGCTGAGAGATGGCAGGGGATGGCAGAGAATGGGGTGCTGAAAGATGGCAGGGGATGGCAGAGAGTGGGGTGCTGAGAGATGGCACAGGTGTCAGAATGGGGTGCTGAGAGATGGCAGGGGATGGCAGAGAGTGGGGTGCTGAGAGATGGCAGGGGATGGCAGAGAATGGGGTGCTGAAAGATGGCAGGGGATGGCAGAGAGTGGGGTGCTGAGAGATGGTGCAGGTGTCAGAATGGGGTGCTGATAGATGGCAGGGGATGGCATAGAGTGGGGTGCTGAGAGATGGCTGGGGGTGTCTGAGAATGAGGTGCTGAGAGATGGCAGGGGATGTCAGAGAATGGGGTGCTGAGAGATGGCTGAGGGTGTCAGAATGGGGTGCTGAGAGATGGCACGGGGTGTCAGAGAGTGGGGTGCTGAGAGATGTCTGGGGGTGTCAGAATGGGGTGCTGAGAGATGGCAGGGGATGTCAGAGAACGGGGTGCTGAGAGATGGCCGAGGGTGTCAGAATGGGTTGCTGAGAGATGGCACAGGGTGTCAGAGAGTGGGGTGCTGAGAGATGTCTGGGAGTGTCAGAATGGGGTGCTGAGAGATGGCAGGGGATGTCAGAGAATGGGGTGCTGAGAGATGGCAGGGGATGTCAGAGAATGGGATGCTGAGAGATGGCAGGGGATGTCAGAGAATGGGGTGCTGAGAGATGGCAGGGGATGTCAGAGAATGGGGTGCTGAGAGATGGCAGGGGATGTCAGAGAATGGGGTGCTGAGAGATGGCAGGGGATGTCAGAGAATGGGGTGCTGAGAGATGGCATGGGATGTCAGAGAATGGAGTGCTGAGAGATGTCTGGGGGTGTCAGAATGGGGTGCTGAGAGATGGCAGGGAATGTCAGAGAATGGGGTGCTGAGAGATGGCAGGGGAAGGGGATGTCAGAGAATGGGGTGCTGAGAGATAGCTGAGGGTGTCAGAATGAGGTGCTGAGAGATGGCAGGGGGTGTCAGAATGGGGTGCTGAGAAATGGCTGGGGGTGTTAGTGTTCCAAGGAGACAGATTAAATGGTAGATCTAAAAAAGTCTATAAAAAAGACCAAGTCTCTCTGCCCAAATCTTGGTACCTGTGTCATGCCCTCCACATTCTCTACAAGCCTGGTTTAAAGAAGGGGCATGTGTGACTCCCAGAGTAACAGGGGCCACCTCATGGCGGGATGTAGCAGCAGAGAGCTAACAGTGACATCACTGGTACCACACTCTGCTATGGGAGACCTGGACAGGGCACCAGATGATTCCCAGCTAGGGTTACCACTGAGGCTGGGCTTCCTGTGCTGGGCAGCTTGCTTGCCCCTAGAAACAAACAGCTATGAGAAAGTGTCATACTTCCTAACGTCCTAAGAATCTGAACAAAGGTGATGTCATAAGATTGTAGAACTAAAAACCTGAAATCAGGATGGTCCCTCCAAATTCCTGACCGTTTGGATTTAGCCATTAATGGCCTTTAAAGCTCATGGCCATGGAGTTACAAATCATTTTCAGATTAAATATGTCTGTAATCTATAAAAAATAAATTTATTTTTAAGAAAGTGTTTGTATGGAAAATTGTCTTACATGTTGTTTAAAATAAGGCTACTACCGATGAGTTGATTTATTAAAAGTTATTGCATAGAATAGTAAATAATATGCAATGTAAGACTCGGTGAAATCCGTCACTGACTGAAATTCATCCAGTGACTGCCTGGCAGTGACAGTGGCTTACCATTGGAAGCTCTCTCTGTTTAATCACACATTGGGGGTCATTCCGAGTTGTTCGGTCGTTATTTTTTTGTCGCAATGGAGCGAATAGTCGCTAATGCGCATGCGCAATGTCCGCAGTGCGACTGCGCCAAGTAAATTTGCTATGCAGTTAGGAATTTTACTCACGGCATTACGAGGTTTTTTCTTCGTTCTGGTGATCGTAATGTGATTGACAGGAAGTGGGTGTTTCTGGGCGGAAACTGGCCGTTTTATGGGAGTGTGTGAAAAAACGCTACCGTTTCTGGGAAAAACGCGGGAGGGGCTGGAGAAACGGAGGAGTGTCTGGGCGAACGCTGGGTGTGTTTGTGACGTCAAACCAGGAACGACAAGCACTGAACTGATCGCAGATGCCGAGTAAGTCTGGAGCTACTCAGAAACTGCTAAGAAGTGTCTATTCGCAATTCTGCTAATCTTTCGTTCGCAATTTTAATATGCTAAGATTCACTCCCAGTAGGCGGCGGCTTAGCGTGTGCAAAGCTGCTAAAAGCAGCTTGCGAGCGAACAACTCGGAATGACCCCCATTGGACAGGCAGTCCCAGGGGAAGTGTTTTCTCTACTAGGGATAGGCAGTCTGGACTGCGATAGCAGAAAGTGCTTCTACTAGGAAGCCACTCCCCTGCCTATTACTACAGCCCTATTTGGCTTCTAAGGGCTGCAGTTGATGCAGTCCCTAGAAGTCAGCTTGTTGACCCCATGAATGCACAAAACAAGCAGGAGCCGCGGATATATGTGATAATTTGGCATTGGCGCAAGCACAGTTGCTGTGTCGGGTCTTAACCAATAAAGTGATCACATAAGTGATCACTTTACTACTTTTTAATTGCCGAGATGGGCAAGTCCAGATGAATTCAAAATGATAAAACTCAGGCGAACAAAGATTCCTTATTACAGTAAATTGTGGCGATGAGGAATCTTTATTTTTAGGGCAGTCCACAGTTATTAAGACATATGCCCTAAAAATAAGCTGGCTGCAAGTATTCATCAATAGAATCACTGGCAAGAAGCTTGCTACATATATATAGCTCATTATTTCAAATGCATTCAGTTCTGATCAGCAGGAACTTATAAATGCATACCTCCCAACTGTCCCGATTTTGGCTGGACAGTCCCATTTTTTGGGGACTGCGTACAGCGTCTCTTCACTGGGAGAGCATGCCCTCACAATGGTGAAAACCGTCCCGCGATCGTGGCACCCTCCACGAGGCTATGCCCCCTTACCACGAGGCCCCTAATTTCAGGCGCGTGCCTCCGGCGCGCAACTGTGTCCCTCCCAACTTTCTGAAGTTGGGAGGTATGTAAATGTATATGTAGGCAAGTATTTGACTTGCCTCTTTTTAAGCCAACTTATATTTTTAGTTTAGTAAACATTTAATGCATTGTAATATTTAGTGATCTGCACCGGACATTTTTCGGGTTTTGTGTTTTGGTTTTGGATTTGGTTCCATGGCCGTGTTTTGGATTCGGACGCGTTTTGGCAAAACCTCACCGAAAATTTTTTGTCGGATTCGGGTGTGTTTTGGATTCGGGTGTTTTTTACAAAAAACCCTAAAAAACAGCTTAAATCATAGAATTTGGGGATCATTTTGATCCCATAGTTTTATTAACCTCAATAACCATAATTTCCACTCATTTCCAGTCTATTCTGAACACCTCACACCTCACAATATTATTTTTAGTCCTAAAATTTGCACCGAGGTCGCTGGATGGCTAAGCTAAGCGACACAAGTGGCCGACACAAACACCTGGCCCATCTAGGAGTGGCACTGCAGTGTCAGACAGGATGGCACTTAAAAAAAATAGTCCCCAAACAGCACATGATGCAAAGAAAAAAAGAGGCGCACCAAGGTCGCTGTGTGACTAAGCTAAGCGACACAAGTGGCCGACACAAACACCTGGCCCATCTAGGAGTGGCACTGCAGTGTCAGGCAGGATGGCACTTCAAAAAAATTGTCCCCAAACAGCACATGATGAAAAGAAAAATTAAAGAAAAAAGAGGTGCAAGATGGAATTGTCCTTGGGCCCTCCCACCCACCCTTATGTTGTATAAACAGGACATGCACACTTTAACGAACCCATCATTTCAGCGACAGGGTCTGCCACATGACTGTGACTGAAATGACTGGTTGGTTTGGGCCCCCACCAAAAATGAAACAATCAATCTCTCCTTGCACAAACTGGCTCTACAGAGGCAAGATGTCCACCTCATCATCATCCTCCGATTCCTCACCCATTTCACTGTGTACATCCCCCTCCTCACAGATTATTAATTTGTCCCCACTGGAATCCACCATCTCAGGTCCCTGTGTACTGTGTGGAGGCAATTGCTGCTGGTGAATGTCTCCACGGAGGAATTGATTATAATTCATTTTGATGAACATCATCTTCTCCACATTTTCTGGAAGTAACCTCGTACGCCGATTGCTGACAAGGTGAGCGGCTGCACTAAACACTCTTTCGGAGTACACACTGGAGGGAGGGCAACTTAGGTAGAATAAAGCCAGTTTGTGCAAGGGCCTCCAAATTGCCTCTTTTTCCTGCCAGTATACGTACGGACTGTCTGACGTGCCTACTTGGATGCGGTCACTCATATAATCCTCCACCATTCTTTCAATGGTGAGAGAATCATATGAAGTGACAGTAGACGGCATGTCAGTAATCGTTGGCAGGTCCTTCAGTCCGGACCAGATGTCAGCACTCGCTCCAGACTGCCCTGCATCACCGCCAGCGGGTGGGCTTGGAATTCTTAGACTTTTCCTCGCACCCCCAATTGCGGGAGAATGTGAAGGAGGAGATGTTGACGGGTCACGTTCCGCTTGACTTGACAATTTTCTCACCAGCAGGTCTTTGAACCTCTGCAGACTTGTGTCTGCCGGAAAGAGAGATACAACGTAGGTTTTAAATCTAGGATCGAGCACAGTGGCCAAAATGTAGTGCTCTGATTTCAACAGATTGACCACCCGTGAATCCTGGTTAAGCGAATTAAGGGCTCCATCCACAAGTCCCACATGCCTAGCGGAATCGCTCTGTTTTAGCTCCTCCTTCAATGTCTCCAGCTTATTCTGCAAAAGCCTGATGAGGGGAATGACCTGACTCAGGCTGGCAGTGTCTGAACTGACTTCACGTGTGGCAAGTTCAAAGGGTTGCAGAACCTTGCACAACGTTGAAATCATTCTCCACTGCGCTTGAGTCAGGTGCATTCCCCCTCCTTTGCCTATATCGTGGGCAGATGTATAGGCTTGAATGGCCTTTTGCTGCTCCTCCATCCTCTGAAGCATATAGAGGGTTGAATTCCACCTCGTTACCACCTCTTGCTTCAGATGATGGCAGGGCAGGTTCAGGAATGTTTGGTGCTGCTCCAGTCTTCTGTACGCGGTGGCTGAATGCCGAAAGTGGCCCGCAATTCTTCGGGCCACCGACAGCATCTCTTGCACGCCCCTGTCGTTTTTTAAATAATTCTGCACCACCAAATTCAATGTATGTGCAAAACATGGGACGTGCTGGAATTTGCCCAGATGTAATGCACGCACAATATTGCTGGCGTTGTCCGATGTCACAAATCCCCAGGAGAGTCCAATTGGGGTAAGCCATTCTGCGATGATCTTCCTCAGTTTCCGTAAGAGGTTGTCAGCTGTATGCCTATTCTGGAAAGCGGTGATACAAAGCGTAGCCTGCCTAGGAACGAGTTGGCGTTTGCGAGATGCTGCTACTGGTGCCGCCGCTGCTGTTCTTGCTGCGGGAGGCAATACATCTACCCAGTGGGCTGTCACAGTCATATAGTTCTGAGTCTGCCCTGCTCCACTTGTCCACATGTCCGTGGTTAAGTGGACATTGGGTACAACTGCATTTTTTAGGACACTGGTGAGTCTTTTTCTGAGGTCTGTGTACATTTTCGGTATCGCCTGCCTAGAGAAATGGAACCTAGATGGTATTTGGTACCGGGGACACAGTACCTCAATCAAGTCTCTAGTTGGCTCTGAATTAACGGTGGATACCGGAACCACGTTTCTCACCGCCCAGGCTGCCAAGGCCTGAGTTATCTGCTTTGCAGCAGGATGACTGCTGTGATATTTCATCTTCCTCGCAAAGGACTGTTGGACAGTCAATTGCTTACTGGAAGTAGTACAAGTGGTCTTCCGACTTCTCCTCTGGGATGACGATTGACTCCCAGCAGCTACAACAGCAGCGCCAGCAGCAGTAGGCGTTACACTCAAGGATGCATCGGAGGAATCCCAGGCAGGAGAGGACTCGTCAGACTTGCCAGTGACATGGCCTGCAGGACTGTTGGCTTTCCTGGGTAAGGAGGAAATTGACACTGAGGGAGTTGGTGGTGTGGTTTGCAGGAGCTTGGTTACAAGAGGAAGGGATTTAGTGGTCAGTGGACTGCTTCCGCTGTCACCCAAAGTTTTTGAACTTGTCACTGACTTATGATGAATGCGCTGCAGGTGACGTATAAGGGAGGATGTTCCGAGGTGGTTAATGTCCTTACCCCTACTTATTACAGCTTGACAAAGGCAACACACGGCTTGACACCTGTTGTCCGCATTTGTGTTGAAATTATTCCACACCGAAGAGCTGATTTTTTTTGTATTTTGACCAGGCATGTCAATGGACATATTCGTCCCACGGACAACAGGTGTCTCCCCGGGTGCCTGACTTAAACAAACCACCTCACCATCAGAATCCTCCTTGTCAATTTCCTCCCCAGCGCCAGCAACACCCATATCCTCATCCTGGTGTACTTCAACAGTGACATCTTCAATTTGACTATCAGGAACTGGACTGCGGGTGCTCCTTCCAGCACTTGCAGGGGGCGTGCAAATGGTGGAAGGCGCAAGCTCTTCCCGTCCAGTGTTGGGAAGGTCAGGCATCGCAACCGACACAATTGGACTCTCCTTGGGTATTTGTGATTTAGAAGAACGCACAGTTCTTTGCTGTGCTTTTGCCAGCTTAAGTCTTTTCATTTTTCTAGCGAGAGGATGAGTGCTTCCATCCTCATGTGAAGCTGAACCACTAGCCATGAACATAGGCCAGGGCCTCAGCCGTTCCTTGCCACTCCGTGTCGTAAATGGCATATTGGCAAGGTTACGCTTCTCCTCAGACGCTTTTAATTTTGATTTTTGGGTCATTTTACTGAACTTTTGTTTTTTGGATTTTACATGCTCTCTACTATGACATTGGGCATCGGCCTTGGCAGACGACGTTGATGGCATTTCATCGTCTCGACCATGACTAGTGGCAGCAGCTTCAGCACGAGGTGGAAGTGGATCTTGATCTTTCCCTATTTTAACCTCTACATTTTTGTTCTCCATTTTTTAATGTGTGGAATTATATGCCAGTATCAATAGCAATGGCTTACTACTATATATACTGCGCACAACTGAAATGCACCACAGGTATGGATGGATAGTATACTTGACGACACAGAGGTAGGTAGAGCAGTGGCCATCCGTACCGTACTGCTATATATACTGGTGGTCACTGTGTCAGCAAACTGCAAAACTAAAATGCACCACAGGTATAGAATGTAGATGGATAGTATACTTAATGACGACACAGAGGTAGGTACAGCAGTGGCCTTCCGTACCGTACTGCTATATATAGTATACTGGTGGTCACTGTGTCAGCAAACTGCAAAACTAAAATGCACCACAGGTATAGAATGTAGATGGATAGTATACTTAATGACGACACAGAGGTAGGTACAGCAGTGGCCTTCCGTACTGCTATATATAGTATACTGGTGGTCACTGTGTCAGCAAACTGCAAAACTAAAATGCACCACAGGTATAGAATGTAGATGGATATTATACTTAATGACGACACAGATGTGGGTACAGCAGTGGCCTTCCATACAGCTATATATAGTATACTGGTGGTCACTGTGTCAGCAAACTGCAAAACTAAAATGCACCACAGGTATAGAATGTAGATGGATAGTATACTTAATGACGACACAGATGTAGGTACAGCAGTGGCCTTCCGTACTGCTATATATAGTATACTGGTGGTCACTGTGTCAGCAAACTGCAAAACTAAAATGCACCACAGGTATAGAATGTAGATGGATATTATACTTAATGACGACACAGAGGTGGGTACAGCAGTGGCCTTCCGTATTGCTATATATAGTATACTGGTGGTCACTGTGTCAGCAAACTGCAAAACTAAAATGCACCACAGGTATAGAATGTAGATGGATAGTATACTTAATGACGACACAGAGGTAGGTACAGCAGTGGCCTTCTGTACCGTACTGCTATATATAGTATACTGGTGGTCACTGTGTCAGCAAACTGCAAAACTAAAATGCACCACAGGTATAGAATGTAGATGGATAGTATACTTTATGACGACACAGAGGTGGGTACAGCAGTGGCCTTCCGTACTGCTATATATAGTATACTGGTGGTCACTGTGTCAGCAAACTGCAAAACTAAAATGCACCACAGGTATAGAATGTAGATTGATAGTATACTTAATGACGACACAGAGGTAGGTACAGTAGTGGCCTTCCGTACCATACTGCTATATATAGTATACTGGTGGTCACTGTGTCAGCAAACTGCAAAACTAAAATGCACCACAGGTATAGAATGAAGATGGATAGTATACTTAATGATGACACAGAGGTAGGTACAGCAGTGGCCTTCCGTACCGTACTGCTATATATAGTATACTGGTGGTCACTGTGTCAGAAAACTAAAATGCACCACATGTATAGAATGTAGATGGATAGTATACTTAATGACGACACAGAGGTAGGTACAGCAGTGGCCTTCCGTACTGCTATATATAGTATACTGGTGGTCACTGTGTCAGCAAACTGCAAAACTAAAATGCACCACAGGTATAGAATGTAGATGGATAGTATACTTAATGACGACACAGAGGTAGGTACAGCAGTGGCCTTCCGTACTGCTATATATAGCATACTGGTGGTCACTGTATCAGCAAACTGCACAACTGAAATGCACCACAGGTATAGAATCTAGATGGATAGTATACTTAATGACGACACAGAGGTAGGTACAGCAGTGGCCTACTGTACCGTAATGCTATATATTATATACTGGTGGTCACTGGTCAGCAAAACTCTGCACTGTACTCCTCCTATATAATATTATACTGGTGGTCCCCAGTCCCCACAATAAAGCAGCACACTGAGCACAGATATGGAGTGTTTTTCAGGCAGACAACGTATACTGGTGGTCACTGTCAGCAAAACTCTGCACTGTACTCCTGCTATATAATACAGCTGCTCCCCAGTCCCCACAATTAAGCAGTGTGAGCACAGATATATGCAGCACATTGAGCACAGATATGGAGCTTTTTTTTTCAGGCAGAGAACGGATAACTGGTGGTCACTGATCAACAAAACTCTGCACTGTACTCCTCCTATATTATACAGCTGCTCTCCAGCCCTCCCCACAATTAAGCAAAAGTGCACATCACAATCAAGTTCAACAATAACGGAGAGGACGCCAGCCACGTCCTCTCCCTAACATTTCCAATGCACGAGTGAAAATGGCAGCGACGCGCGGCTGCTTATATAGAATCCGAATCTCGCGAGAATCCGACAGCGGGATGATGACCTTCAGGCGCGCTCGGGTTACCCGAGCCATACGGGAGAATCCGAGTATGGCTCGGACCCGTGTAAAAAGGGTGAAGTTCGGGGGGGTTCGGTTTCCGAGAAACCGAACCCGCTCATCACTAGTAATATTTCACTGCCATGGCATGTTTGAACAGCAAGTGTCATGTACAGTAAACAGTAATACACAATAAGATTAACAATACCTAGAATACATACTACTGGAAATATTCTTGAAATGAAGACACGCTTGTTAATAGAAATATAACACAACCACAATAAGTTGGGTTTCTCAGGAATTGGATTAGCAAAATATGATTAGCTATTAGTGTGTGGTAGTTGTGAATGCAGGGATAAACTCACTGAGGTTCTAATATTTCACTGGACTATCAGGTTACAATTTTAGACTTAACCAATTGCCACTTTACAGTACAGGAGCACAGCAATTAAGATCTCACCTTTCATTGTTAAATATTGGATTTAGATAGAGCCAATCTCATTGTGTTTGCAATGGATACCGCACTGAGGAGAACATACCTTAGCTGCCTGACTGTAGTAGTTTGTGTGACTGTCTCTAGAAGGAAATTCCTGTAAAACAAACAATAGACATGGATCAGTTATGTCAAACACCTACATATTGGTGCTAGATTTGGCTATTTTCATTGTTCAGTTGAGTGGAAGAGAATGTTCCAGGATCATTTCTGTCATAAAAACAAAAAACAAGCACTTAAAGATGAAGTAAAACCATGTAAAAAGCAAACTGCAGGGGGTATATTTACTAAGAGACATTGTAAGCTATTTTTATTGTTTTTAAATTGATGAAAAACAATCTAAATCGATGTTGTACTTCCAGGAGAAATACACACATTTACTAACATTTAAAAATTAATATAAAAAAATAAGAATTTACTTACCGATAATTTTATTTCTCGTAGTCCGTAGTGGATGCTGGGGACTCCGTCAGGACCATGGGGATTAGCGGCTCCGCAGGAGACAGGGCACAAAAGTAAAAGCTTTAGGACTAGGTGGTGTGCACTGGCTCCTCCCCCTATGACCCTCCTCCAAGCCTCAGTTAGGATACTGTGCCCGGACGAGCGTACACAATAAGGAAAGATTTTGAATCCCGGGTAAGACTCATACCAGCCACACCAATCACACTGTACAACTTGTGATCTGAACCCAGTTAACAGCATGATAACAGAGGAGCCTCTGAAAAGATGGCTCACAACAATAATAACCCGATTTTTGTAACAATAACTATGTACAAGTATTGCAGACAATCCGCACTTGGGATGGGCGCCCAGCATCCACTACGGACTACGAGAAATAGAATTATCGGTAAGTAAATTCTTATTTTCTCTGACGTCCTAAGTGGATGCTGGGGACTCCGTCAGGACCATGGGGATTATACCAAAGCTCCCAAACGGGCGGGAGAGTGCGGATGACTCTGCAGCACCGAATGAGAGAACTCCAGGTCCTCCTCAGCCAGGGTATCAAATTTGTAGAATTTTGCAAACGTGTTTGCCCCTGACCAAGTAGCAGCTCGGCAAAGTTGTAAAGCCGAGACCCCTCGGGCAGCCGCCCAAGATGAGCCCACCTTCCTTGTGGAATGGGCATTTACAGATTTTGGCTGTGGCAGGCCTGCCACAGAATGTGCAAGCTGAATTGTACTACAAATCCAACGAGCAATCGTCTGCTTAGAAGCAGGAGCACCCAGCTTGTTGGGTGCATACAGGATAAACAGCGAGTCAGTTTTCCTGACTCCAGCCGTCCTGGAAATATATATTTTTAGGGCCCTGACAACGTCTAGCAACTTGGAGTCCTCCAAGTCCCTAGTAGCCGCAGGCACCACAATAGGTTGGTTCAGGTGAAACGCTGACACCACCTTAGGGAGAAACTGGGGACGAGTCCGCAGTTCTGCCCTGTCCGAATGGAAAATCAGATATGGGCTTTTGTGAGACAAAGCCGCCAATTCTGACACTCGCCTGGCCGAGGCCAGGGCCAACAGCATGGTCACTTTCCATGTGAGATATTTCAAATCCACAGATTTGAGCGATTCAAACCAATGTGATTTGAGGAATCCCAGAACTACGTTGAGATCCCACGGTGCCACTGGAGGCACAAAAGGGGGTTGTATATGCAGTACTCCCTTGACGAATGTCTGGACTTCAGGAACTGAAGCCAATTCTTTCTGGAAGAAAATCGACAGGGCCGAAATTTGAACCTTAATGGACCCCAATTTGAGGCCCATAGACACTCCTGTTTGCAGGAAATGCAGGAATCGACCGAGTTGAAATTCCTCCGTGGGGGCCTTCCTGGCCTCACACCACGCAACATATTTTCGCCAAATGCGGTGATAATGTTGTGCGGTCACCTCCTTCCTGGCTTTGACCAGGGTAGGTATGACCTCTTCCGGAATGCCTTTTTCCCTTAGGATCCGGCGTTCAACCGCCATGCCGTCAAACGCAGCCGCGGTAAGTCTTGGAACAGACAGGGTCCTTGCTGAAGCAAGTCCCTTCTTAACGGCAGAGGCCATGGGTCCTCTGTGAGCATCTCTTGAAGTTCCGGGTACCAAGTCCTCCTTGGCCAATCCGGAGCCACGAGTATAGTTCTTACTCCTCTCCGTCTTATAATTCTCAGTACCTTGGGTATGAGAGGAAGAGGAGGGAACACATACACTGACTGGTACACCCACGGTGTTACCAGAGCGTCCACAGCTATTGCCTGAGGGTCCCTTGACCTGGCGCAATACCTGTCCAGTTTTTTGTTGAGGCGGGACGCCATCATGTCCACCTTTGGTTTTTCCCAATGGTTCACAATCATGTGGAAGACTTCCGTGTGAAGTCCCCACTCTCCCGGGTGGAGGTCGTGCCTGCTGAGGAAGTCTGCTTCCCAGTTGTCCACTCCCGGAATGAACACTGCTGACAGTGCTATCACATGATTTTCCGCCCAGCGAAGAATCCTTGCAGCTTCTGCCATTGCCCTCCTGCTTCTTGTGCCGCCCTGTCTGTTTACGTGGGCGACTGCCGTGATGTTGTCCGACTGGATCAGCACCGGCTGACCTTGAAGCAGAGGTCTTGCTAGGCATAGAGCATTGTAAATTGCCCTTAGCTCCAGTATATTTATGTGGAGAGAAGTCTCTAGACTTGACCACGTTCCCTGGAAATTTCTTCCCTGTGTGACTGCTCCCCAGCCTCTCAGGCTGGCATCCGTGGTCACCAGGATCCAATCCTGAATGCCGAATCTGTGGCCCTCTAGTAGATGAGCACTCTGCAGCCACCACAGAAGAGACACCCTTGTCCTCGGAGACAGGGTTATCCGCTGATGCATCTGAAGATGCGATCCGGACCATTTGTCCAGCAGATCCCACTGAAAAGTTCTTGCGTGAAATCTGCCGAATGGAATCGCTTCGTAAGAAGCCACCATTTTTCCCAGGACCCTTGTGCAATGATGCACTGACACTTTTCCTGGTTTTAGGAGGTTCCTGACTAGCTGGGATAACTCCCTGGCTTTCTCCTCCGGGAGAAACACCTTTTTCTGGACTGTGTCCAGAATCATCCCTAGGAACAGCAGACGTGTCGTCGGGATCAGCTGCGATTTTGGAATATTTAGAATCCACCCGTGCTGTTGTAGCAGTACCCGAGATAGTGCTACTCCGACCTCCAACTGTTCCCTGGACTTTGCCCTTATCAGGAGATCGTCCAAGTAAGGGATAATTAAGACGCCTTTTCTTCGAAGAAGAATCATCATTTCGGCCATTACCTTGGTAAAGACCCGGGGTGCCGTGGACAATCCAAACGGCAGCGTCTGAAACTGATAATGACAGTTCTGTACTACGAACCTGAGGTACCCTTGGTGAGAAGGGCAAATTGGGACATGAAGGTAAGCATCCTTGATGTCCAGGGACACCATATAGTCCCCTTCTTCCAGGTTCGCTATCACTGCTCTGAGTGACTCCATCTTGAATTTGAACCTTTGTATGTAAGTGTTCAAAGATTTCAGATTTAGAATAGGTCTCACCGAGCCGTCTGGCTTCGGTACCACAAATAGTGTGGAATAATACCCCTTTCCCTGTTGTAGGAGGGGTACTTTGATTATCACCTGCTGGGAATACAGCTTGTGAATTGCTTCCAATACTGCCTCCCTGTCGGAGGGAGACGTTGGTAAAGCAGACTTCAGGAACCTGCGAGGGGGAGACGTCTCGAATTCCAATCTGTACCCCTGGGATACTACCTGTAGGATCCAGGGGTCCACTTGCGAGTGAGCCCACTGCGCGCTGAAACTCTTGAGACGACCCCCCACCGCACCTGAGTCCGCTTGTAAGGCCCCAGCGTCATGCTGAGGACTTGGCAGAAGCGGTGGAGGGCTTCTGTTCCTGGGAAGAGGCTGTCTGCTGCAGTCTTTTTCCCTTTCCTCTACCCCGGGGCAGATATGACTGGCCTTTTGCCCGCTTGCCCTTATGGGGACGAAAGGACTGAGGCTGAAAAGACGGTGTCTTTTTCTGCTGAGAGGTGAGTTGGGGTAAAAAGGTGGATTTTCCAGCTGTTGCCGTGGCCACCAGGTCCGAAAGACCGACCCCAAATAACTCCTCCCCTTTATACGGCAATACTTCCATGTGCCGTTTGGAATCCGCATCACCTGACCACTGTCGTGTCCATAAACATCTTCTGGCAGAAATGGACATCGCACTTACTCTTGATGCCAGGGTGCAAATATCCCTCTGTGCATCACGCATATATAGAAACGCATCTTTTAAACGCTCTATAGTCAATAAAATACTGTCCTTGTCAAGGGTATCAATATTTTCAGTCAGGGACTCCGACCACGCCACCCCAGCGCTGCACATCCAGGCTGAGGCAATCGCTGGTCGCAGTATAACACCAGTATGTGTGTATATACTTTTTAGGACATTTTCCAGCTTCCTATCAACTGGCTCCTTGAGGGCGGCCGTATCAGGAGACGGTAACGCCACTTGTTTTGATAAGCGTGTGAGTGCCTTATCCACCCTAGGGGGTGTTTCCCAACGCGCCCTAACTTCTGGCGGGAAAGGGTATAATGCCAATAATTTCTTAGATATCAGCAATTTTTTATCGGGGGAGACCCACGCATCATCACACACTTCATTTAATTCTTCTGATTCAGGAAAAACTACGGGTAGTTTTTTCACACCCCACATAATACCCTTTTTTGTGGTACTTGTAGTATCAGAAATATGCAAAGCCTCCTTCATTGCCGTGATCATGTAACGTGTGGCCCTACTGGAAAATACGTTTGTTTCTTCACCGTCGACACTGGAGTCAGTTAGAGATGAGCGGGTTCGGTTTCTCTGAATCCGAACCCGCCAGAACTTCATGTTTTTTTTCACGGGTCCGAGCGACTCGGATCTTCCCGCCTTGCTCGGTTAACCCGAGCGCGCCCGAACGTCATCATGACGCTGTCGGATTCTCGCGAGGCTCGGATTCTATCGCGAGACTCGGATTCTATATAAGGAGCCGCGCGTCGCCGCCATTTTCACACGTGCATTGAGATTGATAGGGAGAGGACGTGGCTGGCGTCCTCTCCGTTTAGAATAGATTAGAGAGACACTTGATTTACTAATTTTGGGGAGCATTAGGAGTACTCAGTACAGTGCAGAGTTTTGCTGATAGTGACCACCAGTTTTATTTATAATCCGTTCTCTGCCTGAAAAAAGCGATACACAGCACACAGTGACTCAGTCACATACCATATCTGTGTGCACTGCTCAGGCTCAGGCCAGTGTGCTGCATCATCTATTATCTATATATAATATTATATATATCTGTCTGACTGCTCAGCTCACACAGCTTATAATTGTGGGGGAGACTGGGGAGCACTACTGCAGTGCCAGTTATAGGTTATAGCAGGAGCCAGGAGTACATAATATATTATATAGTGAGTGACCACCAGACACACAGTGCAGTTTATTTAATATATCCGTTCTCTGCCTGAAAAAAGCGATACACACAGTGACTCAGTCAGTCACATACCATATCTGTGTGCACTGCTCAGGCCAGTGTGCTGCATCATCTATATATATTATATATCTGTCTGACTGCTCAGCTCACACAGCTTATAATTGTGGGGGAGACTGGGGAGCACTACTGCAGTGCCAGTTATAGGTTATAGCAGGAGCCAGGAGTACATAATATTATATTAAAATTAAACAGTGCACACTTTTGCTGCAGGAGTGCCACTGCCAGTGTGACTAGTGACCAGTGACCTGACCACCAGTATATATAATATTAGTAGTATACTATCTCTTTATCAACCAGTCTATATTAGCAGCAGACACAGTACAGTGCGGTAGTTCACGGCTGTGGCTACCTCTGTGTCGGCACTCGGCAGCCCGTCCATAATTGTATATACCACCTAACCGTGGTTTTTTTTTCTTTCTTTATACATACATACTACGAGTATACTATCTCTTTATCAACCAGTCTATATATTAGCAGCAGACACAGTACAGTGCGGTAGTTCACGGCTGTGGCTACCTCTGTGTCGGCACTCGGCAGCCCGTCCATAATTGTATATACCACCTAACCGTGGTTTTTTTTTCTTTCTTTATACATACATACTAGTTACGAGTATACTATCTCTTTATCAACCAGTCTATATATTAGCAGCAGACACAGTACAGTGCGGTAGTTCACGGCTGTGGCTACCTCTGTGTCGGCACTCGGCAGCCCGTCCATAATTGTATATACCACCTAACCGTGGTTTTTTTTTCTTTCTTTATACATACATACTAGTTACGAGTATACTATCTCTTTATCAACCAGTCTATATATTAGCAGCAGACACAGTACAGTGCGGTAGTTCACGGCTGTGGCTACCTCTGTGTCGGCACTCGGCAGCCCGTCCATAATTGTATATACCACCTAACCGTGGTTTTTTTTTCTTTCTTTATACATACATACTAGTTACGAGTATACTATCTATTTATCAACCAGTCTATATATTAGCAGCAGACACAGTACAGTGCGGTAGTTCACGGCTGTGGCTACCTCTGTGTCGGCACTCGGCAGCCCGTCCATAATTGTATATACCACCTAACCGTGGTTTTTTTTTCTTTCTTTATACATACATACTAGTTACGAGTATACTATCTCTTTATCAACCAGTCTATATATTAGCAGCAGACACAGTACAGTGCGGTAGTTCACGGCTGTGGCTACCTCTGTGTCGGCACTCGGCAGCCCGTCCATAATTGTATATACCACCTAACCGTGGTTTTTTTTTTCTTTCTTTATACATACATACTAGTTACGAGTATACTATCTCTTTATCAACCAGTCTATATATTAGCAGCAGACACAGTACAGTGCGGTAGTTCACGGCTGTGGCTACCTCTGTGTCGGCACTCGGCAGCCCGTCCATAATTGTATATACCACCTAACCGTGGTTTTTTTTTCTTTCTTTATACATACATACTAGTTACGAGTATACTATCTCTTTATCAACCAGTCTATATTAGCAGCAGACACAGTACAGTGCGGTAGTTCACGGCTGTGGCTACCTCTGTGTCGGCACTCGGCAGCCCGTCCATAATTGTATATACCACCTAACCGTGGTTTTTTTTTCTTTCTTTATACATACATACTAGTTACGAGTATACTATCTCTTTATCAACCAGTCTATATATTAGCAGCAGACACAGTACAGTGCGGTAGTTCACGGCTGTGGCTACCTCTGTGTCGGCACTCGGCAGCCCGTCCATAATTGTATATACCACCTAACCGTGGTTTTTTTTTCTTTCTTTATACATACATACTAGTTACGAGTATACTATCTCTTTATCAACCAGTCTATATATTAGCAGCAGACACAGTACAGTGCGGTAGTTCACGGCTGTGGCTACCTCTGTGTCGGCACTCGGCAGCCCGTCCATAATTGTATATACCACCTAACCGTGGTTTTTTTTTTTTTCTTTATACATACATACTAGTTACGAGTATACTATCTCTTTATCAACCAGTCTATATTAGCAGCAGACACAGTACAGTGCGGTAGTTCACGGCTGTGGCTACCTCTGTGTCGGCACTCGGCAGCCCGTCCATAATTGTATATACCACCTAACCGTGGTTTTTTTTTCTTTCTTTATACATACATACTAGTTACGAGTATACTATCTCTTTATCAACCAGTCTATATATTAGCAGCAGACACAGTACAGTGCGGTAGTTCACGGCTGTGGCTACCTCTGTGTCGGCACTCGGCAGCCCGTCCATAATTGTATATACCACCTAACCGTGGTTTTTTTTTTTTTCTTTATACATACATACTAGTTGCGAGTATACTATCTCTTTATCAACCAGTCTATATATTAGCAGCAGACACAGTACAGTGCGGTAGTTCACGGCTGTGGCTACCTCTGTGTCGGCACTCGGCAGCCCGTCCATAATTGTATACTAGTATCCAATCCATCCATCTCCATTGTTTACCTGAGGTGCCTTTTAGTTGTGCCTATTAAAATATGGAGAACAAAAATGTTGAGGTTCCAAAATTAGGGAAAGATCAAGATCCACTTCCACCTCGTGCTGAAGCTGCTGCCACTAGTCATGGCCGAGACGATGAAATGCCAGCAACGTCGTCTGCCAAGGCCGATGCCCAATGTCATAGTACAGAGCATGTCAAATCCAAAACACCAAATATCAGTAAAAAAAGGACTCCAAAACCTAAAATAAAATTGTCGGAGGAGAAGCGTAAACTTGCCAATATGCCATTTACCACACGGAGTGGCAAGGAACGGCTGAGGCCCTGGCCTATGTTCATGGCTAGTGGTTCAGCTTCACATGAGGATGGAAGCACTCAGCCTCTCGCTAGAAAAATGAAAAGACTCAAGCTGGCAAAAGCAGCACAGCAAAGAACTGTGCATTCTTCGAAATCCCAAATCCACAAGGAGAGTCCAATTGTGTCGGTTGCGATGCCTGACCTTCCCAACACTGGACGTGAAGAGCATGCGCCTTCCACCATTTGCACGCCCCCTGCAAGTGCTGGAAGGAGCACCCGCAGTCCAGTTCCTGATAGTCAGATTAAAGATGTCAGTGTTGAAGTACACCAGGATGAGGAGGATATGGGTGTTGCTGGCGCTGGGGAGGAAATTGACCAGGAGGATTCTGATGGTGAGGTGGTTTGTTTAAGTCAGGCACCCGGGGAGACACCTGTTGTCCGTGGGAGGAATATGGCCGTTGACATGCCAGGTGAAAATACCAAAAAAATCAGCTCTTCGGTGTGGAGGTATTTCACCAGAAATGCGGACAACAGGTGTCAAGCCGTGTGTTCCCTTTGTCAAGCTGTAATAAGTAGGGGTAAGGACGTTAACCACCTCGGAACATCCTCCCTTATACGTCACCTGCAGCGCATTCATAATAAGTCAGTGACAAGTTCAAAAACTTTGGGTGACAGCGGAAGCAGTCCACTGACCAGTAAATCCCTTCCTCTTGTAACCAAGCTCACGCAAACCACCCCACCAACTCCCTCAGTGTCAATTTCCTCCTTCCCCAGGAATGCCAATAGTCCTGCAGGCCATGTCACTGGCAATTCTGACGAGTCCTCTCCTGCCTGGGATTCCTCCGATGCATCCTTGCGTGTAACGCCTACTGCTGCTGGCGCTGCTGTTGTTGCCGCTGGGAGTCGATGGTCATCCCAGAGGGGAAGTCGTAAGCCCACTTGTACTACTTCCAGTAAGCAATTGACTGTTCAACAGTCCTTTGCGAGGAAGATGAAATATCACAGCAGTCATCCTACTGCAAAGCGGATAACTGAGTCCTTGACAACTATGTTGGTGTTAGACGTGCATCCGGTATCCGCCGTTAGTTCACAGGGAACTAGACAATTTATTGAGGCAGTGTGCCCCCGTTACCAAATACCATCTAGGTTCCACTTCTCTAGGCAGGCGATACCGAGAATGTACACGGACGTCAGAAAAAGACTCACCAGTGTCCTAAAAAATGCAGTTGTACCCAATGTCCACTTAACCACGGACATGTGGACAAGTGGAGCAGGGCAGGGTCAGGACTATATGACTGTGACAGCCCACTGGGTAGATGTATGGACTCCCGCCGCAAGAACAGCAGCGGCGGCACCAGTAGCAGCATCTCGCAAACGCCAACTCTTTCCTAGGCAGGCTACGCTTTGTATCACCGCTTTCCAGAATACGCACACAGCTGAAAACCTCTTACGGCAACTGAGGAAGATCATCGCGGAATGGCTTACCCCAATTGGACTCTCCTGTGGATTTGTGGCATCGGACAACGCCAGCAATATTGTGTGTGCATTAAATATGGGCAAATTCCAGCACGTCCCATGTTTTGCACATACCTTGAATTTGGTGGTGCAGAATTTTTTAAAAAACGACAGGGGCGTGCAAGAGATGCTGTCGGTGGCCAGAAAAATTGCAGGACACTTTCGGCGTACAGGCACCACGTACAGAAGACTGGAGCACCACCAAAAACTACTGAACCTGCCCTGCCATCATCTGAAGCAAGAAGTGGTAACGAGGTGGAATTCAACCCTCTATATGCTTCAGAGGTTGGAGGAGCAGCAAAAGGCCATTCAAGCCTATACAATTGAGCACGATATAGTAGGTGGAATGCACCTGTCTCAAGTGCAGTGGAGAATGATTTCAACGTTGTGCAAGGTTCTGATGCCCTTTGAACTTGCCACACGTGAAGTCAGTTCAGACACTGCCAGCCTGAGTCAGGTCATTCCCCTCATCAGGCTTTTGCAGAAGAAGCTGGAGGCATTGAAGAAGGAGCTAAAAGGGAGCGATTCCGCTAGGCATGTGGGACTTGTGGATGCAGCCCTTAATTCGCTTAACAAGGATTCACGGGTGGTCAATCTGTTGAAATCAGAGCACTACATTTTGGCCACCGTGCTCGATCCTAGATTTAAAGCCTACCTTGGATCTCTCTTTCCGGCAGACACAGGTCTGCTGGGGTTGAAAGACCTGCTGGTGACAAAATTGTCAAGTCAAGCGGAACGCGACCTGTCAACATCTCCTCCTTCACATTCTCCCGCAACTGGGGGTGCGAGGAAAAGGCTCAGAATTCCGAGCCCACCCGCTGGCGGTGATGCAGGGCAGTCTGGAGCGACTGCTGATGCTGACATCTGGTCCGGACTGAAGGACCTGACAACGATTACGGACATGTCGTCTACTGTCACTGCATATGATTCTCTCAACATTGATAGAATGGTGGAGGATTATATGAGTGACCGCATCCAAGTAGGCACGTCACACAGTCCGTACTTATACTGGCAGGAAAAAGAGGCAATTTGGAGGCCCTTGCACAAACTGGCTTTATTCTACCTAAGTTGCCCTCCCACAAGTGTGTACTCCGAAAGAGTGTTTAGTGCCGCCGCTCACCTTGTCAGCAATCGGCGTACGAGGTTACATCCAGAAAATGTGGAGAAGATGATGTTCATTAAAATGAATTATAATCAATTCCTCCGCGGAGACATTGACCAGCAGCAATTGCCTCCACAAAGTACACAGGGAGCTGAGATGGTGGATTCCAGTGGGGACGAATTGATAATCTGTGAGGAGGGGGATGTACACGGTGATATATCGGAGGGTGAAGATGAGGTGGACATCTTGCCTCTGTAGAGCCAGTTTGTGCAAGGAGAGATTAATTGCTTCTTTTTTGGGGGGGGTCCAAACCAACCCGTCATATCAGTCACAGTCGTGTGGCAGACCCTGTCACTGAAATGATGGGTTGGTTAAAGTGTGCATGTCCTGTTTTGTTTATACAACATAAGGGTGGGTGGGAGGGCCCAAGGACAATTCCATCTTGCACCTCTTTTTTCTTTTCTTTTTCTTTGCATCATGTGCTGATTGGGGAGGGTTTTTTGGAAGGGACATCCTGCGTGACACTGCAGTGCCACTCCTAGATGGGCCCGGTGTTTGTGTCGGCCACTAGGGTCGCTAATCTTACTCACACAGCTACCTCATTGCGCCTCTTTTTTTCTTTGCGTCATGTGCTGTTTGGGGAGGGTTTTTTGGAAGGGACATCCTGCGTGACACTGCAGTGCCACTCCTAGATGGGCCCGGTGTTTGTGTCGGCCACTAGGGTCGCTTATCTTACTCACACAGCGACCTCGGTGCAAATTTTAGGACTAAAAATAATATTGTGAGGTGTGAGGTATTCAGAATAGACTGAAAATGAGTGTAAATTATGGTTTTTGAGGTTAATAATACTTTGGGATCAAAATGACCCCCAAATTCTATGATTTAAGCTGTTTTTTAGTGTTTTTTGAAAAAAACACCCGAATCCAAAACACACCCGAATCCGACAAAAAAAATTCGGTGAGGTTTTGCCAAAACGCGTTCGAACCCAAAACACGGCCGCGGAACCGAACCCAAAACCAAAACACAAAACCCGAAAAATTTCAGGCGCTCATCTCTAGAGTCAGTGTCCGTGTCTGTGTCTGTGTCGACCGACTGAGGTAATGGGCGCTTTAGAGCCCCTGACGGTGTTTGAGACGCCTGGACAGGCACTAACTGACTTGCCGGCTGTCTCATGTCGTCAACAGTTTTTTGTAAAGTGCTGACACTATCACGTAATTCCTTAAATAAGACCATCCAGTCAGGTGTCGACTCCCTAGGGGGTGACATTACTAATACAGGCAATTGCTCCGCCTCCACACCATTTTCCTCCTCATACATGTCGACACACGCGTACCGACACACAGCACACACACAGGGAATGCTCTGATAGAGGACAGGACCCCACTAGCCATTGGGGAGACTGAGGGAGAGTTTGCCAGCACACACCAGAGCGCTATATATGTATAGGGACAACCTTATAAATAAGTGTTTCTCCCTTATAGCTGCTATATATGTTTTTATATGCCAAATTAGTGCCCCCCCCCCCTCTCTTTTTTACCCTGTTTCTGTAGTGCAGGACTGCAGGGGAGAGTCAGGGAGACGTCCTTCCAGCGGAGCTGTGAGGGAAAATGGCGCTTGTGTGCTGAGGAGATAGGCTCCGCCCCCTTCACGGCGGCCTTTCTCCCGCTTTTTATGAGGTAAAATGGCAGGGGTTAAATACATCCATATAGCCCAGGAGCTATATGTGATGTATTTTTTACCATAAATAGTGTTTTCATTGCGTCTCAGGGCGCCCCCCCCCCCCAGCGCCCTGCACCCTCAGTGACCGGAGTGTGAAGTGTGCTGAGAGCAATGGCGCACAGCTGCAGTGCTGTGCGCTACCTTTCTTGAAGACAAGATGCCTTCTGCCGCCGATTTCTGGACCTCTTCACTCTTCTGGCTCTGTAAGGGGGCCGGCGGCGCGGCTCCGGGACCCATCCATGGCTGGGCCTGTGATCGTCCCTCTGGAGCTAATGTCCAGTAGCCAAGAAGCCCAATCCACTCTGCACGCAGGTGAGTTCGCTTCTTCTCCCCTTAGTCCCTCGATGCAGTGAGCCTGTTGCCAGCAGGACTCACTGAAAATAAAAAAACCTAAGTCTATACTTTTATTCTAAGCAGCTCAGGAGAGCTACCTAGATTGCACCCTTCTCGGCCGGGCACAAAAACCTAACTGAGGCTTGGAGGAGGGTCATAGGGGGAGGAGCCAGTGCACACCACCTAGTCCTAAAGCTTTTACTTTTGTGCCCTGTCTCCTGCGGAGCCGCTAATCCCCATGGTCCTGACGGAGTCCCCAGCATCCACTTAGGACGTCAGAGAAACATATGTTAGTAAATGTGTGTTTCAGCCCTAGAAACATAACATTGATTGAGATAAAATTTTATTGATTTCAAATCTATAAAAATGAAAACTGACCTTTAGTAAATAAACCCCTAAGACTGCAATGTACACTACATCTATAGTGTTAATTATTAATACTGTAATGTCATACCTCCCAACTTTTATTTCAGCCGAGGAGGGACACCCGATTTTAGGGGGCGTGACCTAACGGAAGGGGTGTAGCCTCGCGGCAAGTGCCGCGATCCCAAGCCACGCTCCTGTTTTCATCATTATGGGGGCATGAACAGCGCTGTGAGAGCTGCCATAATGATGAAAACAGGTGGGACAGCGGGACAGACCGTAAAAACGGGACTGTCCCGACAAAATCGGGACAGTTGGGAGGTATGTAATGTAGACATATACTGTATGTCCAGGGCAGTTTTTCTAGGTTATTCTTCTGGTTCCTCAGACTTGCTCCAATGCTCTGGATTGGATCCCACATCTGATATAAAGCATTCAGCTCAGACAGGATGCCCCTACTGCAACATCTAATGGCTTATACCGCTTTTACATCAACTTAAGCGGGTCGCACCCAGGAGCCCCTTTCCAACCGCTGAACCCAACTCGGCATATTGCCGGGCTGGTGACGTAAGCAGTGACGCGGCAGGGGCAGAGCTTGGAGATCACATGATCTCCAAGCGCCGCCCTTACATACACAATGTAACCCGGCTTCCCGTTTACACAGCACAGCTTGCCAGGTTGAAACTGTGTTCAACCCTGCAAGCTACCCGAGTTGGAATACCGGGTCACTCGATCCGGATTATTCCAACTGGTATCTTTTTCACCTCGCAGCAACGCAGGTTATGCAAGTTCATGTGTAATAATAACCCATGTCACATATAACCCAGTACATTGCACTTTGTATGATGCATGTTATAGCTGCTGTATGCTAATTCTGCCATCTTCATGGACTGGCTACATGCATTCTAAAATCAAGCAATTGGAACCCCCATCTAGAAATCCTGTGTTTGCCACTGGTAAGGGAGCCATAGGGGTATAGTCAATTAGAGTCCGAAACTGCCGTCATGTCGGAAAGATGGCAGTTTCCGACTGGAATAGGTCGGAAGGGGTTCTGAATGCTGTTGGAATACATGTGGATCAGCGGCTTCAGCCGCCAAGACGCATGTATTGTCGGAAGTGGGGCCAAATCCAACAGGTTTTAGCCCAGTTTCCGACAATGTCAATCCGACTTTAAAAAAAGTCGGATTGACACTGTTGGGAACGGGCCAAATCTGTCGGGTTTGGCCCGGCATTGAATAGAGAGCTGTTGGGTCCTTTCCGTCGGAAAGGACCCAACAGCAATTTAATTTATCCCATAGTAGTGGATTCACAAGGGGGAGCGGGTCACACCCGGGTGTCAACCGCCGAGGGGTGACACTAAAATGGACTCCTGCTCAGTGACAGGAGCCAGGCGATGCACTGACCAATGCATGCAGCACTCAGTTCCTGCCATTGTGCACTGCAGATGTCGACACTGCAACCACAGCAGTCTCCGGAGGCATTCCGCATCTCCCGGTCCCCCGGAGTGACCAAAAAGGGGTCCGGGATGTGAAGCCAAGCCCCTCCCATGAGGTCACAGCCTTTCAGCAAGGGCACATCAGTGTCACCATGGTAAGTGATGCCTCTGATCCATAGTAGACTATATGAAACTCACAGCTGTATTAGTCAAACCAAAAGGTAACTTGATACCATAAAATGTGAACAGAAGAAATTGTTAATATTTTGAACGGGGCAATAATTACTATTGTTTTGAAAGGAAGTAATGATCATTAGTATTTTGAGAGTAGCTGCCAGGAAGAAGAGGCATGAGGTGGGATAATGTGTGCTTAGAAAGTGCAGTTCTGTCTCCACTGGTTCTATTATGTTTGTGTATTTATGATGGTATGTTTAATCGGGTGTGGGATGGGTCACCATACCGACGCCATACCAGCGGGGAGAGGGGGCGAGCTCATCTAAGCACCTTGCGGGCTCGCTGCGCTTGCCATGCAGTGGGCTCGCCACAGCTTTTATTCCCACTCTTTGGGTGTCGTGGACACCTACGAGTGTGAAAAGTCCCTGTCAGTCATCATGCCGAATGTCAGGCTTTACACTGTGCGGGATTCCGGCGTCAGTATAGTAACTGGCGGTCTCCTGACCGCCGGTCACATAACCGCATCCCATTTAACCTTTTACTGACCACTTATTTTATTTAGATTAGTTAAATAAGTTTGATAAAGTCTATCCAATAGACCCTTTATAGTGTTAATTATTAATAATGTATTCCATACACTAGCAAGTGTTTATAAAGACTAATGTGCACATATATGTTCCAGGGTCAGTACTGGTTCTTCTACTGCTCCCTCAGACTCCCACACTTGCTCCAATGTTTTGCAGAGTGGGAGATTGTAGATTGCATTTGAAAAGTCCCCTATAGAAATCCTGCATTTGCCCCTGGATTGGTGCGGGGATGTGCCGCAGTGAGAGGAAGCCCTGTTTAGGCAGGTGTGTTGTGTATAGCAAAATTACTTATACTACAGATGACTAGCTAAATTTGGTATTTAATTCTGTGAAGGAGATGAGGATAGCACACTGGGCTAGATGCATCGTCGCTTGAGGAGTAATAAAATGAAGAGAGAAAAAGTACCAGCCAATCATGTGACAGGCTGTTTGAAAAATGACAGTTAGGAGCTGACTGGCTGGTACTTTTCCTCTCTCCATTTTATCACTCTCCAAGCCATGCTGCATCTCGCGCACTATTCCTGCCTTGGAAAAGATCCCAGAAAAGGATTGAAACATGTTGGCTTTGTGTGGCCTATTCGGTAGATGGTGAAGGATTCTGGAGCCGTTGCCTAACTAGGAAATATGCTGCTGTTGTGATCTGGGCCACCCGCAGGTATTTCTTTAAACATGTATAGAGAGAGATAATTTATATTGGTTTTCATGCACAGTAGGTAATTGCACCTTTATTCACACCATCTTGTGGAATGCTTATCTTTTATGAGTGTTTTTTAAACCTTTATATTTTAAAAATTACCTGCATGTTTAAATTACTATTCATACTATTCAGTATGGATCACATCTGAAATGCAATCGCATACTGACGATTTTCATGCCAGTGCGCACGTGCTGCACTTGTTCTGCGCATGCGTGGCCATGGAGATGCGTTTGCATCTAAGTGATACGAATGCCTCTTCCTAATTGACAGGCAGAGGCGCTCGCAGGGCGGTCAGGAGTGGCGAAGTGGCATTGCGGGAGTGGTGCACCGTAAACTGGGGCGGGTTTGGGCCATTTTCGGGGTGGTCGCGTGATGCCACATGTGGCCACTGCAACGGGAAACATGGCCTATCTGCGCCTGCCTTCGCAGCCAGGGGGCATCCCTAATTCAACGGTGGGATTATAATTGAATTGTGACCGCATCACTGGTGGCCATTTGCATGCTGGGAGGCCTTGCCCTGTACTAATTTAGCAAAACTGCAATTGAAGCTGAATAAGGTCCAAAATACGTTTTTGTCTCTCACCTATTTTATGCATCTGACTATAATGTCTTGTGGGAGATTGTGAAGAAGGAGAGATTAGCAGGCTCCATATACTCTGTCAAATAAACAATTGCACTGTGGTCGGAGAAGAGGAGGCGTCCTTGACTCCTTATACAATAGGGGATGTATCATTCTATCATGTACTGACTGATTTCTATAATAAGTGCCAATAGAAAGGACATTAAAAATGTTGGTTGCATTAGTTGTTTAGTTAAGAAATGAGGTTCTCCTTATGTGTGTCCTCTTTACAGACACCTTTGGCAGTGTGCACATTGGATGGTACCTACCTATTGTTATTTTTTTGCTTATTATACTGTATCATGTAAGGTGGCAGTGTTTGATGGGGAGACTTGGAGCTGCAGCTCCATCCACCCCATTATTAATCCACCCTGGGCACAGGTACTGTAGCTATGTATTTGACTGATCAGCAAAAACTAGATTTAATTTTGCAAGAGAAGACGCATCAATTATAGGAAAGCATCTTGCGGTGCAACCTGTACCTATTCCCATTTCCTACCAGGGGATCTGGTTAGCATACTGGTATTGTTGATGCTGGCAGTCAGAATACTGATGCTGGAATCCTGACACTAGTCACAAAACCGACAACGGGATACCAACATCAATGACAATGATGGTGACGGAATCCTGACTGCCGGCATCCCGATTGTAACATTGACAGGGAGGAGCAAGGTTTAAGGTTTAAGCACTAGAAGGAGGGTTAGGGATAGGAAGTTGAGGGGGGTTAATGTTAGGCACGAAGAAGGAAGGGATAGGGTTAGGCATTAAGGGGAGGAAGGTTAGGCTGTGGAGAGGGAGGATTAGGGATAGGTACTAAGCAGGGAGGTTAGGATTAGGCTGCGGGGAGGGAGGGTTAGGGTTAGGCTGCAGGGAGGGAGGGTTAGGGGGGTTGAGGGGGAGGCTTAGAATACTTACTTACAAAGTGTCGGTATTCTGACCAATCAGTGCCATTTCTTGGGGCGGGCGAGCCCGCCGCCGCACTTCTGCAGGTCCTTGCTTCCTTCTCCTCCCTCTTCCCAAGTACTCTGCTCATGGTGCGGAGTTTCGCGGAATGACGCGGTTGCATCGTGATGTCACGACTCACGACGCAATCGCTTCATTCACGAAACTCCGCCCCCCAAGTGGAGTACTGATGACAAGAGGAGGGAGAGCCAAGCTACTAGAAGGACGAGGCGGCCGGCGTGAGGAGGGAGAGGCGGGCCAAAGAGCGGGAAGAAGCTCTGCAAATGTAAGTAAGTCTCTCTCTCTCTCTCTCTCTCTCTCTCTCTCTCCCTTCCCCCCCACTTGACACTTGCCTGCCTAATGTGTAAAATGGGGACTCTTGCCTGCCTGATGTGTAAAATGGGGACTCTTGCCTGTATAATGTGTAAAATGGGGACACTTGCCTGCCTGATGTGTAAAATGGGGACACTTGCCTGCCTAATGTGTAAAATGGGGACTCTTGCCTGCCATAATGTGTAAAATGGGGACACTTGCCTGCCTAATGTGTAAAATGGGGACTCTTGCCTGCCGTAATATATAACATGGGGACACTTGCCTGCCGTAATGTGTAAAATGGGACACTTGCCTGCCGTAATGTGTAAAACGTGGACTCTCGCCTGCCGTAATGTGTAAAATGGGGACACTTGCCTGTGTAGTGTGTAAAATAGGGACTCTTGCCTGCAGTAATAAGTAAAATGGGGACTCTTGCCTGCCTAATGTGTAAAATGGGAACTCTTGCCTGCCATATTGTGTAAAATGGGGACACTTGCCTGCTTAATGTGTAAAATGGGGACTCTTGTCTGCCATAATATGTAAAATGGGGACACTTGCCTGACGTAATGTGTAAAATGGCGACTCTCGCCTGCCGTAATGTGTAAAATGGGGACACTTGCCTGTGTAATGTGTAAAATGGGGACTCTTGCCTGCCGTAATAAGTAAAATGGGGACTCTTGCCTGCCTAATGTGTAAAGTGAGGACACTTGCCTGCGTAATGTGTAATGTGGGGACACTTGCCTGCGTAATGTGTAAAATGGGGACACTTGCCTGCGTAATGTGTAAAATGGGGACACTTGCCTGCCTAATGTGTAAAATGGGGACACTTGCCTGCCATAATATGTAAAATGGGGACACTTGCCTACGTAATGTGTAAAAATAAGATTTTACTTACCGATAAATCTATTTCTCGTAGTCCGTAGTGGATGCTGGGGACTCCGTCAGGACCATGGGGATTAGCGGCTCCGCAGGAGACAGGGCACAAAACTAAAGCTTTAGGATCAGGTGGTGTGTACTGGCTCCTCCCCCTATGACCCTCCTCCAAGCCTCAGTTAGGATACTGTGCCCGGACGAGCGTACACAATAAGGAAGGATATTGAATCCCGGGTAAGACTCATACCAGCCACACCAATCACACCGTATAACTTGTGATCTAAACCCAGTTAACAGTATGACAAACGTAGGAGCCTCTGAACAGACGGCTCACAACAATAACAACCCGATTTTTTTGTAACAATAACTATGTACAAGTATTGCAGACAATCCGCACTTGGGATGGGCGCCCAGCATCCACTACGGACTACGAGAAATAGATTTATCGGTAAGTAAAATCTTATTTTCTCTGACGTCCTAAGTGGATGCTGGGGACTCCGTCAGGACCATGGGGATTATACCAAAGCTCCCAAACGGGCGGGAGAGTGCGGATGACTCTGCAGCACCGAGTGAGAGAACTCCAGGTCCTCCTCAGCCAGGGTGTGCCCCTGACCAAGTAGCAGCTCGGCAAAGTTGTAAAGCCGAGACCCCTCGGGCAGTCGCCCAAGATGAGCCCCCTTCTTTGTGGAATGGGCATTTATATATTTTGGCTGTGGCAGTCCTGCCACAGAATGTGCAAGCTGAATTGTACTACACATTCAACTAGCAATCTTCTGCTTAGAAGCAAGAGCACCCAGTTTTTTGGGTGCATACAGGATAACAGCAAGTCAGTTTTCCTGACTCCAGCCGTCCTGGAAATCTATATTTTCAGGGCCCTGACAACATCTAGCAACTTGGAGTCCTCCAAGTCTCTAGTAGCCGCAGGTACCACAATAAGCTGGTTCAGATGAAACGCTGACACCAACTTAGGGAGAAACTGGGGACGAGTCCGCAGCTCTGCCCTGTCCGAATGGACAATCAGATATGGGCTTTTGTGAGACAAAGCCGCCAATTCTGACACTCGCCTGGCCGAGGCCAGGGCCAACATCATGGTCACTTTCCATGTGAGATATTTCAAATCCACAGATTTGAGCGGTTTAAACCAACGTGATTTGAGGAATCCCAGGACTACGTTGAGATCCCACAGTGCCACTGGAGGCACAAAAGGGGGTTGTATATGCAGTACTCCCTTGTCAAATTTCTGGACTTCAGGAACTGAAGCCAATTCTTTCTGGAAGAAAATCGACAGGGCCGAAATTTGAACCTTAATGGACCCCAATTTGAGGCCCATAGACACTCCTGTTTGCAGGAAATGCAGGAATCGACCGAGTTGAAATTTCTTCGTGGGGCCTTCCTGGCCTCACACCACGCAACATATTTTCGCCACATGTGGTGATAATGTTGTGCGGTCACCTCCTTCCTGGCTTTGACCAGGGTAGGAATGACCTCTTCCGGAATGCCTTTTTCCCTTAGGATCCGGCGTTCAACCGCCATGTTGTCAAACGCAGCCGCGGTAAGTCTTGGAACAGACATGGTACTTGCTGAAACAAGTCCCTTCTTATCGGCAGAGGCCCTGAGTCCTCTGTGAGCATCTCTTGAAGTTCCGGGTACCAAGTCCTTCTTGGCCCATCCGGAGCCACGAGTATAGTTCTTACTCCTCTACGTCTTATAATTCTCAGTACCTTTGGTATGAGAAGCAGAGGAGGGAACACATACACCGACTGGTACACCCCTGGTGTTACCAGAACGTCCACAGCTATTGCCTGAGGGTCTCTTGACCTGGCGCAATACCTGTCCAGTTTTTTGTTCAGGCGGGACGCCATCATGTCCACCTTTGGTCTTTCCCAACGGTGCACAATCATGTGGAAAAAACTTCTCGATGAAGTCCCCACTCTCCCGGGTGGAGGTCGTGCTGAGGAAGTCTGCTTCCCAGTTGTCCACTCCCGGAATGAAAACTGCTGACAGTGCTATCACATGATTTTCCGCCCAGCGAAGAATCCTTGCAGTTTCTGCCATTGTCCTCCTGCTTCTTGTGCCGCCCTGTCTGTTTACGTGGGCGACTGCCGTGATGTTGTCCCACTGGATCAATACCGGCTGACCTTGAAGCAGAGGTCTTGCTAAGCTTAGAGCATTGTAAATTGCTCTTAGCTCCAGTATATTTATGCGGAGAGAAGTCCCCAGACTTGATCACACTCCCTGGAAATTTTTTTCCCTGTGTGACTGCTCCCCAGCCTTTCAAGCTGGAATCCGTGGTCACCAGGACCCAGTCCTGAATGCATAACTGTGGCCCTTTAGTAGATGAGCACTCTGCAGCCACCACAGAAGAGACACCCTTGTCCTTGGAGACAGGGTTATCCGCTGATGCATCTGAAGATGCGATCCGGACCATTTGTCCAGCAGATCCCACTGAAAAGTTCTTGCGTGAAATCTGCCGAATGGAATCGCTTCGTAAGAAGCCACCATTTTTCCCAGGACCCTTGTGCAATGATGCACTGACACTTTTCCTGGTTTTTTGGAGGATCCTGACTAGCTCGGATAACTCCCTGGCTTTCTCCTCCGGGAGAAACACCTTTTTCTGGACTGTGTCCAGAATCATCCCTAGGGACAGCAGACGTGTCGTCGGAGACAGCTGCGATTTTGGAATATTTAGAATCCACCCGTGCTGTCGTAGAACTACTTGAGATAGTGCTACTCAGACCTCCAACTGTTCTCTGGACCTTGCCCTTATCAGGAGATCGTCCAAGTAAGGGATAATTAAGACGCCTTTTCTTTGAAGAAGAATCATCATTTCGGCCATTACCTTGGTAAAGACCCGGGGTGCCGTAGACAATCCAAACGGCAGCGTCTGAAACTGATAGTGACAGTTTTGTACCACGAACCTGAGGTACCCTTTGTGAGAAGGGCAAATTTGGACATGGAGGTAAGCATCCTTGATGTCCAGGGACACCATATAGTCCCCTTCTTCCTGGTTCGCTATCACTGCTCTGAGTGACTCCATTTAGAATAGGTCTCACCGAGCCGTCTGGCTTCAGTACCACAATATAGTGTGGAATAATACCCCTTTACTTGTTGTAGGAGGGGTACTTTGATTATCACCTGCTGGGAATACAGCTTGTGAATTGTTTCCAATACTGCCTCCCTGTCGGAGGTAGACGTTGGTAAAGCAAACTTCAGGAACCTGCGAGGGGGAGACGTCTCGAATTTCCAATCTGTACCCCTGGGATACTACTTGTAGGATCCAGGGGTCCACTTGCGAGTGAGCCCACTGCGTGCTGAAACTCTTGAGACGACCCCCCACCGCACCTGTTTGTACGGCCCCAGCGTCATGCTGAGGACTTGGCAGAAGCGGTGGAAGGCTTCTGTTCCTGGGAATGGGCTGCCTGCTGCAGTCTTCTTCCCTTACCTCTATCCCTGGGCAGATATTATGGGGATGAAAGGACTGAGGCTGAAAAGACTATGTCTTTTTCTGCTGAGATGTGACTTGGGGTAAAAAAGGTGGATTTTCTAGCTGTTGCCGTGGCCACCAGGTCCGATGGACCGACCCCAAATAACTCCTCCCCTTTATACGGCAATACTTCCATGTGCCGTTTGGAATCTGCATCACCTGACCACTGTCGTGTCCATAAACATCGTCTGTCAGATATGGACATCGCACTTACTCTTGATGCCAGAGTTTCGCATATATAGAAATGCATCTTTTAAATGCTCTATAGTCAATAAAATACTGTCCCTGTCAAGGGTATCAATATTTCCAGTCAGGGAATCCGACCAAGCCACCCCAGCGCTGCCCATCCAGGCTGAGGCGATCGCTGGTCGCAGTATAACACCAGTATGTGTGTATATACTTTTTAGGATATTTTCCAACCTCCTATCAGTTGGCTCCTTGAGGGCGTCCGTATCTGGAGACGGTAACGCCACTTGTTTTTATAAGCGTGTGAGCGCCTTATCCACCCTAAGGTGTGTTTCCCAACGCGCCATAACTTCTGGCGGGAAAGGGTATACCGCCAATAATTTTCTTTCGGGGGAAACCCACGCATCATCACACACTTCATTTAATTTATCTGATTCAGGAAAAACCACATGTAGTTTTTTCACACTCCACATAATACCCTTTTTTGTGGTACTTGTAGTATCAGAAATATGTAACATCTCCTTCATTGCCCTTAACAAGTAACGTGTGGCCCTAAAGGAAAATACGTTTGTTTCTTCACCGTCGACACTGGAGTCAGTGTCCGTGTCTGTGTCTGTGTCGACCGACTGAGGTAAAAAGGACGTTTTAACGCCCCTGACGGTGTTTTAGACGCCTGGACAGGTACTAATTGGTTTGCCGGCCGTCTCATGTCGTCAACCGACCTTGCAGCGTGTTGACATTATCACGTAATTCCTTAATTAAGCCATCCATTCCGGTGTCGACTCCCTAGAGAGTGACATCACCATTACCGGCAATTGCTCTGCCTCCACACCAACATCGTCCTCATACATGTCGACACACACGTACCGACACACAGCAGCCACACAGGGAATGCTCTAATCGAAGACAGGACCCTCTTAGCCCTTTGGGGAGACAGAGGGAGAGTTTGCCAGCACACACCAAAAGCGCTATAAATGTATATAAACAACCCTAGAAGGTGTTGTTTTTGATATAAGCGCTTTTAATATATCAATATCGCCAAATTATGCCCCCCTTCTCTTTGTTACCCTGTTTCTGTAGTGCAGTGCAGGGGAGAGTCCTGGGAGCCTTCCTCACCAGCGGAGCTGAGCAGGAAAATGGCGCTGAGTGCTGAGGAGAATAAGCTCCGCCCCTTTTACGGCAGGCTTTTCTCCCGGGTTTTTAAGAAAACTGGCCTGGGTTAAATACATACATATAGCCTTAATGGCTATATGTGATGTATTTATTTTGCCACTAAAGGTATTTAATATTGCTGCCCAGGGCGCCCCCAGCAGCGCCCTGCACCCTCCGTGACTGAATCAGTGAGACGTGTAGCAACAATGGCGCACAGCTGCAGTGCTGTGCGCTACCTTCATGAAGACTGAGGAGTCTTCTGCCGCCTGCTTTCCGGACCTCCGTCTTCAGCGTCTGTAAGGGGGATCGGCGGCGCGGCTCCGGGACGAACCCCAGGAGGACCTGTGTTCCGACTCCCTCTGGAGCTAAGTGTCCAGTAGCCTAAGACTCCAATCCATCCTGCACGCAGGTGAGTTGGAAATCTCTCCCCTAAGTCCCTCGATGCAGTGATCCTGTTGCCAGCAGGATTCACTGAGATTTAAACCTAAAAAAACTTTTTCTAAGCAGCTCTTTAGGAGAGCCACCTAGATTGCACCCTTCTCGGACGGGCACAAAAACCTAACTGAGGCTTGGAGGAGGGTCATAGGGGGAGGAGCCAGTACGCACCATGTGATCCTAAAAGCTTTATTTAGATGTGCCCTGTCTCCTGCGGAGCCCGCTATTCCCCATGGTCCTGACGGAGTCCCAGCATCCACTAGGACGTTAGAGAAATGGGGACTCTTACCTGCCATAATGTGTAAAATGGGGACACTTGCCTACGTAATGTGTAAAATGGGGACACTTTTTTTTTCTTCTTCCCCCCCCCCCCCTTCCCTGTGGTGGCCGTGATCTGTTGGTGCAAGGTCAAAATCTGGGGTGTAAGGTAGTCTTTTCAGATGAGGCCACGCCCATTTTAATGAGACCACACCCATTTTAATGAGGTCACGCCCCCTTGCCGGAAGCGCGCACCGAGGAGGCTTGTTCTTTTTGTATCTAGGGGGGGGGGGGGGGGGGGGAGGGAGCATTTTCTTCTTTTTATGTCAGGGGGGGGGGGGGCGCATTTTTAAATCTCGCACTGGGAGCCAAAATGGCTAGAAACAACCCTGTGACTAATGACATCCCAAGCGCCGGGATTCTGATACCATCCCCCTACCAGGGACAGAATAGGGCTCTATGCCGTCTTATACCGACCAAGCCCCCTAAACCTGTGATGCCATGACATCCCACCTAGGGAGAGTGGCCTAAGAATGTTCCAGGCAGCTCCACATGTTGCAAGGTGCCTGTCCAGAGTGTTCCTTGGATGCTCCAGGCAGCTTACCAGCAGTGCTAGAAGGCACCCTGCAAGCCACAAGCAGGAGCCATCGGGTATCGATGGTGCCATCCACAGGGCCATGCACCCTGTGCAATGGCACCACTCATACACCTATAGTTATAAGATGTACTAAGACTTGGATAAGGTACCAGCCAATCAGCTAATAACTGCCATGTTACAGGTTGTGTTTGAAAAAAGACAGGAGCTCATTGGCTGGTACTTTATCTCTCTCCACTTTATCTCTCTCCACGGCTTAGTACATTTTACGCTTGGTTTGATACCTGTAATCATCAGTGCAGACTTACAGCAGCCAACAAATGTAATGCCTGAAAACAGGTGTATTTACACTTACGTCCAATGCTGCAGAGACAGCAGTTGTATCGACATGCCCTCGCTTAGCTTTGCCCCAGCATGAATGCCCCCTTACAGCCCAGTTACACCTTCTCAGTTGCAAGTGCAGATGTTGCCAATACTTGTGTGCGCTCAGTTCTAGACTATGCGGAGTGCAATGACACGTAAGATATGCTCTGCACGTAGTAATAGGACTGAAGTTACCATTTTTGCATGATCACCATCCATGTACTGTACTTATCTGTAGCTAATGACACACTAAAACCAACTCATAACACTTCAATATTTACTACTCCAGATCAATTTTGAGTATATATGTTTATTAAATTACATACAATTGTATTAGTAATGTAAACCTTATATTCCAAATATTTAGCAATAAACAGAAAAGCATCTGCAAAATTCACAGAAAAAACAATTAAGCTCTTTATCCTGAGTTCACTGTATTCATTGTCATTTCATACTTCCACGGCCTATAAGGCAGAGCCATAACTGGTGCCAAGTGCAACATGCTGCTTCATATCTAACAGCGAGTCTGACAAGCGGAGGCCAATATTGGTGCCAGTGGTTAACCCGCGGCCACACAACCTAGTGCCCAGTGTGCCGAGACTGGTGCCAGGGGTCAACCCGCAGCCCAACAGCCCAGTGCCCACTATGCTGAGACTGGTGGCAGGGGTCAACCCGTGGCCCCACAGCCTAGAGCCCAGTGTGCTGAGACTGGTGCCAGGGGTAAACCCGCGGCCCCACAAACTAGTGCCCAGTGTGCCGAGACTGGTGCCAGGGGTTACACGCAGCCCCACAACCTAGTGCCCAGTGTGCTGAGACTGGTGCCAGGGGTCAACCCGCGGCCCGATGATCTAGTGCCCAGTGTGCCGAGACTGGTGCCAGGGTTCAACCCACGGCCCCACAACTTAATGACCAGTGTGCTGAGACTGGTGCCAGGGGTCAATCCACGGCCCCACAACCTAGTGCCCAGTGTGCTGAGACTGGTGCCAGGGGTCAATCCACTGCCCCACAACCTTGTGCCCAGTGTGCTGAGACTGGTGCCAGGGGTCAACCCACGGCCCCACGACCTAGTGCCCAGTGTGGCGAGAATGGTGCCAAGGGTCAACCTGCGGACCCACAACCTAGTATCCAGTGTGCCGAGACTGGTGCCAGGGGTCACACACAGCCCCACAACCTCGTGTCCAGTCTGCTGAGACTGGTACCAGGGGTCAACCAGCGGCCCGACGACATAGTGCCCAGTGTGCTGAGACTGGTGCCAGGGGTCAACCCACAGCCCCACAACTTAATGCCCAGTGTGCTGAGACTGGTGCCAGGGGTCAATCCACGGCCCCACAACCTTGTGCGGCAGTGTGCTGAGACTGGTGCCAGGGGTCAACCCACGGCCCCATGACCTAGTGCCCAGTGTGGCGAGAATGGTGCCAAGGGTCAACCTGCGGACCCACAACCTAGTATCCAGTGTGCCGAGACTGGTGCCAGGGGTCACACACAGCCCCACAACCTCGTGTCCAGTCTGCTGAGACTGGTACCAGGGGTCAACCAGCGGCCCGACGACATAGTGCCCAGTGTGCCGAGACTGGTGCCAGGGGTCAACCCACAGTCCCACAACTTAGTGCCCAGTGTGCTGAGACTGGTACCAGGGGTGAACCCACGGCCCGACGACCTAGTGCCCAGTGTGCCGAGACTGGTGCCAGGGGTCAACCCACAGCCCCACAACATAGTGCCCAGTGGGTCAACCTGCAGACCCATAACCTAGTGCCCAGTGTGCCGAGACTGGTGCCAGGGGTAATCCGCTGCCCCACAACTTAGTGCCCAGTGTGCTGAGACTGGTACCAGGGGTCAACCTGCTGCATGCTGACCTAGTGGCCAGTGTGCCAAGATGGGTGCCAGGGGCCAACCCCGGACCCACATCCTAATGCCCAGTGTTCTGGGACTTGTTCCAGGGGTCAACCAGCGGCCCAACAACCTAGAGCCCAGTGTGCCGAGACTGGTGCCAGGGGTCAACCTGCAGCCCCACAAACTAGAGCCCAGTGTGCCGAGACTGGTGCCAGGGGTCAACCTGCAGCCCCACAACCTAGAGCCCAGTGTGCCGAGACTTGTGCCAGGGGTCAATCCATGGCCCTACAACCTTGTGCCCAGTGTGCCGAGATCGGTGCTAGGGGTCAACCCACGGCCCCACAATCTAGTGCCCAGTGTGCCGAGACAGGTGACAGAGGTCACCCTCAGCCCCATAATCTAGTGCCCAGTGTGCCGAAACTGGTGCCAGGGGTCAGCCCGTGGCCCCACAACCTAGTGTCCAGTGTGCCAAGACTGGTGCAAGGGGTCAACCGGAGACCTCACAACCTACTGCCCAGTGTGCCGACACTGAATCCATGTGTTAACCCTCAGCCTCACAACCTAGTGCCCAGTGTGCCAAGACTTGTGCCAGGGGTCAACCCGCGGCCCCACAACTTAGTGCACAGTGTGCCTGGACTGGTGCCAGGAGTGAACTCTCAGCACAACGACCAAGTGCCCAGTGTGCCGAGACTGGTGCCAGGGGTCAAACTGCATCCCCACAACCTAGTACCCAGTGTGCCGAGACTGGTGCCAGGGGTCACCTGCTGCCCCACAACCTAGTGCCCACTGTGCCAAGACTGGTGTCAGGGATCAACTCGTGGCCCCACAACCTAGTTCCCAGTGTGCCGAGATTGGTGCCAGGGGTCAACCCGTGGCCCCACATCCTAGTGCCCAGTGTGTGAAGACTGGTGCGAGGGGTCAACCCGTGGCCCCACAACCTAGTACCCATGTGCCAAGACTGGTGCCAGGGGTCAACCTGCATCCCCACAACATAGTGCCCAATGTGCTGAGAATGGTGCCAGGGGTTAACCCGTGGCCCCACAACCTAGTGCCCAGTGTGCCGACACTGGTTCCAGGGTTCAACCCACAGCCCCACAACCTAGTGCCCAGTGTGCCGATACTGGTGCCAGGTGTCAACCCATGGCCCCACAACCTAGAGCTCAGTGTGCCAAGACTGGTGCCAGGGGTCAGCCTGTGGCCTTACAACCTAGTTCCTGATGTGCCGAAACAAGCAGGCGGAAGCTGAAACTGATGCCAGGGGTAATACACAGCCTCACAATCTAGTGCCCAGTGTGCAGAACCAAGTAGGCGGAGGCCGAAAGTGCCCAGTCTAACAAACAGGCAGCAGGGCATGATTTCCCACAAGGCAACCTAGGTGCCTGCCTAGGGCCCTGCGGTTTGCAAGGGTCCCATGGACAGGCCCAAGGAAATCCGGCCTATGTTCCGTTCCCAGAGGAGCCCTGTGCTGCATGTGTGCCAGATGCCGCACATGTCATGACGTCAAGTGACAGACCCGTCCGATTTGTGTCCTTAGCAGTGAGCATCGGAGTGCGGTGGTTCCATTGGTGCATCTCAGACAGAGAATAAAGAAGTCTGCAGGTCTGGGATGCTGTGGAAGAGGCTGAAGAGGGTCAATTCCCAGTACAACAACATGTCAGGCAAAAGGAGTAGGGCACAGACTGCCTTTTGGGAGGTTGGGTAAGACCCATCTGTTATTGGCATCCTCTCCTTGTGACTGGCTTCCTTTTGTTTTTATATGATTGAGTTACACCGATTTGCTTTGTATTGTGACCTATTAAACCACTTTAATCCCTTTAACAGCCATTGATCTGCCACATGCAATATGAGCTAGATATACACTAAAAGATATAGGATCAAAGTTGCTTTTATCAAAGTGACATCATTCTGCATTGTTTGTACCCCACATAAGTGCGAGGAGCTGTATTTGGGTGTTGCTTACTGTACCAGTAGGGGCCTATGCAGCAGCCAGTGAACCCCTCCCTGTAGTATATAGCATCTAGTCAGCCTGTACAGATTTAGGGGTATATTCAATTGAAGTCGAAAGCTGCCGTCTGTCGAAAAAGGCATCAGTTTTCGACTTTTTAAGGTCGAATCGTGATTCGACCTATTCAATAAAACCCCAAATTTTTCGACAAGTCGAGGAATTCGACTTGTCAAAAAGCACGTGGATAGGTGGTATAGCTGCCGATCCACGTGCTTGTGTGGAAAACGAGGCCAAAACCGACATGTTTTGGCCCCCTTTTCAACCATCTCAGTCCGACATAAAAAAATGTCGGATTGAGATGTGGGACTCAGAGGAGGAGAGGGGGGAGAGCCGCAGGGAGATGGGGGACATCCGCGGGCATACAGGGGAGAGCGGCGCTACAGCACAGCGCTGCAGCAGGATGTCTCACAGCCGCTCACGGCAGCGTCCACCCGGCTCCAGCAAGTGAGGTCACGCTTGCTGGAGCCGGGTGAACACTGCCGTGAGGTCGGGCGGCTGTGAGACGTCCTTCTGCAACGCTACTCTAACGCTGCTCTCCTCCGTCTGCCTGCGGCTGTCCCCGCTGGTCTCCCCGCGGCTCCCCCCCTCTCCTCCTCTGGGACCCTCATCTCAATATCGACTTTTTAAAAGTCGAATTGAGATGAGATTGAATAGGGGTTGTCGGATCCATTCCAACAAATGCATGTCGGAATGGATCCGACCCTAATTGAATATACCCCTTATTGTACGAGCACCTCACACTGCGGGTGGGGGAGGGGTGGGTCTGGGGGGTGCTGTGGGTGGGGGAGGTGCGGTTGCGGGGGTGTCGTGGATGGGGGAGGGGCGGGGGTGCCACGGGTGTGGCATGGGGCAGGTGCAGGTGTGCCGTGGGTGGGGGTCTGGAGGTGCTGTGGTTGGTGGAGTGGCAGGTGTGGGGGAGTTGTGGATGGGGAGGGAACTCAGAGAAGCTGCAGGTGGGGGGGACCATGGATGGGGGAGGGTGTCCAGAGGTGCTAAGGTTGGGGGAGGTGCTTATGGGGGGTGCGGATAGAGGAGGGGGTCGGAAGGTGCTGCGGGTGGAGGAGGGGTGGGTGAGTGGGGGCTGCGAATGGGGGAGGGGTTCGGAAGGACTGTGGGTGGGGGAGGGGCAGGTGTGGGGCTGCCGCAGATGGGGCATGGGTACAGGAGGTGCTGCGGGTGAGGAAGGGGCTGGTGAGGGGGTGCCGCGGGTGGGGTAGGGGGACCGGAGGCACGGGGGGTGGTGGAGGGGTGGAGGTGCCTCGGATGGGGGAGGGGGTCCGGAGGTGCTGCAGGTGGGGGAGGGTTGGGTGTGGGGGTGACGTAGGTGGGGTAAGGGGTACGGAGGCACTGTGGGTGGTGGAGGGGCAGGTGCGGTGGTGGCACGGATGGGGGAGAGGGGATCCGGAGGCACTGTGGGTGGGGAAGGGGCAAATGTTGGAGTGCTGTGGGTGGGTTAGGGGGTCCGGAGGTGCAGGGGGGGTGGGTTTGCCGTGGATGTGGGAAGGGCAGGTGCGGGGCTGCTTTGGATGGCGGAGGGGTCCGGAGGCGCTCCGGGTGGTGGAGGGGTGGGTGTGAGGGTGTTGCCGGTGGGGTAGGGGGTCCGGAGGTGCCCGTACACATTATGCAACACCATAACCCCAATTCACATTACGATATATAGTGCTTCCGTTCATATTGTGCCTCATTACAGTACATTAAAATGCCCTCCAGTTAATTTTATACTACACTTCAATAAGCAGGTCCAGGGGCACACCTAGATATATTGCAGACCCCAAGGAAAAAGTTTGAAAGGACCCCTATGTACCACCAAATGGCGAAAAATGTATATAACACATGTAACTTTGACAGGGAAGGTGGGCCCCTCTCAGCTTTGGGCCCCATAGCAGCTGCACTGCTACACCTATGGTAGCTACGCCCTTCCTGCTACCTCTGAAGTGGAGGGAGAGAGAAATATAATGACCTTCAAAGTATCTATCGTTCCATACTTTGCATGCACATAAAAAAACTGGAAATGGAAAATTAATTTTGTGTAAATTAGAGATGAGCGGGTTCGGTTCTCCAGGATCCGAACCCCCCCGAACTTCACCTATTTTACACGGTTCCGAGGCAGCCTCAGATCTTCCCGCCTTGCTTGGTTAAACCGAACGCGCCTGAACATCATCATCCCGCTTTCGGATTCTCGCGAGATTCGTATTCTATATAAAGAGCCGCACGTCGCCTGCCATTTTCACTCGTGCATTGGAGATTGAACAGAGAGGACGTGGTTGCATTCTCTCCCTGAAAAGCTCCGTAATCTGTGCTCAGTGTGCTGCAAATATCTGTGCTCAGTGTACTGCAAATATCTGTGCTCAGTGTGCTGAAAATATCTACGTTCTCTGCCTGAAAATGCTCCATATCTGTGCTCAGTGTGCTGCAAATATCTGTGCTCAGTGTGCTGCATTGTGTGACTGGGGACCACCAGTATATAATTATAGTAGAACAGTACAGTAGGCCATTGCTGTATCTTGCAGCTCTGTGTCAAGTATACTATCTCTGTGCTGCATTATTGTGAGCAGTATATAGTAGGACAGTGCAGCATTTTGGTGACCAGCAGTATACATATAGTACAGTACAGTAGGCCATTGCTGTATCTTACAGCTCTGTGTCAAGTATACTATCTCTGTGCTGCATTATTGTGAGCAGTATATAGTAGGACAGTGCAGCATTTTGGTGACCAGCAGTATACATATAGTACAGTACAGTAGGCCATTGCTGTATCTTGCAGCTCTGTGTCAAGTATACTATCTCTGTGCTGCATTATTGTGAGCAGTATATAGTAGGACAGTGCAGCATTTTGGTGACCAGCAGTATACATATAGTACAGTACAGTAGGCCATTGCTGTATCTTGCAGCTCTGTGTCAAGTATACTATCTCTGTGCTGCATTATTGTGAGCAGTATATAGTAGGGCAGTGCAGCATTTTAGTGACCAGCAGTATACATATAGTACAGTACAGTAGGCCATTGCTGTATCTTGCAGCTCTGTGTCATTTCTAGTATCCTGATCAGTGCTCAATATCTGCAGCATTGTTGTGACCAGTATGTATACTGCACTGTGCGATGTGTGTTATACACCTGGTGATTTTATACATCCTGTAATCTGTACTGAGCGATGTGTGAGATACACCTGGGGATTGTACACCCTGTATACTGTACTGTGCAACGTTTGTGATTAGAGATGAGTGGGTTCGGTTCCTCGGAAACCGAACCCCCCCGAACTTCACCCATTTTACACGGGTCCGAGGCATACTCGGATTCTCCTGTATGGCTCGGTTAACCCGAGCGCGCCCGAACGTCATCATCCCGCTGTCGGATCCTTGCGAGATTCGGATTCTATATAAGGAGCCGCGCGTTGCCACCATTTTTCACTCGTGCATTGGAAATGATAGTGAGAGGACGTGGCTGGCGTCCTCTTACTTTGTTTCAGGGGGCTGCATATCTTTATTCTGGGGACCAGCAGTATTATAGGAGGAGTACAGTGCAGAGTTTTGCTGACCAGTGACCACCAGTATTATACGTTGTCTGCCTGAAAAACGCTCCATATCTGTGCTCAGTGTGCTGCATATATCTGTGCTCACACTGCTTTATTGTGGGGACTGGGAACCAGCAGTATTATATAGGAGTACAGTGCAGAGTTTTGCTGCCCAGTAACCACCAGTATACGTTGTCTGCCTGAAAAACGCTCCATATCTGTGCTCAGTGTGCTGCATATATCTGTGCTCACACTGCTTTATTGTGGGGACTGGGGACCAGCAGTATTATATAGGAGGAGTACAGTGCAGAGTTTTGCTGACCAGTGACCACCAGTATACGTTGTCTGCCTGAAAAACGCTCTTTATCTGTGCTCAGTGTGCTGCATATATCTGTGCTCACACTGCTTTATTGTGGGGACTGGGGACCAGCAGTATTATATAGGAGGAGTACAGTGCAGAGTTTTGCTGACCAGTGACCACCAGTATTATACGTTCTCTGCCTGAAAAACGCTCCATATCTGTGCTGCATTGTAGTATATAGTAGGAGTACAGTGCATCATTTTGCTGACCACCAGTACATAATATATAGGAGTACGGTACAGAAAGCCACTGCTCTACCTACCTCTGTGTCGTCAAGTATACTATCCATCCATACCTGTGGTGCATTTCAGTTTTGCACAGTTTGCTGACCACCAGTATATAATATATAGCAGTACGGTACAGTAGGCCACTGCTCTGCCTACCTCTGTGTCGTCAAGTATACTATCCATCCATACCTGTGGTGCATTTCAGTTTTGCACAGTTTGCTGACCACCAGTATATAATATATAGCAGTACGGTACAGTAGGCCACTGCTTTACCTACCTATGTGTCGTCAAGTATACTATCCATTCATACCTGTGGTGCATTTCAGTTTTGCACAGTTTGCTGACCACCAGTATATAATATATAGCAGTACGGTACAGTAGGCCACTGCTCTACCTACCTCTGTGTCGTCAAGTATACTATCCATCCATACCTGTGGTGCATTTCAGTTTTGCACAGTTTGCTGACCACCAGTATATAATATATAGCAGTACGGTACAGTAGGCCACTGCTCTATCTACCTCTGTGTCGTAAAGTATACTATCCATCCATACCTGTGGTGCATTTAAGTTTTGCACAGTTTGCTGACCACCAGTATATAATATATAGCAGTACGGTACAGTAGGCCACTGCTCTACCTACCTCTGTGTCGTCAAGTATACTATCCATCCATACCTGTGGTGCATTTCAGTTTTGCACAGTTTGCTGACCACCAGTATATAATATATAGCAGTACGGTACAGTAGGCCACTGCTCTACCTACCTCTGTTTCGTCAAGTATACTATCCATCCATACATGTGGTGCATTTCAGTTGTGCACAGTATATATAGTATTAGGCCATTGCTATTGATACTGGCATATAATTCCACACATTAAAAAATGGAGAACAAAAATGTGGAGGGTAAAATAGGGAATGATCAAGATCCACTTCCACCTCGTGCTGAAGCTGCTGACACTAGTCATGGCCGAGACGATGAAATGCCATCAACGTCGTCTGCCAAGGCCGATGCCCAATGTCATATTAGAGAGCATGTAAAATCCAAAACACAAAAGTTCAGTATAATGACCCAAAAATCAAAATTAAAAGCGTCTGAGGAGAAGCGTAAACTTGCCAATATGCCATTTACGACAAGGAGTGACAAGGAACGGCTGAGGCCCTGGCCTATGTTCATGGCTAGTGGTTCAGCTTCACATGAGGATGGAAGCACTCATCCTCTCGCTAGAAAAATGAAAAGACTTAAGCTGGCAAAAGCACAGCAAAGAACTGTGCGTTCTTCTAAATCACAAATCCCCAAGGAGAGTCCAATTGTGTCGGCTGCGATGCCTGACCTTCCCAACACTGGACGGGAAGAGGTGGCGCCTTCCACCATTTGCACGCCCCCTGCAAGTGCTGGAAGGAGCACCCGCAGTCCAGTTCCTGATAGTCAAATTGAAGATGTCACTGTTGAAGTACACCAGGATGAGGATATGGGTGTTGCTGGCGCTGAGGAGGAAATTGACAAGGAGCATTCTGATGGTGAGGTGGTTTGTTTAAGTCAGGCACCCGGGGAGACACCTGTTGTCCGTGGGACGAATATGGCCATTGACATGCCTGGTCAAATTACAAAAAAAATCACCTCTTCGGTGTGGAATTATTTTAACACAAATGCGGACAACAGGTGTCAAGCCGTGTGTTGCCTTTGTCAAGCTGTAGTAAGTAGGGGTAAGGACGTTAACCACCTCGGAACATCTCCCTTATACGTCACCTGCAGCGCATTCATCATAAGTCAGTGACAAGTTCAAAAACTTTGGATGACAGCGGAAGCAGTCCACTGACCACTAAATCCCTTCCTCTTGTAACCAAGCTCCTGTAAACCACACCACCAACTCCCTCAGTGTCAATTTCCTCCTTACACAGGAAAGCCAATAGTCCTGCAGGCCATGTCACTGGCAAGTCTGACGAATCCTCTCCTGCCTGGGATTCCTCTGATGCATCCTTGAGTGTAACGCCTACTGCTGCTGGCGCTGCTGTTGTTGCTGCTGGGAGTCGATCGTCATCACAGAGGGGAAGTCGGAAGACCACTTGTACTACTTCCAGTAAGCAATTGACTGTCCAACAGTCCTTTGCGAGGAAGATGAAATATCACAGCAGTCATCCTGCTGCAAAGCGGATAACTCAGGCCTTGGCAGCTTGGGCAGTGAGAAACGTGTTTCCGGTATCCACCGTTAATTCACAGGCAACTACAGACTTGATTGAGATACTGTGTCCCCGGTGTCACGAACCGGTCTCTCACCTTTGCGGGTTCTGGGGTTCATCCGTTGCCAGTGCGGTTGCTCGCGGTGCTGTGCGCCCGTGTGGGGACACGGCGTGATCAATGGCACAGGTAATGCAGAGTCTGGGAACTGTGAGTGCGGGGACCAAATGGCCTAAGGCACTGCGGTGTGTCTGCTGTATAGGAGGTGGCCATGTTGGAGACCAAATAGCTAATACTGAGCACTTGTGAAAACACCTGTGGGCAGGTGTAAGCCAATCCCGTGCTTGTGCTGCCTTTAAGTAGGCTGGGATTATGTCACTCTGGGTCAGTGCTTTGTTGTATCAAAGCTGTGCTCTAGCTCTGAACTCTCTCCGTGCATTCCTGTGTGATTCCCGTGGTCCAGATATCGCCTCCGTTCCCAGAGGTCCGTTTTGCAGCCTTCACTGCCAAAGATCTACCGGCTCTCCATTGTGCTATCAGTCAATTGCACACCTATTGGAAATACTTGGATTCCCAGTGTCCTGCATGAGGTTACCCTGTCTGTCTGCCTATCATACAAAGTCTGGAGGATTCCAATTCCCTCAGCTGTTCGTTTGTTCAACTCTGCATTTAACCCATTCATCACCTTGCCATCTACTACAGTTTCACAGTGATCTCCGGAACCCGCAAGTAACCCAATTCAGTACTTTTTCTATGTTGTCATTACAAGGATAATTCTTCACAGTCTCTCAGTTAACTCTTAAAACTCCATTGCAAATTCTTACAGTTAATTCTCCATGTCTGCATTAACCAGTTAAACACAATCTGCAGTTCAGCATCAAAGCCTGTTTATATTTGGACAATTCAACATTTATTCTTCAGCTTGTTTTTGCATATGTTTCCATGAACATTTCTTTTATTTATTTCTGAGTTTTCTCTTGCATATTATTTCTGTCATTCCTGCAATACTTCAGTATAATGATGATTAACAACTAGTCATTTAACTCCTTACCGAATTGTTACTTTAATAAATATATGAAACGGAACTTCCTTCGTCCTCCCTGTTTTCTTCATACCCCAGCACCTACACCTGAGGTTGGTTCCAGGTTAACGGATTCACAAAAACACCCGGACCTGACAGTAAGCACTGACCACATGGATCCGTCAAGTGACCAATTCGCAGGAGGCGGTGCTACGTCAAATATCCTTTCCCGTCTGGAAAACCAGGAGTCTATACAGACACAAATAGTGCAGTTTATGCAAACTATGGCAGACCGTTTAGAGACTCTTCATACAGCAATTAAAACGTCTCAAGTCCAGATTCCAACTCCGGTTGTCCCAGTTACCACTACAGCTTCTCCTGTGATGCTGCCTACGTCCCGCTTGCAGTTACCCTCTCCGAGTAAGTTTGACGGAACTCCAAAACTTTGCAGGGGATTCCTGAATCAATGCGAGATCCAGTTCGAACTGATGTCCGCCAGTTTCCCATCAGCTCGTTCTAAGGTCGCATATATTATTGCCCTCCTCTCCGGTCAGGCTCTGGAGTGGGCATCACCATTATGGGAGAGAGGTGATCCTATCCTCTCTAATTACAAAGAGTTTGTATCTTCTTTCCGGAGAATCTTTGACGAACCCGGCAGGACCACCTCAGCATCTTTGGAGATTCTCCGTCTACGTCAAGGTTTACGTCCTGTCAATCAATATATTGTTCAGTTTCGCACGTTGTCTTCAGAGTTAAACTGGAATGAGGAGGCCCTGATCGCCGCGTTTTGGAATGGACTTTCTGAGAGAATCAAGGACGATTTAACTATCCGGGATGTGCCAACTAAACTGGATGAATTGATTTCTCTCTGTAACAAACTTGACCTACGCTACAGGGAGCGATGTTTAGAGATATCCAGGGCAGAGTGATCCAGTCCACGTTATCATCCTAGGCCTCGACAAGATTCTTCATCACAGTCTCCGGTAACGACAGACGAACCTATGCAGATTGGGCGCTCTCGCCTCACAGAAGAGGAACGACTTCGTCGTCGACAGGGTAACCTCTGCATGTACTGTGGGTCCTCTGAACACTTAGTTAAATTCTGCAAACTCCGACCGGGAAACTCTCGCTCCTAGCTTATTCAAGAGAGGTTAAGCTAGGAGTTACTCTAGAATCACGTTCTGGGGAAGAGCCGACTTTGTCTATTCAATTAGAAGTTCCAAGTTCTACAGTGAAAGTTTCAGCTCTCCTAGATTCTGGGGCAGCCGAGAACTTCATCTCCTCAGCCTTTGTCATGCGGTCTAAAGTTCAAACCATGCCTCTGGAAGCAGCAGTTGCCGTTACAGCAGTGGATGGAAGTCGAATTCCAGATGGTATAATTACTCATCGAACCGTATGTCTCAAGATGAAAGTTGGTGTGCTCCATTCCGAATACCTCTCCTTCTACGTGATTCCCAAAGCCTCTCAAGATGTGATACTTGGTTTACCTTGGCTGCAGAAACATAACCCTCAACTTAATTGGCAAACCATGGAAGTCCTTTCATGGGGTAAATCTTGTACCAAGGACTGTTTAGCCTCAATTGTACCTCTCCGGTCAATCAGCCTTCCCGACCTACCTCCGGTGTATCAATCCTTTGCGGATGTTTTCAGTAAACAAGCAGCAGACTCTCTACCTCCTCATCGCGAATGGGACTGCCCAATTGTCCTGGTTCCGGGTAAAACACCTCCTAGGGGACGAATTTATCCGCTATCCATCCCAGAGACGCAAGCTATGTCTGATTATATACAAGAAAATCTAACCAAAGGATTTATCAGACCATCTTCTTCACCTGCAGGAGCCGGATTCTTTTTCGTTAAGAAGAAGGACGGTGGGTTACGACCATGCATAGATTACCGTGGACTCAATGAGATCACTGTGAAAAACAAGTATCCATTACCCTTAATTCCAGAATTATTTGACCGGGTAAAAGGAGCTACTGTGTTTACAAAACTGGATCTCCGAGGGGCCTACAATTTAATCCGCATCCGAGAAGGGGACGAGTGGAAAACTGCTTTTAATACCCGGGATGGGCATTACGAATACCTTGTAATGCCTTTCGGTCTTTGTAATGCACCTGCAGTTTTTCAAAGCTATGTGAATGAACTTTTTCGTGATCTTCTCTACAAGTGTCTAGTAGTGTACCTGGATGATATCCTAATATTCTCTAGGGATATAAAGTCTCGCCGTCACCAAGTTAAAGAGGTACTGACACGTCTGAGGAAAAATCAACTTTATTGTAAGTTAGAGAAGTGCACTTTTGAAGTATCTTCCATACCGTTCCTTGGTTACATCATTTCTGGATCAGAGCTATGTATGGATCCCGGTAAGGTACAAGCTATCCGAGATTGGTCCACTCCTACAACTCTCAAGGGGATTCAGCGATTTCTCGGCTTTGCTAATTTCTATAGGAGATTCATTAAGAATTATTCTACGTTAGCTGCTCCCATCACAGCCCTAACTCGTAAGGGAGCAAATCCTACGAACTGGTCTTCAGAAGCAATCAAAGCCTTCTCTGATTTAAAGCAAGCCTTTGTGTCAGCCCCCATTCTTCGACAGCCTGATCTGAATCGTCCCTTTCTACTAGAGGTGGATGCATCTACAGAAGCAGTAGGAGCTGTGTTGTCACAAGTCTTTGAAGATAAAAAGGTCCATCCCTGCGGATATTTCTCCCGTAAGTTCCTCCCGGCAGAACGTAATTATGCAATCGGTGAGCAAGAGTTACTTGCCATCAAGTTGGCATTTGAGGAGTGGAGATACCTTCTAGAAGGAGCTCAACATCGCATTACAGTTTATACTGATCATAAGAATCTTCTGTATCTGCAGTCAGCTCAGTGTTTGAATCCACGACAAGCTCGATGGGCGCTTTTCTTCTCACGATTTGATTTCAAACTCACCTATCGTCCAGGGTCTCAGAACAAAAAGGCAGATGCCCTTTCCCGGTCCTTTGCTTCTTCTGAATTAAATGATGCTACCACGAATCAAGCCATTGTGAATCCTAGGTCCTTTTTAATGACTCGAACCTCTCCAGTTCCTCCGCCTGGCAAGACCTTTGTCGCCACAAGTCTTCGAAAACGGCTGCTTACCTGGGCTCACTCCTCTTCCTTCATGGGTCATCCTGGGGTTCTAAAGACTCTCAAGTTTATTCAACAGTCTTATTGGTGGCCACGTCTCAAAGCCGATGTCCAAGAGTTTATAGCAGCATGTCCTAAATGTGCCCAACATAAGAGTCCAAGAAGTTCTCCACCAGGTTTGTTGCATCCACTATCCATACCCAAACAACCATGGACTCATATCTCAATGGATTTCGTGACCGATCTACCTCCATTAAAAGGGCGAAATACCATTTGGGTGATAGTGGATCGATTTTCGAAAATGGCACATTTCATTCCATTAACTGGGTTACCATCAGCCCCTTTACTAGCCAGATTGTTCATCTCTGAAATCTTCAAGTTGCATGGCCTTCCTCGAGAAATTGTTTCTGATCGGGGAACACAGTTTGTGGCCAAGTTTTGGAGGTCGCTTTGTTCATCTTTAAATGTCAAGTTGAACTTTTCTTCTGCATATCATCCTCAGACAGATGGACAAACTGAGAGAGTCAACCAAGACCTTGAAACATTTCTCCGGCTATATATATCGTCCTCACAGGATGACTGGGTTGACTACCTTCCATTGGCAGAATTTGCTCATAATAATCTCTTCCATTCATCTTCAGAATCTACGCCCTTTTATATTAACTTCGGCTTTCATCCTCGTGTGCCAGAGTTTCATCCATTGCCAGCCCTAGAGGTCCTAGCGGCAGATCAAGAGCTTCAACGTCTATCTAGCATCTGGAGTTGTGTACGTAAGTCCTTGGTCAAAACTTCCGCTCGTTATAAATCTTTTGCAGATAGAAAGCGTAAAGCTGTACCGAATTACAAAGTGGGAGACCAAGTTTGGATTTCTACGCGCAATCTCAAGTTCAAAGTTCCTTCTAAGAAATTTGCTCCCAGGTTTATTGGTCCATTTCCCATTGTAAAGGTACTCAACCCTGTGTCATACAAAGTCAAGCTGCCACCGTCTTTGAGAATTCCTAACGCCTTTCATACATCTTTACTGAAGCCTTTGATTCTCAATAAGTTCCGTACTACCCAGTCCAAATCTCCTAAAGTTCACTCTTTGCAGAATGAGGAATTTGAAGTTAAAGAGATTGTGGACTCACGTTCCCGATATGGACGTTTACAGTTTCTGGTCGACTGGAAGGGTTACGGCCCGGAGGAGAGATCCTGGGTTTTCTCTGAAGATGTTCATGCTCCAAGACTGGTACAGAAATACTTCTCCAAAAATCCTGACAAGGTTCAAAGGTGTTCGGAGACCACCCGTAGAAGAGGGGGTACTGTCACGAACCGGTCTCTCACCTTTGCGGGTTCTGGGGTTCATCCGTTGCCAGTGCGGTTGCTCGCGGTGCTGTGCGCCCGTGTGGGGACACGGCGTGATCAATGGCACAGGTAATGCAGAGTCTGGGAACTGTGAGTGCGGGGACCAAATGGCCTAAGGCACTGCGGTGTGTCTGCTGTATAGGAGGTGGCCATGTTGGAGACCAAATAGCTAATACTGAGCACTTGTGAAAACACCTGTGGGCAGGTGTAAGCCAATCCCGTGCTTGTGCTGCCTTTAAGTAGGCTGGGATTATGTCACTCTGGGTCAGTGCTTTGTTGTATCAAAGCTGTGCTCTAGCTCTGAACTCTCTCCGTGCATTCCTGTGTGATTCCCGTGGTCCAGATATCGCCTCCGTTCCCAGAGGTCCGTTTTGCAGCCTTCACTGCCAAAGATCTACCGGCTCTCCATTGTGCTATCAGTCAATTGCACACCTATTGGAAATACTTGGATTCCCAGTGTCCTGCATGAGGTTACCCTGTCTGTCTGCCTATCATACAAAGTCTGGAGGATTCCAATTCCCTCAGCTGTTCGTTTGTTCAACTCTGCATTTAACCCATTCATCACCTTGCCATCTACTACAGTTTCACAGTGATCTCCGGAACCCGCAAGTAACCCAATTCAGTACTTTTTCTATGTTGTCATTACAAGGATAATTCTTCACAGTCTCTCAGTTAACTCTTAAAACTCCATTGCAAATTCTTACAGTTAATTCTCCATGTCTGCATTAACCAGTTAAACACAATCTGCAGTTCAGCATCAAAGCCTGTTTATATTTGGACAATTCAACATTTATTCTTCAGCTTGTTTTTGCATATGTTTCCATGAACATTTCTTTTATTTATTTCTGAGTTTTCTCTTGCATATTATTTCTGTCATTCCTGCAATACTTCAGTATAATGATGATTAACAACTAGTCATTTAACTCCTTACCGAATTGTTACTTTAATAAATATATGAAACGGAACTTCCTTCGTCCTCCCTGTTTTCTTCATACCCCAGCACCTACACCTGAGGTTGGTTCCAGGTTAACGGATTCACAAAAACACCCGGACCTGACACCCGGTACCAAATACCATCTAGGTTCCATTTCTCTAGGCTGGCGATACCGAAAATGTACACAGACCTCAGAAAAAGAGTCGCCAGTGTCCTAAAAAATGCAGTTGTACCCAATGTCCACTTAACCACGGACATGTGGACAAGTGGAGCAGGGCAGACTCAGGACTATATGACTGTGACAGCCCACTGGGTAGATGTATTGCCTCCCGCAGCAAGAACAGCAGCGGCGGCACCAGTAGCAGCATCTTGCAAACGCCAACTCGTTCCTAGGAAGGCTACGCTTTGTATCACCGCTTTCCAGAAGAGGCACACAGCTGACAACCTCTTACGGAAACTGAGGAACATCATCGCAGAATGGCTTACCCCAAATGGACTCTCCTGGGGATTTGTGACATCGGACAACGCCAGCAATATTGTGCGTGCATTACATCTGGGCAAATTCCAGCACGTCCCATGTTTTGCACATGCATTGAATTTGGTGGTGCAGAATTATTTAAAAAACGACAGGGGCGTGCAAGAGATGCTGTCGGTGGCCCGAAGAATTGCGGGCCACTTTCGGTATTCAGCCACCGCGTTCCGAAGACTGGAGCACCAGCAAACAGTCCTGAACCTGCCCTGCCATCATCTGAAGCAAGAGGTGGTAACGAGGTGGAATTCAACCCTCTATATGCTTCAGAGGATGGAGGAGCAGCAAAAGGCCATTCAAGCCTATACATCTGCCTACGATATAGGCAAAGGAGGGGGAATGCACCTGACTCAAGCGCAGTGGAGAATGATTTCAACGTTGTGCAAGGTTCTGCAACCCTTTGAACTTGCCACACGTGAAGTCAGTTCAGACACTGCCAGCCTGAGTCAGGTCATTCCCCTCATCAGGCTTTTGCAGAAGAAGCTGGAGACATTGAAGGAGGAGCTAAAACAGAGCGATTCCGCTAGGCATGTGGGACTTGTGGATGGAGCCCTTAATTCGCTTAACCAGGATTCACGGGTGGTCAATCTGTTGAAATCAGAGCACTACATTTTGGCCACCGTGCTGGATCCTAGATTTAAAACCTACGTTGTATCTCCCTTTCCGGCAGACACAAGTCTGCAGAGGTTCAAAGACCTGCTGGTGAGAAAATTGTCAAGTCAAGTGGAACGTGACCCGTCAACAGCTGCTCCTTCACATTTTCCCGCAACTGGGGGTGCGAGGAAAAGGCTAAGAATTCCGAGCCCACCCGCTGGCGGTGATGCAGGGCAGTCTGGAGCGAGTGCTGACATCTGGTCCGGACTGAAGGACCTGCCAACGATTACTGACATGTCGTCTACTGTCACTGCATATGATTCTCTCACCATTGAAAGAATGGTGGAGGATTATATGAGTGACCGCATCCAAGTAGGCACGTCAGACAGTCCGTACGTATACTGGCAGGAAAAAGAGGCAATTTGGAGGCCCTTGCAGAAACTGGCTTTATTTTACCTAAGTTGCCCACCCTCCAGTGTGTACTCCGAAAGAGTGTTTAGTGCAGCCGCTCACCTTGTCAGCAATCGGCGTACGAGGTTACTTCCAGAAAATGTGGAGAAGATGATGTTCATCAAAATGAATTAAAATCAATTCCTCCGTGGAGACATTCACCAGCAATTGCCTCCAGAAAGTACACAGGGACCTGAGATGGTGGATTCCAGTGGGGACGAATTAATAATCTGTGAGAAGGGGGATGTACACAGTGAAAGGGGTGAGGAATCGGACGATGAGGAGGAGGTGGACATCTTGCCTCTGTAGAGCCAGTTTGTGCAAGGAGAGATTGATTGCTTCTTTTTTGGTGGGGGCACAAACCAACCAGTCATTACAGTCACAGTTGTGTGGCAGACCCTGTCGCTGAAATGATGGGTTTGTTAAAGTGTGCATGTCCTGTTTATACAACATAAGGGTGGGTGGGAGGGCCCAAGGACAATTCCATCTTGCACCTCTTTTTTCTTTCATTTTTCTTTGCATCATGTGCTGTTTGGGGACTATTTTTTTTGAAGTGCCATCCTGCCTGACACTGCAGTGCCACTCCTAGATGGGCCAGGTGTTTGTGTCGGCCACTTGTGTCGCTTAGCTTAGCCATCCAGCAACCACAGTGCACCTCTTTTTTTCTTTGCATCATGTGCTGTTTGGGGACTATTTTTTAAATCGACCATGCTGTCTGACACTGCAGTGCCACTCCTAGATGGGCCAGGTGTTTGTGTCAGCCACTTGGGTTGCTTAGCTTAGTCATCCAACGACCTCGGTGCAAATTTTAGGACTAAAAATAATATTGTGAGGTGTGAGGTGTTCAGAATAGACTGGAAATGAGTGAAAATTATGGTTATTGAGGTTAATAATACTATGGGATCAAAATGACCCCCAAATTCTATGATTTAAGCTGTTTTTGAGGGTTTTTTGTAAAAAACACCCGAATCCAAAACACACCCGAATCCGACAAAAAAATTTCTGGGAGGTTTTGCCAAAACGCATACGAATCCAAAACACGGCCGCGGAACCGAATCCAAAACCAAAACACAAAACCCGAAAAATGTCCGGTGCACATCACTATTTGTGATACACCTGGTGATTATACACCCTGTATACTGTACTGAGCGATGTGTGAGATACACCTGGGGATTATATACCCTATATACTGTACTGTGCGATGTGTGTTATACACCTGGTGATTATACATCCTGTAATCTGTACTGAGCGATGTGTGAGATACACCTGGGGATTATACACCCTATATACTTTACTGTGTGATGTGTGAGATACACCTGGGGATTATACACCCTATATTATTATTATTATTATTATTATTATTATCCTTTATATGGCGCCACAAGGGTTCCGCAGCGCCCAATTACAGAGTACATAAATAATCAAACAGGAAAACAGCAACTTACAGTTGATGACAGTATAGGACAAGTACAGGGTAAATAAACATAGCTACATCAGCAGATGACACTGTAAATGCAGTTTCTTGCTGCACAGTAAAAACTCTGGGGGTAAATTCAGAGTTGATCACAGCAGCAGATTTGTTAGCAGTTGGGCAAAACCATGTGCACTGCGGGGGTGGCAGCGGTATAACATTTGCAGAGAGAGTTAGATTTGGGTGGGTTATATTGTTTCTGTGCAGGGTAAATACTGGCTACTTTACAGTATTTTTACACTGCAATTTAGATTTCAGATTGAACACACCCCAAATCTAACTCTCTCTGCACATTTTATATCTGCCCCCCCCCCCCCCCCTGCAGTGCACATGGTGTTGCCCGACTGCTAACACATTTCCTGCTGCGATGAACTCGGAATTACCCCCTCTGTTAGTATGAATAATATTATCTATACGTAATGATTATTATTATTATTATTATTATTATTATTAATAATAATAATAATAATAATAATAATTTTATTTATATAGCGCTTATTCTCCAAGGTGCTAGAGTCCATGCTGCACAATATATTAGCAATATATAAAGTAAAGGCTAATAATAATATTCAGGAAAAAAACTTTAATCAGACTTGAGCATTTGTCTACTTTTGGTAATTTGAAGCAGCTGCCTGTTTTTATCTTTCGCACTTTTATTTGAGCAAGTTTGGATTGTGCTTAAGACAGTGGAACCCTTACAGGTTTCCTCAGGTTGGTGGTCCAGGACCAATTCAAACTATTTATGGTCAATGTAATAGGCAATACCAGTGTTTGTGGCTTTGAAACGAATCATAAAATATGTGGACAAATTCAAGCAAATCTTGTCCCTCACCACACAGTTGGACCTAAGTATGACATATAAATACAATTTACTTACTTTAATAATTCTTCTAAATTCTCAATAAGAAACTTTTGTCCTAGGGGTGCCGTGAAAAAAAATCTGATTCTCTATCGCTCTGTGATTCAAAAAAGTTTGAGAAACACTGGCTTAAGATATAATTGTGTTGATCCAGAAGAAGGCAATGCAAAAACTCATGCTACTAATATAGCAAGAACACAAAAATTTTCTTCCGATTCCCAAAAAATCATGGATAAAACACAGGATTATAGAGGGGAGTTATTATTAATAGGGATGCATTAAAGCAGGGTATGATAGGTGTAGAAATGAAGACACACCTGGGTTGGGGCCATAGTAGGAACATGATAGATGGGTGGTGGCAGTAGTAGAATCACATGACCAGCGTTCGGCCCAAGCTTAATTTTCTTGGTAAACAAATATAGAGTTTGGCGCCCCTTGATGGGACAAACTGTGTAAATGGATAGCGCGTGCCTATGCTTGCTGCAGCCTGCCCTGTCCTGCACTGCAGAAGTCATTGCAAATGACTGTGTCTGTGCTGCTGCTGTTGTTCTTCTGAGATGACGGTCAACAAGTGTAACAATGTCACACCTCAGGTCAAACACAGGTTCTTCTCAGTGTAGGCCGGGGGTGGAGGCTAGGCTGGCAGGTTCTATGAAAGCTTTTTTTTCCTGTAGAGCGGGGGGACTATTTTCATTGATCAACTCAATCCCGAGTACCCCGGGAATTCTAGTATTGAGAATTTTTCAATCCCGTAATTTAAATAATTAAGTGGTATTGGCTTCCTAAGTCTAACTTGCTGCCACTAGTGATCAACAATGTACTAGAAGGTTAAATCGAAACATAGAATTTGATGACAGATAAGAACCATTTGGCCCATGTCATCTGCCATTTTTGTTAAACCTTTAGGAAATTTAAACTCTATTTGATCCTTAGCTTTTTGTAAGGATATTCATATGCCTATCCCAAGCATGTTTAAATTGCTCTATTGTCTTATCCTGTACCACCTCTGATGAGAGGCTATTCCACTTTCCCACTACCCATTCTGTGAAGCAATTTTTCCTTAAATTATCCTGAGCCTACCACCCATCATTTTCAGTGCATGTCCTTGTGTTCTGATACTTCTCTCCCTTTCAAGAATGTTTCTTTCCTGTACCTTGTTAAAACCCTTGATATATTTGAAAGTTCCTATCATGTCCCCCCTTTCCGTACTCTGCTCCAAATAAATATATATATAAATATATATATATATATTTATATATATATATATATATATATATATAGTACATGGACCGGCACTCTCTCCGCTGCGTTGCAATTGGCTCCGGTGTCCTCAGGTGTAGTTAGCTAGAGATTTTCCCAGGAAATCAGTCTGCGGCACTCAGATCTTTTTAAACAACGAAGTGTATTAAACAATGCTCATATTAACCATACAACGTTTTGGGGGCACTCTCGCCCCTTTGTCAAGGTGAAACTCACCTTGAAAAAGATCCGAGTGATGCAGCCTGATTTCATGGGAATCATTCTATCTATCTATCTATCTATCTATCTATCTATCTATCTATCTATCTATCTATCTATCTACTGCCTCTGTTGCTGTAATGTAATACAATCTGCCATGTGATACTTTGTACCGTGTTATACTGCTATCTGACATCATACAAGACCTGGTGACTTACTGTCAATTCTGCTAACGTTTCCTGCTAGTTGTGTATGAGCTCTAATTGACCCTTTCTTCTTATTTTTGCAGTTGCATAACACACAGAGAAAGGCAAGAGGCAATAAACATTGAATGGGCTGCTGAGTTTGAACAAGGTAACAATAATTAAATACAGGACCTACATTATACTATTCAGTCAAATTACTAAAGGGAGAAAAACCCAAACATCAATGAAAATGTTTTAGATTATGCTTTTGCCTATTTATCAATGTATACCACTGTGATATATTCGCTTTTATACAGTAAAGGTTAAATTGTTAGTTTAAAGATGGGGACTGCACTCACTCATACATGGGTATATGGGGGTATGTAGGGAGAGGGGTGGGGAAAGGATTCGGTGCAGCAAGACTGGGAGGTGTCCTGCCTCCTTGATAGATACACAATGTGGAGGTTGTCAGCGCACACAGGAATGGGGGTATGCGGATTGGAACAAAGGGAGAGTGAGAAGGGGAAAAAAATACAGTAAAGGTTAGACATGGAAAAAATTACTAAAAATGTTTTCTGATTTTCTTGTTCCCACAGATAAGCTTGTAACACCGCCAAAAATATCACAAACACTACCACCCCCTCAATATCCCTCCCACCTTCCCCTTCATCCCTTCCTTCCTCATCACCACCATCTTATAGGTCCTTCCCATAGATGTTCATCAATAGCTACCAGCAGGGATGGTGTCTCCAAACCACACCCCACACACCTGCATCAATTGGGATGACTTCAACGTGAGGTGGTCTAGTTGGACCCTGGCCTGGTTTTTCCACATACTTGCATCAATTGGGATGAAATCAACATGAGGTGGTCTAGTTGGAAGCTGGCTAGGTTTTTGGGATGTTAGTGTCCTGGTCTGACCTCTCGTTGATAGAAATAACCATAAATAAACTAAGATAAGTGTCAGAAAGGAAATCTGGGGATTAGGGCTGCTGGCGACACCCCAAAAACAAAAACGACACTGAGCAGCCACCTCATTGGTGTGTTGGAAGAGCTGCTAAGCTGCTAATTATTTTTAAAATGTTGACAGTTACATCCAACTCATTGATAACTTAATAACTTGAAAATTGAAACCCAGGCAATGCCTGGCACTTCAGCTAGTATACAATAATTGGTAGAGATTAAAATGGATATGCAATCATTACAGTCACAGCAAAGCACAGTATCTGTATATGAGGTAAACACAGCAGAATGTCCAAAAGCACAAATTTAAATAAAAATATAAAAAAGGTCCACTGTATTAACCAATTACAAAAAGGGAAGACAAAAAAAAAGGTCCAGCCATCATTAAGTCTTTTTTTTCATCTTTTTTCACTTAACGCAGTGGTCAGAACCAAAGATCTGAAAGAGAACCTCGAACATACAAAAACAAAAAAGAAGAAGAAAAAGGAAGGAAGGAAGGAAGGAAGGAAGGAAGGAAGGAAGGAAGGAAGGAAGGAAGGAAGGAAGGAAGGAAGGAAAGAAGCAGTGAGCCCAGGAAAAAGTCATCCTTAGCCAAGATGGAGTACCATTTAAATGGCAGCTACTACAGTAAAGGGCCATACACACTAGACGAGTATTATGACCGATATGGCAGATACCGACGATTGTGAACAATAAATCGTTCACATCATTTAGTGTGTATGGTCCTAGCAATCAATGATGCGCGCACTCACGATCATTGATTGCAGGTTGGAGGTGCAGCATGCTCAATGTGAGCAATGTCACTTGTGACACCGCTCATCACAGTATGTGTGTACGGAGCCGCAATGAGCGATGTTCACAATGTAAACATTGCTCCTCCTCCGCGGCAGCACCCCTCTCCACGGCAGCGGCTCCCTCCCCGACAGCAGCTCAATTCTAGCTGAGCCACTGATAGGAGCTGCACACCCAGCATCTCCCACTGCCCTACCAATTAATTTTCTCCCACTGCCCCACCAATGTAGTTCTTTTCACCCACTGCCCCACCAATCTCCACTGTGCCACCAACTTAATAAAAAATTTATTATAATGGGTTCATAGTAGTGATGAGCGGTAGATTTTATATATATATATATATATATATAGCAGCTGGTGTCGGATCGGCACTCTCCACAATGAGGAACAAACTGCTCAGGTGCCTTCTGGAAATATTGATGCAGGTAAAGAGCTGTATAGCAAACAGCGGCACTCAGAGACTGACAAAGCCAAATGAAGATAAAGTGCTGGTGCTTTTTATTCCATAATGCAGGCTGGGTGTTCCAACGTTTCGGGGCGCGCAAGCCCCTTTGTCTAGGTGAGCCAAAATACAGAGTGATAAGAAAACATAAAACAGTTACCTTTATAGTGAAGGAGACCCACGAGTGGGAAGAACAGCAACGGCCGGAGGAGCGTGGTGCTTCCGTCCCGGGTGTGATGACGTATGTGCGCCGTGTTCACGTGATGTTCCTGTGCGTCACGGACCCTCGCGTCACCATGGCAACCTGACGCGCCGTGCTTGTCCTGGATGCTTATGGTTGACGCGAATGTCGGGGTCGCAGAGGATGGGTGAATCGGGCTGGAAAAGTGCAAAAGTGTGACTTCAAACAGCGACAGCGACTTTGCCCTGGCTGATTCTGAAGCCCCTACTACTCCTCAGGAGCCCCCTTTAGGGGAAAAGCCTGCCGCAGCGGCAGGCACAAAAACCAGAGGGCGCCCACCCGCAGGGGACAACAAAACAAAAGGCTCCAAAAACACCAAGAAGTAAATATGGTATACAATCTCTCAGACCGGGTCCTCACCAAATTGGAAACACAAGTCCTTAACCACGGTTTATCATTCGTCCCCACGAATAAATTCGATGAACTTACCTGGCAAACTGAGCTTCATAAGTTCACCCGCAAACTGCGCCTACATGAGTTTTTCCACGAACACTCACCTACCAACACCCCGGAACCCCATCAGAATTTCATCAGTTCGGTCCGGAATTCCAAGTTCGATCCTCCCTCGTCCAACTCGTCAATAAAAACCTTCACGCGGCTGTTAGATGATTCCATCACAAAATATACCAAAGCTGACCAGAATCACCATTACAATTTGTCAAAATCTGAATTCAAGGCGCTCAAAAACATGGGTACCTATAAGGACATTGTAATCCGCCCCGCCGATAAGGGGGGCGGGATAGTTATAATGAACTTGACCGATTACAAACGCGAGACATATCGACAACTGGATGACACGACGGTATATAAAGCGTTGGCCGGTGATCCGACCAAACAATTTAAAGCTGAAGTAGACACCATACTGGATACAGCGTATACCACAGGTCTCATATCCAACAAATTATGTAACGCTCTCAAACAAGAGTTCCCGGTAGTGCCATTATTATTTTTAGTTCCCAAAATACACAAGAGTCTTGTCCATCCACCTGGCAGACCTATAATTTCTGCACATAATGCACTTTATCAACCCATTTCTATCTTCCTGGACTCCATCTTGCAGCCACTCATTTTGAAACAACCCAATTACATCAAGGACACTACCAGCTTTCTTAACCAACTCAAAATAGTCGGAGAAGTACCAACTGGAACCATTATCTGTACGGTAGACATTTGTAGTCTCTTTACGAGTATCCCACATGACCAAGGGTTAGCTGCCATGAAGTCATTTCTGACCCAATCCAATATGGATAATTTAGAGCATGGGTTATTTCTACAACTACTCGAATTAACACTGACCCGCAATTATTTTTTATTTGACGGGAAGTTCTACCGCCAGCTAAGTGGCTGCTCTATGGGCAGCAACGTGTCCCCCTCTTTTGCCAACGTATTCATGCTAAAGGAAGAACAGGCAATGTTCTTTAATAGTGATGAATATACACAGTATATACTGTATTATTCCAGATACATAGATGACGTCTTTTTATTATGGACTGGCGGCAAAGAAAAATTTGAAATGTTCATCGCCAGTATCAACAACAGACGGTCTCCCATCAAAGTCACATCCCAAAGTGACTCCAGCAAATTAAACTACCTGGATGTGAATGTACTCATCTCTGACAACAAGATATATACTGAAGTATATCAAAAACCCACTGACAAGAATACCCTTCTGCGCTACAACAGCCACCATCCAACAGCCCTGAAACGGGGGTTACCCAAATCCCAGTACATCAGGGCAGCCAGAATTACAAGCGATTCTGCCAAACTAGAAGCAACCCTCAAGAATGTAACCGAGAGGTTCAAAAGCAGAGGGTACAACAGTGGATCTCTACGTGAATGCGAGCAAAAAACAGCAGTTATGAACAGAGAAGACCTCCTGAAACCCAAACATAAGATCAAACAGGCCATTATACCATTTGTGTCACAATACAACACTTCCAGCGCTGTGGTTCCACGAGCCCTTAAAGCCCTTTGGCCTATTGTCACAACTGACAAAAATCTAACTGAATTACGAAACAAAAGGCCCACGATGTGTCACACTAAAGGAAGAAGCATAAAAAATTACGTTGTACATTCAGACATCACAGGATTTGATATCACACCAGCCCCCAACTTTTTAACCAAATCAGCAGGCTGCTATAAATGCCTAGGCTGTGAAACCTGTAAATTCATGATTACAGGTTCTAAATTCACATCCACCTCAACGGGAGCAACGTACAACATCAAACATGTGCTTTCCTGTACAACGACACATGTCGTCTACGTAATCACATGCCCATGTAAGTACCAATACGTGGGTAAAACCATACGCAACGCCAGGGAACGCTTTGCATTACATAGATCTGCCCTCAAAGCGGCATTAGCAACCAAGAAGTCGGAGCAACCGGTCGCCAGACACTATTTGGAAAAGCAACATACTCTAAAGGACCTACAGTTCCAAATTATAGACCACATACCTCCCAATTTAAGAGGCGGTGACAGAGCTGGCGCTTTACTCAAACGAGAAGCCACCTGGATGTTCAGATTGGACACTGTCAGACCGAAGGGTCTTAATGACAGAATACAATGGAGCGTTTTCTAAAAAATACCGCACATCCACAGTCATCCATCTAAATGACTGCTACATATGCCTATAATCTGCCAGTCGGGACTTCCGTCCATACATTTCTGAGTCGAAGCCCATATAACATGCCTCAACTATACATCTATAAGATACAGGTCTTCCCTTTAACCGGCAGAATGTTAAGCGCCCCTTATCCTAGACATTCCAATGCACAGTTATTGCTTAAACTTGTTTATATATGTTCATACATGCTTATACGTGTTTATATATGTTTACATATGTCAGTAACCTTTATATACCAGGCAATAACACATGCTGCTTTCGATCACCTCAGACAGTTATGTTCTCCAATTTGATACAACACTTTAAAATTGTTTCTTCCCACTTTATAACACTAATTTCACACTTTTGCACTTTTCCAGCCCGATTCACCCATCCTCTGCGACCCCGACATTCGCGTCAACCATAAGCATCCAGGACAAGCACGGCGCGTCAGGTTGCCATGGTGACGCGAGGGTCCGTGACGCACAGGAACATCACGTGAACACGGCGCACATACGTCATCACACCCGGGACGGAAGCACCACGCTCCTCCGGCCGTTGCTGTTCTTCCCACTCGTGGGTCTCCTTCACTATAAAGGTAACTGTTTTATGTTTTCTTATCACTCTGTATTTTGGCTCACCTAGACAAAGGGGCTTGCGCGCCCCGAAACGTTGGAACACCCAGCCTGCATTATGGAATAAAAAGCACCAGCACTTTATCTTCATTTGGCTTTGTCAGTCTCTGAGTGCCGCTGTTTGCTATACAGCTCTTTACCTATATATATATATATATATATAAATAAAGTCTGTGCATACACCAATAAAATCCAGATTTGTGATACAGTACGTAGTGCAGGCTCATCCACTCCAGCCAGGAGACCAGAAAGGTTCTAAAAATTACAAATGAGGAGAGCGCGCTTGTGAATGATATACCAAGTACTGTAACTTTTACTATTTGTAAATATCCACATACATGTAAGCTTAAAAAAGGCACACTTAGCCGGCTCCCCAGTGACAATCACTACAGTACAGCAATGTCCAACAGCGATGTCTTTAACAGGAGCTCACCGCCAGCTCTGATACTCAGCGGATGACGTCCAGCCGTCTACGTCAGTAAGCCACGACCAATGCGTTTCGTCATCAATGGACTTCGTCAGGAGGTGTAACTGTGGTCTGCAGATCCTCATTTTTAAGAACCAGACTTAATCCTCATTGGATGTCCATTAATTAGTTATTTTTAACCACCGTGTTGCGGGAATAATTCAATACTTTTACCACCAAAGCCAGCCTCTAAGTTTTAACAATTAAAAAAGCAACTCAGTATAACAGACACTTAATATAAGTAATCACATAATCACATAACAATATACATTTATAAATATACATATAAATAGCATCAAAAATTCATCTAAAGCTTGCGGCCACATAAAAACAGTTAGTCCCATCATAAAGACATTATTCTAATTCAATCAGTATACTACACAACCATAATGAGTTGTATAATTACAACAATGTCATATTTTACTATCGTGCAAGCTAACAGGTAATACTATATTTCTTAAAAACAATGTTGCACGGTCACTACAAAGTCCACCGGAACACTGTCTGACGGCGGCCGTAGCTCACGTTACATATACTTAGAAATGGAAAAAATAAATAAAGACAACAAGAAGAAAGACACATACTGTTTTTGAAAAATTATCTCAAAAATGTAAAACGTAAAATATGTTTGTAAGCAAGTACAGATTTATGTATTTGTTTTTTATGAAATTATTAGTGATATGTGTCTTTCTTCTTGTTTTCTTTTTTTTTTTTTTTCCATTTCTAAGTATATGTAACATTGTGAGCTACGGCAAGGCCGTAACTACGTGCGTGCCAGGTGTGCCTGGCACACAGCGCAGTTGCCCTGAAGGCGCAGCGGCCAGCGGCATGTAATGAGTCAAATTGACTCATTACATGCCGCCTCTGCTGTGTGCGCCGCGCTGGGGAGGAGAGAGCAGCGCCTGAGGCAGCGGAGAAGGAGGAGGAGAGAGGGGGACTGGAGCCGCAGCAGCACTATGTCATTGGTCTGTCTGCCATAATGTGTTAAAAGGGGACTCTTGTCTGCCGTAATGTGTAAAAAGGGGGATGCTGTCTGCCGTAATGTGTAAAAAGGGGGACGCTGTCTGCCGTAATGTGTAAAAATGGGACGCTGTCTGCCATAATGTGTAAAAAGGGGACACTGTCTGCCGTAATGTGTAAAAAGGGGATGCTGTCTGACGTAATGTGTAAAAAGGGGACGCTGTCTGCCATAATGTGTAAAAAGGGGGACGCTGTCTGCCGTAATGTGTAAAAAGGGGACGCTGTCTACCGTAATGTGTAAAAAGGGGGACTGTCTGCTGTAATGTGTAAAATGGGTTCTACCTGGTGTAGTGGCGCTACTGTGCAGCGTAATTTGAATAATGGAGACTATTGTACACCGTAGTATGAATTGGTATTATTTTGTGGCCACGCCTCTTCCCCATGAAGCCACACCCCTATATATTTTTTGCACGCCTACGGTGCACACTGCCCCTATCTTGCATTGGGGGGGCGCCAATGCCGTTTCTTGCACACAGCGCTAAAATTCCTAGCTACGGCCGCCATCAGACAGTGTTTCGGTGGACTTTGCAGTGACTGTGCAACATTGTTTTTAAGAAATATAGTATTACCTGACCTGTTAGCTTGCACGATAGTAAAATATGACATTGTTGTAATTACACAACTCATTATGGTTGTGTAGTATATTGATTGAATTAGAATAATGTCTTTATGATGGGACTAATTGTTTTTATGTGGCCGCTAGCTTTAGATGAATTTTTGTTGCTATTTCTATGTATATTTATAGATGTATATTGTTATGTGATTATGTGATTACTTATATTAATTGTCTGTTATACTAAGTTGCTTTTTTAATTGTTAAAACTTAGCGGCTGGCTTTGGTGGTAAAAGTATTGAATCATTCAGGCAACACAGTAGTTAAAAAACAAGTTTTATGGTAAGAACTTACCTTTGTTAAAACTCTTTCTGCGAGGTACACTGGGCTCCACAAGGATGGACAATGGGGTGTAGAGAAGGATCTTGATCCGAGGCACCAACAGGCTCAAAACTTTGACTGTTCCCAGAATGCACAGCGCCGCCTCCTCTATAACCCCGCCTCCCTGCACAGGAGCTCAGTTTTCAGTTAACCAGCCCAATGCAGTAGCAGGAAAAGAGACGACAACGGTTAGTAGCCACATACACCACACTCTCACGACTGGAGAAGTGTCAGCGGCTAATGCCATACCAATCCAAAGAAGCTAAGTGCGTCAGGGTGGGCACCTTGTGGAGCCCAGTGTACCTCACAGAAAGATTTTTAACAACGGTAAGTTCTTACCATAAAACTTGTTTTCTGCTGCGGGGTACACTGGGCTCCACAAGGATGGACAATGGGGATGTCCTAAAGCAGTTCCTTATGGGAGGGGATGCACTGTAGCGGGCACAAGAACCCGGCGTCCAAAGGAAGCATCCTGGGAAGCAGCAGTATCCAAGGCATAAAACCTTATGAACGTGTTCACGGAGGACCACGTAGCCGCCTTGCACAATTGGTCAAAGGTCGCACCACGTTGAGCCGCCCAAGAAGGTCCAACCGACCGAGTAGAATGGGCCGTAATGTGAGCAGGAGCTGACAGACCAGCCTTCACATAAGCATGTGCAATCACCATTCTAATCCACCTGGCCAGGGTCTGCTTGTGAGCAGGCCAGCCACGTTTGTGAAATCCAAACAAAACAAAGAGAGAATCAGATTTTCGAATAGAAGCAGTTCTCTTCACATAGATACGGAGAGCCCGTACCACATCCAAAGACCACTCTTTGGGAGACAAGTCAGGAGAGACAAAGGCCGGAACCACAATCTCCTGATTAAGGCGGAACGAGGAAACCACCTTTGGTAAATAACCGGGACGAGTCCGAAGTACCGCCCGGTCACTGTGAAAAATCAGATATGGGGAACTACAGGAAAGGGCACCCAAATCCGACACTCTTCTAGCAGAGGCAATAGCCAGCAAGAACACCACCTTAAGGGAAAGCCACTTAAGATCAGCTGAACCAAGGGGTTCAAACGGAGGCTCCTGCAACGCCTCCAAAACCACCGACAAGCCCCAAGGAGCCACAGGCGGGACATAGGAAGGTTGGATACGCAACACGCCCTGAGTGAAAGTATGAACATCAGGTAAAGTCGCAATTTTTCTCTGAAACCACACCGACAAGGCAGAAATATGAACCTTGAGGGAGGCCAGACGCAGGCCTAATTCCAGGCCCTGCTGCAGAAAAGCCAAAAGTAGGAATGCCAGACCGGGATCAGTACTAAATGCCGCCGGCCGGAATCCCAGTGGTCGAAATACCGACGCCGGAATCCCGACCACACAATCCCGACAGGGGTGGCGAGCGGAACGCAGCCCCTTGCGGGCTCGCTTCGCTCGCCACGCTGCGGGCACGCTGCCTCGCTATGCTCGGCACACTATTATATTCTCCCTCTATGGGTGTCGTGGACACCCACAGAGGGAGAATATGTCGGAATTGTGGCGGTCGGGATTCCGGCGTCGGTATTTCGACCGCCGGGATTCCGGCCGGCGGCATCTTGACCGCATCCCGCCAGACCCTATGGTAAATCCGGGCAGAAGTCGGTTTCCGGGCCCGCAACATAGTTTTAATGACCTCCTCAGAAAAACTCTTAGCCCTCAAGACGGAAGCTTCAATAGCCACGCCGTCAAAGACAGCCGGCTAGATCCTGGTAGACACAGGGGCCCTGAATGAGGAGGTCTGGGCGTTGTGGAAGTAGAATTGGATGCTCTGACGATAGGCCCTGCAGGTCTGAGAACCAGTGCCGTCTGGGCCACACTGGAGCTATGAGAAGCAGAATTCCTTTTTCTTGCTTGAACTTCCGAATTACCCTGGGCAGGAGTGACACCGGAGGGAACACGTACGGCAGCCGAAACCTCCACGGCACCGCCAGCGCATCCACGAATGCTGCTTGAGGATCCCTTGTCCTTGCTCCGAAGACCGGAACCTTGTGATTGTGTCGAGACGCCATCAGATCTACGTCTGGAAGACCCCACTTTTCCACTAGGAGTTGAAACACTTCTGGATGGATTCCCCACTCACCGGCATGCACGTCCTGACGACTGAGAAAGTCCGCTTCCCAATTCAGGACTCCCGGAATGAAGATTGCCGATATGGCCGGTAGATGGCGTTCCGCCCAATGTAGAATCCGTGAGACTTCCTTCATTGCCAGGCGGCTTCGAGTGCCGCCTTGATGATTTATGTAAGCCACTGTTGTGGCATTGTCCAACTGCACTTGAACAGGACGGTTGTGATTTAAATGCTGGGCTAGGTTCAATGCATTGAAGACCGCCCGCAATTCCAGAATGTTGATTGAGAGGAGGGACTCCTTCTTGGTCCACTGACCCTGAAGGGAGTGTTGCTCCAGCACCGCGCCCCAACCTCTTAGACTGGCATCTGTCGTCAACAGGACCCAGTTGGATATCCAGAAGGGACGGCCTCTGCACAATTGTTGGTCCTGGAGTCACCAGAGCAGCGACAGACGGACCTCCGGAGTCAAAGAGATCATTTGAGACCTGATCCGGTGAGGCAGGCCGTCCCACTTGGCTAGAATCAGCCTCTGCAGGGGGCGAGAATGGAATTGAGCATACTCCACCATGTCGAATGCTGATACCATGAGGCCCAGCACCTGCATCGCCGAATGTATCGACACTTGCGGACGAGAAAGGAAGCAATGAATCCTGTCCTGAAGCTTCAGAACTTTCTCCTGACACAAGAACAACCTCTGGTTGTGAGTGTCCAATAGTGCTCCCAGATGCACCATGCTCTGAGCAGGGATCAGGGAGGATTTCTTCAAGTTGATGAGCCACCCGTGGGCTTGTAGAAACCGGACCGTCATATCCAGATGACGTGGGAAAAGTTCTGGGGAATTTGCCAGGATTAACAAGTCGTCCAGATACGGCAGTATCCTGACCCCTTGACGGTGGAGTACCACCGTCATTACCACCATTACTTTGGTGAAGACTCGCGGAGCCGTTGTTAAACCAAAAGGTAACGCCCGAAACTGGTAATGGAGGTTGCCAATAGCAAACCTCAGGTATTGCTGATGTGACGCTGCTATAGGAATATGCAGGTAAGCATCCTGTATGTCCAGGGAGACCATGTAGTTCCCAGGTTCCAAAGCCAGAACTATAGAGCGAAGGGTTTCCATATGGAACTTGGAAACTTTCACAAACTTGTTCAATGCCTTGAGGTTGAGAATGGGCCAGGAGGACCCATTCGGTTTCGGGACTAGAAACAGCGGAGAATAGTACCCCCGGCCCCTCTGCGCAAGAGGCACCTGTACTACGACTCCTGTATCCAGGAGGGTCTGTACCACTGAATGCAGAGTGTTTGCCTTTGTCTGGTCCGACGGGACGTCTGTCTGGCAAAATCGATGAGGGGGTCTGTTTTTGAAGGCAATGGCGTAACCTCGAGTGATGACTTCCCGTACCCAGGCAAGTGGTGTTCAACCATTTTTGGGTATACCCTAGAAGCCAGTCCCCCACCCTGAGATCCCCCAGGGGGAGGCCCGCCCCATCATGCGGCAGGCTTATCGGCCTTGGAAGCTGGCTGACGGGCCGCCCAGGCTCTTTTTGGCTTCTGCTTGCCAGGTTTGGAAGTGCGGGCTTGCTTGTTGTACGCCTGACCTTTTGCTTTACCTGAAGGACGAAAGGGGTGAAAGGAAGTACCTTTAGTCTTCGACACAGAAGGAGCGGTACTTGGCAGACAGGCAGTTTTGTCAGTAGCCAAGTCAGCCACTATCTTATTCAAGTCCTCTCCAAACAGAATATCTCCCTTGAAAGGGAGTACCTCCAGGGTTTTTCTAGAGTCCAGATCTCAGCCACAATATTCAGCGAGCCAGGACTGACGTAGTAGAGGCCTTGGCTGCTAGGATACCGGCATCAGAAGCCGCCTCTTTAATATAGCAAGAAGATGTGACAATATATGACAAGGATTGTCTAGCATGGTCAGAGGAGATTTCAGCTTCTAACTCCAAGGCCCATGCTTCAATAGCCTCTGCAGCCCATGTTGCTGCAATAGTGGGCCTTTGTGCAGCACCCGTGAGGGTGTAAATTGCTTTAAGACAACCCTCCACACGTTTATCCGTAGGCTCTTTTGGAGACGTGACGGTAGTGACAGGCAGAGCTGAGGAAACCACCATCCTAGCCACATGTGAGTCTACTGGAGGAGGCGTTTCCCAATTCTTAGACAGCTCTGGCGCGAGGGGATAGCGAGCCAGCATCTTCTTTTGAGGCACAAACTTCGTACCCGGGTTTTCCCAGGGTTCCTGACGTATATCCACTAGGTGATCAGAGTGAGGTAAAATATGTTTAACCACCTTCTGACGCTTGAACCTATCAGGTTTCTTAGGAGGGACGGATAGCTCGGGATCATCCGTAATCTGTAGAATTAACTTAATAGCCTCCAAAAGATCAGGAACATCCACATGTGAACTACCCTCCCCATCAGCCGTATCTGAGTCAGAACCTGTGGGGTCAGTGTATGTGCCGTCTTCATCAGATGAAGTGTCAGTGACAGCAGTGGATTGTGAGGAGACAAGCGCTCGCTTAGAGGACCCCTTGGACTTAGGCGAGCGATGGTCAGACTTTTTAGTAGTCAGGGACTGGTTCAACTTCTTCAATTGAGCAGATAAATCGTCCACCAACGGCGGGTTAGCTGCAGGGACCACATACGGTTGTACCGGCATTGGGGTCCCATAGGGGGTGTTAGTTTATGAACTAGCGTATGCAGAAGCGTGGAAAAAGCGGCCCACGGAGGGTCATTATGTGCCTCCGTTGCCACAGTCCCACTGGGGGGCAAGGAGCCCACAGAACCAGAGCCCACAGCTGCTATATTCCCGTCATAGGGATCTGTGGCTTCAGCAACACCAGCAGTGTGTTCAGCCCCAGAACCGTTACCCTCAGAAGCAGACATGATATAACTTGCAGTATCAGGTAACACAGTACAATTGGCAGCAGCACAATACCTCTTACCCAAACCCCTGCGCAGTGTAGTCAGCACTAGCAGAGATAAAGGAGAGATATGGTGACTAAATCACAGAGAAATACGTATTAAAGTATATCTTTGTGAAAATCCTATATCAATATAATACCTGACGCACCAAGCCCCCTCAGGTTATAGAATATAGGGATAGCAGGTTGAGTGACAGACACGAAATGAACACCACTCAGCTATCTAATGCACACACAGATAGTCACAGTTTGTACAGTGCAGAGGTTATTACTAACAATAATACTGCACTGGACTAGCTTATATATATATAGCTATATACTATAGTCAATAGATATAACACTACACAGTAAGAACTGGATGTATATCACAGGGTAATTGTACTAGAAAACCCTGACTAAATGCACTCTTTCTTAACTAGCACTGTCTAAAAAGGCAGGTAGAATAAAGTGTCATGTAAAGTCACAGCACTGACAACCAGTCGGCTTTACACTAGTGATGAGCGGGTTCGGTTCCTTGGAATCTGAACCCCCCCGAACTGCACCCATTTTACACGGTTTCGAGGCGGACTCGAATCTTCCCGCCTTGCTCGGTTAACCCGAGCGCGCCCGAACGTCATCATCCCGCTGTCGGATTCTCGCGAGATTCGTATTCTATATAAGGAGCCGCGCGTCGCGGCCATTTTCACTCGTGCATTGGAGATGATAGGGAGAGGACGTGTGCAGCGTTCTCTCTGTTGTGTTCAGTGTGCTGCAAATATCTGTGATCAGTGTGCTGAAAATATCTACGTTCTCTGCCTGAAAAACGCTCCATATCTGTGCTCAGTGTGCTGCAAATATCTGTGCTCAGTGTGCTTTATTGTGGGGACAGGGGACCACCAGTATTATATAGTAGAGATGAGCGGGTTCGGTTTCTCTGAATCCGAACCCGCCAGAACTTCATGTTTTTTTTCACGGGTCCGAGCGACTCGGATCTTCCCGCCTTGCTCGGTTAACCCGAGCGCGCCCGAACGTCATCATGACGCTGTCGGATTCTCGCGAGGCTCGGATTCTATCGCGAGACTCGGATTCTATATAAGGAGCCGCGCGTCGCCGCCATTTTCACACGTGCATTGAGATTGATAGGGAGAGGACGTGGCTGGCGTCCTCTCCGTTTAGAATTAGAATAGATTAGAGAGACACTTGATTTACTAATTTTGGGGAGCATTAGGAGTACTCAGTAGTGTACAGTGCAGAGTTTTGCTGATAGTGACCAGTGACCACCACTTTTATTTATAATCCGTTCTCTGCCTGAAAAAAGCGATACACAGCACACAGTGACTCAGTCACATACCATATCTGTGTGCACTGCTCAGGCTCAGGCCAGTGTGCTGCATCATCTATTATCTATATATAATATTATATATATCTGTCTGACTGCTCAGCTCACACAGCTTATAATTGTGGGGGAGACTGGGGAGCACTACTGCAGTGCCAGTTATAGGTTATAGCAGGAGCCAGGAGTACATAATATAATCCGTTCTCTGCCTGAAAAAAGCGATACACAGCACACAGTGACTCAGTCACATACCATATCTGTGTGCACTGCTCAGGCTCAGGCCAGTGTGCTGCATCATCTATTATCTATATATAATATTATATATATCTGTCTGACTGCTCAGCTCACACAGCTTATAATTGTGGGGGAGACTGGGGAGCACTACTGCAGTGCCAGTTATAGGTTATAGCAGGAGCCAGGAGTACATAATATATTATATAGTGAGTGACCACCAGACACACAGTGCAGTTTATTTAATATATCCGTTCTCTGCCTGAAAAAAGCGATACACACAGTGACTCAGTCAGTCACATACCATATCTGTGTGCACTGCTCAGGCTCAGGCCAGTGTGCTGCATCATCTATATATATTATATATCTGTCTGACTGCTCAGCTCACACAGCTTATAATTGTGGGGGAGACTGGGGAGCACTACTGCAGTGCCAGTTATAGGTTATAGCAGGAGCCAGGAGTACATAATATTATATTAAAATTAAACAGTGCACACTTTTGCTGCAGGAGTGCCACTGCCAGTGTGACTAGTGACCAGTGACCTGACCACCAGTATATAATATTAGTAGTATACTATCTCTTTATCAACCAGTCTATATTAGCAGCAGACACAGTACAGTGCGGTAGTTCACGGCTGTGGCTACCTCTGTGTCGGCACTCGGCAGCCCGTCCATAATTGTATATACCAGTGACCTAACCGTGGTTTTTTTTTCTTTCTTTATACATACATACTAGTTACGAGTATACTATCTCTTTATCAACCAGTCTATATATTAGCAGCAGACACAGTACAGTGCGGTAGTTCACGGCTGTGGCTACCTCTGTGTCGGCACTCGGCAGCCCGTCCATAATTGTATATACCACCTAACCGTGGTTTTTTTTTCTTTCTTTATACATACATACTAGTTACGAGTATACTATCTCTTTATCAACCAGTCTATATATTAGCAGCAGACACAGTACAGTAGTTCACGGCTGTGGCTACCTCTGTGTCGGCACTCGGCAGCCCGTCCATAATTGTATTTCTCTAACGTCCTAAGTGGATGCTGGGGACTCCGTCAGGACCATGGGGTTTAGCGGCTCCGCAGGAGACAGGGCACAATAATAAAAGCTTTAGGATCAGGTGGTGTGCACTGGCTCCTCCCCCTATGACCCTCCTCCAAGCCTCAGTTAGATTTTTGTGCCCGGCCGAGAAGGGTGCAATCTAGGTGGCTCTCCTGAGCTGCTTAGAATAAAAGTTTAAGTTAGGTTTTTTTCTTTCAGTGAGACCTGCTGGCAACAGGCTCACTGCTACGAGGGACTTAGGGGAGAGAAGTAAACTCACCTGCGTGCAGGATGGATTTGCTTCTTAGGCTACTGGACACCATTAGCTCCAGAGGGAGTCGGAACACAGGTCTCACCCTGGGGTTCGTCCCGGAGCCGTGCCGCCGACCCCCCTTGCAGATGCCGAAGTTGAAGAGGTCCAGAGGTCCAGAAACAGGCGGCAGAAGACTTTCAGTCTTCATAAGGTAGCGCACAGCACTGCAGCTGTGCGCCATTGTTGTCAGCACACTTCACCAACAGTCACCAACTGTCACTGAGGGTGCAGGGCGCTGGGGGGGGCGCCCTGGGCAGCAATGTATAATACCTTTTTATGGCTAAAATACATCACATATAGCCCTTGAGGCTATATGGATGTATTTAACCCCTGCCAGATCTCACAAACTCCGGGAGAAGAGCCCGCCGAAAAGGGGGCGGGGCCTATTCTCCTCAGCACACGGCGCCATTTTCCTGCTCAGCTCTGCTGTGAGGAAGGCTCCCAGGCTCTCCCCTGCACTGCACTACAGAAACAGGGTTAAAACAGAGAGGGGGGGCACTTATTTGGCGATATGATTACATATATTAAAATGCTATAAGGGAAAACACTTGTATAAGGGGTTGTCCCTGTATAATTATAGCGTTTTTGGTGTGTGCTGGCAAACTCTCCCTCTGTCTCCCCAAAGGGCTAGTGGGGTCCTGTCCTCTATCAGAGCATTCCCTGTGTGTGTGCTGTGTGTCGGTACGTGTGTGTCGACATGTAGGAGGACGATGTTGGTGAGGAGGCGGAGCAAATTGCCTGTATTGGTGATGTCACTCTCTAGGGAGTCGACACCGGAATGGATGGCTTATTTAGGAATTACGTGATAATGTCAACACGATGCAAGGTCGGTTGACGACATGAGACGGCCGGCAAACAAATTAGTACCTGTCCAGGCGTCTCAGACAC